>NC_045612.1:12587649-12890680 GCF_009762305.2 Zalophus californianus
AGTTAAAAATAGAACTACCCTACAATCCAGTAATCACACTACTAGGTATTTACCCAAAGAATATAAAAACACTAGTTCGAAGGGATATATGCACCCCTATGTTTATAGCAGCATTACTTATAATAGCCGAACTATGGAAGCAGCCCAAGTGTCCATCGATAGATGAATGGATAAAGAAGAGGTGGTTTAGATATATACAATGGAATACAATTCAGCCTAAAAAAGAATGAAATCTTGCCATTTGCAACAACATGGATGGATCTAAAGAGTATAATGCTAAGTGAAATAAGCAGTCAAGGAAAGACAAATGCCATCTGATTTCACTCATAGGCGGAATTTAAGAAACAAAACAGATGAACAAAGGGGAAAAAAGGAAACGAGCCAAAAAATGGAGTCTTAACTATAGAGAACAAACAGGTGGTTACCAGAGCGTGGGTGGGGTGATGAGGGAAATAGGTGAAGGGGATTAGGAGCGCCCTTGTCTTGATGAGCACTGGGTAATACATGGAACTGTTGGATCACTATATTGTACACCTGAAACTAATATACCACTGTATGTTAACTACAATGGAACTAAAATTTGAAAAAGACATTATCATTGGGCCCCTAAAAGTACTGTGAACCCCCTAGGATCCATGCTCCCTGTGCCTAATGCGGAAGATCACCCTGGATATGTTTCTGGGGAGTGAGGGGCAGCAAGATAAGGAGGACTTGCTAGACCAGTTCTTTTTTTTTTATTATTATTATGTTATGTTAATCACCATACATTACATCATTAGTTTTTGATGCAGTGTTCCACGATTCACCTTACAGGCAATACAATGGCACTAAATAGACCAGGAGTTCTTAATCTGAGGTTCAGAGACTCCCATAACCGAACCCAAGTAAGTGGCACTGAAAATTCTGACCATATGCAGAGGGGTGCACTTTTCTGAGGAGAGGGTACATGGTTTACATTAGATTCTCAAAGGAACCTATGATCCAAAAACAGATTAAGAAAAAGAAGACCATCTGTTGTACTGGAGGTGCATCAAGGAATCCAATGCAAGACTGTCTTCAGTTAACTCAACCTCTGTATTTCTATGGATTATAGAGGCAATTACATAGGTTTCCATGCTCCTTGACTCAGGCATAGATACTGCCCCCCTCCCCATGACATACAGACGCGGTCAAATCTGCAACTCTGTGCTAAAGCAGCCCTGAAGGGATGGCCAGGTGAAGAGAACTTTGGAGTTGGTATCCAGGACCCCAGAATTAAGCCTCAAGTCTATCCCCTCCTCCACCAACTTCTGAGGACAGTGCTCTGCGAAAGGAGAGAATTCACCCTGAAGCAGGAAGGAGCCAAAGGCCATGAGCTTTGGCTGGGGGACAGTGGCTGATTGTTGGCAGAGTAAGACGTCAGGTGGTGTCACTGAAATACCCTCAAGCTGGCCCTTGGCAAGTTGTCCTAAATTCCTCAAGAGAAGGCGCCATCAACTAAAGGAGCCACAACACCCTTTCGGAAGTTAATAAAGAACTGCAAACATTGGCAGGGAGAGAATTCACCCACACATTGGCAAGAGCCACTGTGATGGTGAGAAAAGCCTACAGAGGCTAAAGAGCAGGGGTAAAGGAGTGGCAGCTACTAGTCAGGGCCATCAGGAGGCTGACAGAAGAGCGGTTTCGGTACCAGCTGCACAATGATGCAGTAATGCCCACCGTGACAAGAAAAGGGTACAGACTGGGGCTCTGCAACTCTGCCGGTATGTGAGGGATCATACCCCCACCCCCACCCCCCAACTCAATGGAATACCCAAGTGGGGGAGGCAGCAGTGGGAGCAGGCAACCCTGCGGGAAGGAGTATTTTATCACTGACATTGTTTAGAATGGCTAGCACATGATGAACATGAAAAGCAGACCGACTTTTAGTCAGTTTTATTATTGTTTTTGAATTCTCCACAGGGAATGCACCCCTCCCCCGCTTATTGCCTGCACCTGGGGTGGACCTCTCCCACCACCAGCCCCCCCTTGGTACACCATTGCCTCATTCACTGGGGCCAGAGCAATAATGGGAATGAAATTAGCCTCCTACTCTTAACAAACTGCAAAATAACTGACTTTCCTGGAGGGAAGGCCCATCCATTTGTAGTTCCTCCCTAGTAGGTCACAGGAGGCTAGTGGGCAAAAGCAGAACATGCTCGGTCAGGCCCCGGCTGGAGTAATGGCAGCCAGCATCCCGCAGACAGGGAGAACTCCTGTCTGCTCTACTCTTATAGTTCATTTCAAAGATAAAGGGCACTGGCCTACGTGGGCTGCAGAAAACACTTACATGTGGGTATAATATTAAATGCTTGGTCTTAAGTGCTTAAAGTGAGCGGAAAAATACAGAGCAGCCCTTTCATAATGGACTTTTCCAATTATCTAACAATTTTTTTTCATCCCCAGATTGGCCTTCTCTTCACCCTCATAAAGATGTCATATAGAAGTTTCTTCTAACCCGTGGGAGAAATACTTGCCTACCTGCTTTATATTTTTCTTCTATTAAAGCTGTATTCCCTCCTGTTTTTTTTTTTGTTGTTGTTGTTGGTTTTTTTAATATTGCTTCTCTCCTCTAGCCTCACCTTGGACATGTAAGTTTTTTTTTTTTTTTTTTTGCGGGGGGGGGAGTCTATCTAAATGGATGCTGTGTCTCTTTAACTCATACACCAGAAACTCAGAAATCTGGGTTTCCATTCCAGAAGGATATTTTTGGGGGTGAGGGGAGGACGAAGCTCATTAGCTTGTCAGTCAAATGTGTATTTGCAAACACTTTGTTCACATCAAACAATACCGACTTGGATGGGAAACAAATGTATTGTGTTCATTACATTATTTTTTTCCCTTAAGAAATGCCAGAGAAAACAATGCATTCATGTATGTTAAGCTACTTTTATTTTTACGACATACTCTTTTTTTTTTAAATCTCTTTTCTTCAAACTTACGAAAATAATAAATTCTTTCTTTCCATGTCCAAGTTGATTCCCTGGTGTTTGATTACTGTTACACCAAAAGGAAAATAAATACAATGTGTGTCATTAAAGTAATTCAGTGCAAATTGGGCATAACACAAAATTACATTATTAACAGCTGTTAAATGACTATAAAATGTAATTAGACACACTCAATTCACTACTCATGAACTGGACCTGATTTCTAAAATATCAATTTAGAACTTTGATTATTCATGACAAAAGAGGACATATTTGGATTCTAGGTTTAAATCCCTGGTAATGGAGGTATTCCCCTAAGACCTTTACTGGGATTCTGAATAGGAGGAGGAGGAAGACCTGGAGACAGTTGTTTAAGCGCAGAAGGAGGGGGATTGTGAGTTATCATGGGGGTGCCGGCCGGGTTCCCACTGACTCCCTACCAGTTGCAGTGAGGCATGAGTTCCTTGGTTAAATTTTAACTCCCTGCTTACAATGAAGCAACAAAGCCCTGCACAGATCCTTCTACTATCGATGTTTATGACCATTGCTCTTCCTGACTACCTCACTTTCTTGGCTGCCTTTTCAGCACATCCTGTTAATCTGCCTCATAAAAAATACAAAATAAAATAAAGTGAAATAAAAAAATAAAAGAGAGCCAGCAAAAATATATGAGGACGTGCGTATCTGTTCTTTGCTCCTCTTAAGGCAGAGTGGAGGCCGGGGAATGACATGATGTCTGGTAAGCGCTTTGGGATCTGCAAGGGGCACATAATTGGTTCTCATTCAAAACTCCTCACTCTAGTCCTCCCGGCCCTTCGTATTCTGCTCCTCGCCTACCTTCTCACTCTGATTCCCAGCTTCTCCTCTCCCTGGCCAGCGCTGCCTCTTTAGGTACCCAAATGCTCCTTGGCTAGATGACTTTCTCTTCTTCACAGATCACTCTTTCCTCCAAAATACAGTTCCACGTGCATCCTCCCTCTCTCCCTGCAGTTTTGACTAAATCCCCAATGGGAGGGCCCCCTTTTCCTCTTCAAATCCCCTGTAGCCCTCAGTCTGAGTCTCTCTAATGATCGTTGCTACACCCTGTTTTCTGATGACAGGCTGGTGTGGCTCAGGGGGTAAGCACATGGACTCTGGATCCAGACAAAAGTGGGTTTCAATCCTGGCGCCTCAGTTCCTGGTCGTGTGATTATGGGAAAGCTGTGTCACTTCGCTCGGCTTCATGCTCAGCATTTATAAATTGGACACAATAACTATACTGTTTCCTTCTCCAAAAATCCTGAGGCCACGAGTGTTTGGGAATTCAGAAATTTGGGGATTTTAAAAAGTATAGGGCACCTTTTATGTCTTACAAAACACCTCTAGGGGGTCTGGGATAGGGCTTGAAAGCAAACACCTTAGTATTTCTACAGTGAAACAAATGAATAATTACATAAAGTGGGATAAAATGACAAATAACCTCAGGTCAGTTCGTGAAAAAGTTCAGTTCAACTGTTGCTGCCAAATTAGTTAGGAAAAAAAAATCCTATGAATCAACTATGGGTTTTTAAAGCTTTGCATTTTAGAACTGCAGATAAAGGATGGTGTACCCATGAGGATTAAATGAAATATGTATAACACTTAACGTGGTGGCAGCACATACTAAATGCTTAAAGAAACGCAGGGATCATTATCATGGTCATTTATGTACTTGGCTTTATCTCCTTATGGGCAGTGAGGTCCTGGAGAAGCAGAAGTTGTGACTTAAGTGGCTAAGCCCTCACACTTACATTGTACTTTGTAGGTGCTCAGTACCTGATGTTTCGACGAAAGACATCATTTCACTGCTTAAGTACATTTCCATTCACAGAAATGTATAACCTCATAAATAGGTGAATAATCTAAAGACGGACCAGAATTCCTCCAAATGAAGTTTACAACCTGGGCCACCAAGAGGCAAAATAGATCAAAATGAAGTCACAGGGATTTTCTACAGGGAAGGTTAGATTGCTTCATTTGTCATGGCAATCATACAAACATGACCAGCTTTCAGACCGAGGGGAAAAGAATGCAGTTGGGATGAAGAGCGCTCTCCACAACCTGGCAGGAGCGAAAGCAAGGGTGAGAGAGAGGCATCTGACCCAGGGGTCATGTGAAGCTGGAGTGGGAACTGAGGGAAAGCAGCTGACTCCTGGGTGGGATGAGCACTTTGGTGGCACGAGTTGGTGGTCTGAGGGCAGTCACCTTCCAAATGCAGCTAGCACAATCAAGACTAATTGGTCTTTGTTGGCAGTCTCAATGCAGGCCCCCATCTGAATAGGTCTCCTTCCCTCAGGCTGACACCCCTAAGAGGATTCAGCACTTGTGAGTAATTTGGCCAAGCCTAACTTGAAGCAATAAAACCTTTAGAGCCCTTCCAAGATCCTTCGACAAAGAAGAAAGATCCTGCAGGCAGGTTAGAGGAGCTTGTCTTCCCTCAGCAGGGGTAAAGGCCTCAGTGGACCGCGTTTGGGATATTCATACAGACGAAGGGAGAAGAGATCCCTAAGGAGAAAAATGAGCTGTCTTCTAAATTGGCTGAGATATGGTTTATTGAATGGCAGGTCACTTTGCTTGGATGACCAGCCATTTGTCATAGGTGACTAGAGGCCTCTGGGAATCGGGGACTGGATATGTGAACGAAATCGACGGGAGTTCTGGCCCAAGGGAAACATTTTCCAGCATGAATTCATTCATTAACTCCTCTAAAGTCTGCTTTTGTCCTTTAACTTCAAGGCCACTCTTGAGTTCAAGATGGTCCCAGAGTGTGAACTAGTCCTATTAGCAGGCCACAGGGCCTACCCCGAGCTGGCCAGTGTAGGGTCTTCGCTCCTGCAATACTCCCCATAAAGACAGTCTTAGTCAAAGAGGCTCTGTACGTGCATGAGGCACGTTGGATTCATTCTGAAATGATGGCCTCGTATCTAAACATATGCCTGGAAAATCATGGATCTAGATGCTGATACTATAGTTTTGGCAAATGTGTGGGGACCTAGCCAGTCCATGTGGGTCTGGCCAATTGCCTCAGTGGTGCTGCCACTGTCGAAACATTTTAAAACCCTTCTGGGGGACTAGCTCCAGAGTTTGTACCACATTCTCAAGAGTCTCTGCAATGGTGACAAAATGCCTATTTGGAGGGTGAATTTGATATTTAGCAAGAAGCCATGTAACCCCAAACCAAAAATTAAGTAGGTAGCCCAGGAAATATCATTTAAAATTAGAGTAATGAAGAAGTAATGGCTTTTCTTTAGTGGCTAACCCTGAAGGGAAAAGAATGAACTTTCACTGAGTTCCCACTACGTGCCAGGTAACTTTATATGACCCTAGTCTCATTTCATCTTTATTTAAAACAACCACCTTGGAGTAGGTATTATGACTCTTTATGTAGAAAATGGGGCTCAGAGAAGTCAAGTAATTTCTGCAAGGTCACATAGCTTGTCAGTGGGAGAGCTGAGATTGACAGCCGTTTCTTCTGTTTGTCCGCAAAGCCAGTGAGTCCTCTTTCTATGATAGCACACGGCTTTCTTTGAAAGTCATTATCATGGGGGAAAAGGAGTGGCACTTCCAACCTTGATAGACTCACAAAATTTCTTTATCATTTTCACATCAAATAAAGGAAGGTATAAATACCCATAAATCATTTGTTTTGAGAGAAGAGTTCCAGGAACATTAGGAATGAACCAGGCATGAGTAAATCAAATAATTTCAGATGCTGAAGAAGAAGAGCCCGATATTTACAGAAGTTGGGAATTATTTAACAAATGTAATAAGCCTGATGGAAATGACTTATTGTTCCTAAATTAATGTATATTTTAACTTCTAAGTACCACTTCCAGTGGTAGTGGCCCCCAGGAGATTTACATTCTAGTTGGGAAGACAGACTCTCACTGCCCCAATAAAGTCCAATAAATGTATAAAAAAGCAACTAACTGTGATACAACCTACGAAGAAAAGAGGTAAGAAGTTGAGAAAGAAAAAAAATCCTACTTTAGGCTTCTCTGAGGCAGTGACAGGATGACAGGACAGACACAGGAAGTGTGAGGTCAAAGAGCATTCCAGCCACAGGAAGCAGCTTGTGCAAAGGCACTGAGGCTAGAAAGAGTGTCGTATGTTTAAGGGGTAGAAAAAAGGCCACTGTTGCAGGAATATGATAAATAAGAGGAAGTGGAGGCACAAGATGAGGTGGAAGAGAAAATTAGAAGCAGATCATGCAGATTTTCTAAACTGTGGTAAAGACGTTAAGTTCTATTCAAGACAAAATAGGGAGCTATTGAAGGGTTTTAGGCAGAGGGATGACATGATTTGATGATATTCACTGAAGGTAGATGACTGATCACAGTTGTGGAGACTGGACTGGAGGGAAGTAAGAGCAGAAGAGGGAAGGCCTTCATTGCTGGTGTAAATGAAAGTGATGATTATGACTTGGACTAGGCTGATTGCGGTAGATATGGAGAAAAGATGATGGTCTTTAGGATATATTAACAGATACAGGCAATGGACTTCCTAATGAAATGGATGGGGGGCCTGAGGGAAAGAGAGGTTCCAATGACTTGATGAATAGTGGTACCATTCACTGAGCCAAGGAAGATTGGAAAACTGTTGGGGGAAAATCAACAGTTCAGCCTTGCAATTGCTATGTTCCAAAAGCCTTTTAAATATCCGCATGGAGATGGCAGTTAGGCAGCTGGAGATGTGAATCTGGCCTAAAAATATAAATTTAGAAGTCATCAAAATATGCTATTATCTATAGTCATGGGATGTGATGAGATTACCTAGGGAGAGTGTGTATATAGCAAAAAGAAGCTGAAAACTGACCAAACCCTGAGGTTCTCCAATATTACGAGGCTGAGCAGAAGAGAGGGAGTCAGCAACGAAGTCTGGGAATCATGTAGAAGGAAGAACAGAGAGCACTGATTTTTCTGACCTCCTAAATTACATGACCCCCAGGCCTCTAGATAAAGGGGGATTGGTATTATCACCCACCATTACCACATTGGACCTTGATGGTTCTTATTAAGTCACAGTGCCTCGTTTTTGTGCTTGATAATCTGTCCTAGGCCCTGCCCTCAGATTACTGGTCCTTGGGGTCAGCTCCTCTGCCAAATAATCTGAGAAGCTCTCTGGACGGTTAGTATTCTTTGTTGGCACTCTGAGCACCCGTGAGCCAGGACCAGAAGCTGCTTTTACCACCCACAGGTGATGCTGATGACTATAGCCAAAGCCACAGCCTTGGGACTTACAGCCAAGGAAGACCCAGCACCCACGGGTAGCACAGAAAACGGGTATTTGAAACACCTGCAAGAGCTTGCCCTCTAACTTCCCTGAGGAGTTCATTATGTCATCAAAGAAATTGTCAAATATTCACTTCATGTTTGTCTCGCATACTAAATCTGTCCCCCTTGAAGCAGGAACTACGTTCGGACTTGTGTCCCACTTTATCCCCAGTGTCCAGCACAGTGCCTGCTCATGCTGATTAACTAGCTTGCGAGCCATCTCAGCAGGGGGCTTGGAGTGGGTCGATAGCTGGGCTTATTGGGGCAAAGGCCACGTCTGTACAATTCCTGGCTGCCCGGAGACCACTATTATTAGGGGTCTCTCAGTGGGCACCAGAACACATTTCTTCATAAGGTTTAGCAAAAGGGAGGTGAAGCTATAGAGCTGTAAGATTGGGGGTTGTCCTGGTACCATCACACCTAAGTGTTTGCCAGTGGGTCGCAGGCTGTATCCTCACAGGGAATGAAGCTAGGTTTGCCAATATTACAGCAGAGTCTGCCATTTGTAGTCACACTTGGCTCGGGAAAGCAGAGTGGGTGCCTTTTAGTTGCTTGTGCTCCTGCCCTGCTTCAAAGTCAGCTCAGCCTGCATGAAGCAGGATTTGCCAGCCACCAGATACAGCAAGTGGTTAGCCGGCTTTGGATGTGTATACAGCAGGCCACAGGTTGGGCTTGGCTGCCTCTCTGTGAGATGAGCTGGGACTGCATGGGAGCCCATCTCAAAGCTGGGTGCTCCAACAGAGGGTCCACAAAATGTCCTCATTCCAGGGCAAAGCCTCTGCTTGACAGCTGGGAGTCTGGGGCATAGCCCCAGGCCAACCCCTCACTGGCAGAGGTGAAGTAGCTCCTGTGGGGCACCACACACCATGAGAGATTTCAAGATTCCTCTTTGGTTTTTCCTCTAGGCATTGCCTAGCAACCTCTACAGAATTACCTGTCTCCACTTCCATGGTCACTTAGGGAAATGTCAAGTACCATTAGATCCACCTAACACAAGAGTTCTCAGTCACTGGGGGTCATGAACGTGTCTAGATGAAGAAGCAGCCCCTAGTGGTTAAGAGCATAGGCTTTAGAGCCAGACAGAACTGGGTTCAAATTCTGATTGTAGTCAGGCTGTGTGACTGTGGTATACTTATTTACCCTCTCTAGCTTCAATAACTTCATATTAATGGGGGACAAGATTATCAGATGCCTCCCGGTGCTGTTGAGAGGATGAATGACATAAGGCATGTACCACATTCAACATGGCGCCTGCCACATTGTAAATGCTGTATCCGTTTTAGCTATTCTCCTTCCCCTTCCCTTTCCCCTTCCCCTTCCCTTTCCCCTTCCCCTTCCCCTTCCCCTTCCCCTTCCCCTTCCCCTTCCCCTTCTCCTTCTTACTATAAAAGCAGCAGTAGGCATAGTGGTCAAAAGCCAGTCTGGCATCAGTTTGCCCAGGATGGAATCCTGGCTCTGCTTCTTAGTTGCTGTGTGACCTTGGGCAAGTCATTTAACTTCTCTGAGCCTCAGTTTTCCTCTCTATAAAATAGGGGTAGTAAATATCCCTACCTCAAATGGTTAAATAAGTATGTCCCGGGTAGATTTGAATAGGTGTGCGAAGGTTGGGGGAAAACAAGCAAATAAAAACCCAGAAACAGTCAAATGGAAAGTAAGTTTGGGAATCATGGCGTACTACCCGTCCTTAGAAAGTCACAATGCAGCCAGGCATGTAACTAAAGGCTCCAACGGGTCCTGCAGTAAAGCAATCCTTTTAATGTTATTTAACTCCGTGTTTCTCCAAGTTATTTGATCTAGAACACTTTTCTCACATCACATATATTAACACCCAGAAGTTACTTAGAGCAATGTCCAACACAGAGTAATTTTTCAAGAACTGTTAGCAATCAATATTTATTGCTATACATGAATTCACTGGGAGGATGGTGCCACAAATGAGGTGGGTGGCAGGGTCTTTCATTTTCTCTGTTTGAGGTTTCTTGCGTAGGTAGGCATCTCCAGGCTATGTGGGGGAGGGGAGATGGGGCTCTCTCAATTGCTTATCCTTGCAGTCACTGAAATGAAGGCACTGTGGACAACCACAAAGTCAGGGATAAATCAAGGGCCTGGGACACTGATGCTTCTTTTCCTTAATTCTCTGTTAACCAGGCTTTGAAGCACCTGTAATTTGCATCTGAGGGCAATAGAAAAAACCCCAAAGCTAGCAGTGGGCAGAGATGTTCATTCCCACTTCTTGGAATAGGAAATAGGTCTAGAGAGATTAAGTGACTTTCTTAAGTTCACACTAATAGTTCAGTGGCAGATCGAAAAGCAGACAATATCTCCTGACTTCCTGGCTTCCCACCAGAGAGCCTCAATACTCTCCTGAGAGCCCCCGGTATTCTAAGAACTGCTGACACCCGACTGTGTCAACGGGTCGTTTAAGAAAACAAACTGAAACCAAAAAATCAGAACATGCATTCTCTCAGTTGTAAGGCATCCTCCGGCCAAACAGGTTCCTTTTCTGGTCTGCATTTACCCTCTCATGTTCATGCATCTTCTCTATTTTGGGTTCCTTCTCATCTCTTCCTGTTTCTTAATGGGCTTTATATATTTATCTCATCTATTACCTAATCCCCACTTCGTTCCAAGGCCGGAAACTGAAAAAAAACAAAACAAAACAAAACAAAAAAAACCCCTTCATGTTGTTCATGCTGTTCCAAGGTATGTCTTTTGCCTGGGTCCCACACCTGAACTTGAACAGCCTTTCTTTCTTGTCTTTCGACTCACTGTCTCATTTTCTCTAATGTAGTGGTTCTTAAACTTGGGTGTGCATTAGGAATCACCTCCAAGGCCTGGTGGAAAACCCATTGCTGCCCCCCCCACACACACACTTTCTGATTCAGTGGGTCTGGGGTGGGGCCCAAGATTTTGCATTTTTCCCAAGCTCCCAGGTAATGCCAATACTGCTGGTCCAGGGACTACACTTTGAGAACCATGGCTCTAGTGCAAGAGTTCAAAACTACCACTCCATGTTCCTACCGGCTCCGTGCCCATGGAAAGTCAGCCGCACATAGCCCTAGCTCTAAAGAAGCCTTTTACTTTGAGTCAGAAACAAACAAAAAACCCCTGCTATTTATTTGGGGAAAACCTCATCCCAAAGTGATTCGCTTTGATTGTGCTGATTGACAAGCATCATTTTCATGGCACATTACTAATTCCAAAGCTAATGAGTATGCTGGAGCTTCAATAATGAGCCAGGGAACGGTGCAAATAACCACAGCCTTGTTTATGAGAGAAGACATCTAGGGAAGTTTCCTGTAGGATTTTTCTACTCTCCGATCAAGAATACTCCCTGTTGTTTGGGTTGCGGTTTGCATTCAAATCACTTAGGAATGAAGTGAGCCCAGAGGGAGTCTGCAGAGTGTCTGTGGTGTGGAAGAGGTCTCAGAATCAGGGAGGCCAAGTTTTAGTTCTGGCTCTACTTTGGGTTCCTTCTCATCTCTTCCTGTTTCTTAATGGGCTTTATATATTTATCTCATCTATTACCTAATCCCCACTTCGTTCCAAGGCCGGAAACTGAAAAAAAACAAAACAAAACAAAACAAAAAAAAAAAACCCTTCATGTTGTTCATGCTGTTCCAAGGTATGTCTTTTGCCTGGGTCCCACACCTGAACTTGAACAGGTGTTTGCAGAAAAATGCAAAATCTTGGGCCCCACCCCAGACCCACTGGGTTAGATACTAGACAGTATCTAGCTGCGTGACTTTGGTGAGTCCCTTCCCCTCTCTGGGCCCTACTCTTTACAGCTGTAAAATGAACTCACTTAAAGCATGTGTTCCATGTAGATTTTAAGAGGTGTGGCTAGTTTGGGAGAAAAAAAATAACAAAGCAATTCAGTGGTAAAATAGGTTTGGGAATCACTTCATTCTCTAACACACTTCTTAGAATGTCACAATGCACCTTGGCATATTAAACGCGCTGAGAAGTCCTGAAGTAACACAACCCTTTAATGTTTAACTCAACATTTCCTCTGAGTATATGACCACGAGGCAGCTCTTCATGAGATTGGAGAATGCCTGTTACATGGGGGCAGTAGGCACTCCTACCACCAAATCGGGGTTCTCTTAATGTCTTAGAATTTAGGCAAAGCTTCTGCAGGCATGAGCCCTTCCTCACAGTGAGGACTATGCCTGTGTAGGGCTGGGTTCCACATGTCAAGATGTTGCACTAGCTTTCTGGAGCTTCTAGGAAGGGCCTCAGGCTCACACTTTCACCAGGTGCTAAAGAAGAGTTGAGGTCTTTCCTGCTGGTAGGCTGCTTTTTCACTGTGACCCCATCTAAAGTACCTGAGGTTTTCTCGCTCACTCTCCACCTTTGCTGTGGCTTCTGCCCATTTCCACGGACCCGTCAACCCAATGCAGCTTTGATTTCTCCTACCCCTCCAGCACGAGTGACTTTGATATTTCATCCAACTGTAAGCTGAGATTCCCAGGTGGGGAAAACCACATGGGCACAGTATTGTATAAACTACACATCACTTTTCAATACAGTGTCTTACAATATTCTTTCAAGTTTGTAAAGAATGGTAATTAAGGTATGTTTGACACATGTGCCCAGGGTGAACTAGTGATTTGCCTAGCATTATACAGTCAGTGAGTAGCAGAGCTAGAACCTGTTCCCAAATCTTCTTACTCCCAAGCTCATGTTTTCTTCCTTAAGGATGTCTGTATGATGCATTTTGAGTGCCTCAGAGCACTCAGGCACTTAGGTCAATCCCTCACTGTCTTGATTGATTTACCTTTGGAATAAGTGTTGAATTTGGGTAGTGTAAATCTCCCAACACAACTCTTCCTTTTAAAGAGTTGTTCTTGGGGGGGGTGCCTGGTTGGCTCAATCAGAAGAGCATGCAACTCTTGATCTCAGGGTTGTGAGTTCGAGCCCCACGTTGGGTGCAGAGATTACTTAAAAATAAAATCTTAAAAAATAATAAAAATAAAAAGTTGTTCTTGGATATTCTAGGTCCTTTTGCATTTATTACTTTTTTATTTTTCATTACGTTCAGTTAGCCAACATACAGTACATTGTAACTTTTTGTTGTAGTGTTCAACGATTCATTAGTTGTGTATAACACCCAGTGCTCATCCCAACACATGCCCTCCTTAATGCCCATCATCCAGTCATCCAGACCTTTTGCATTTATAATAAATTTTAGAATTAGCTTGTCAATTTCTAGAAAGGAAAACCTATAGTGAATTTAAATAGGATTGCATTAAATCTGTAGATCAGTCTGTGCATAAATGATCTTAACAATATTGACTGTTCCAGAGAGACGATGGACTCTGAAAAACAAACTGAGGGTTCTAGAGGGGAGGAGGGTAGGGGGATGGGTTAGCCTGGTGATGGGTATTCAAGAGGGCACGTTCTGCATGGAACACTGGGTGTTATGCACAAACAATGAATCATGGAACACTACATCAAAAACTAATGATGTAATATATGGTGATTAACATAACAATAAAAAATTAAAAAAATATTGACTGTTCCAATCCACAAACATGTTATATCTATTTATTTTGATATTTAAAATTTTCTCCCAGTGGTACTATGTAGTTTTCATTTGGACATTCTTTGTAAATTTATTCTTAAGTACTTTATGTTTTTGGTGCTATGGCGAATGGTATCACTTTCAAAAAGTTAATTTTCAAAATGTTTGTTGCTAGTATATAAAAATACAATAAATTTTTGTATATCGACCTTGCAACCTTATTAAGTTTATTTATTCATTTATATAGCTATTTCATAGACTCCTTAGGATTTTCTACACTCATAATCATGCCATGTCAAATAAAGAGTTTTACTTCTTCATTTCCAATCTGTACGTCTTTTGTTTCTTTTTCTTGCCTTTTTGCACTAGTTAGAACTTCAAGCACAATGTGAACTGGAAGTGATGTTAACAGATATCCTTGCTCTTTTCTCATTGTTAAGAAGATAATATTCAATATTTCACCACTCAAATTTATATTCACTGTAAATTGTGGGATTGAAGCCCTTTACCAAATTTAGGAAGTTCTCTTCCATTCCTAATTTGCTGAAATGGATTTTTTTAAAGATTTTATTTATTTTCCAGAGAGAGAGAGAGCGCACAAGTAGGGAGAGCGGGAGTCAGAGCGGGCAGAGGGAGAAGCAGTCTGAGCTTCTTCCTGCTGAGCAAGGAGTCCGATGCGGGACTCGATCCTAGAACATTGGGATCATGACCTGAGCTGAAGGCAGACGCTTAACCAACTGAGCCACCCAGGCGTCCCTGCTGAAATGTTTTTATCATGAACGGTAAGTGGTAAATTTACTCATGAATGATGAATGGTCTTACTTTAGTTTTCTACTGCCACGTAGCAGATTATTGTAATCTGGTGGCTTACAACAATACACACTTATTAGCTCACAGAACTAAAGGTTAGAAGTCTGGCATGGAGCGGCTGCGTTCTCTGGCCAGATTCTCACAAAGCTATAATCCAAGTGTTGGCAGTTGGATTCTCAACTGGAACTTGGGATCTTCTTCCAAGCTTTGGGGATGTTAGCAGAATTGAGTTCCCTGTTGTTATAGGGCTGAGGCCACTCACAATAGGCAGTTTATATCACAGCAGCTTGCCCTACTTTTGATTTTCATTATCTTTTGCCTGGGCTATTGAAATAGTGACCTCTTTGGCCTCCTCATATTAGTCCAACCCCAGGTTTTTTACTCATACTAAAATCTACATCTGATTATGTCACTCTTAAAAAAAATCTCTGATGACTTCCCACTGCCCACAGAAAGAGGTCTAAACTTCTTCATATGGTGTTAAAGCTTTTCTTTCTCTGGCCCCGATCACCCTGTCCAGTTGCCAGCCATAACCAGCCCATCTCTGAGGTCCTACGATGTGCCATGAACTTTGACATGTTTGTCCCAGCTCATGTTATTTCCTCCACCTGGAATATTAGAAGTCATCTCCCCAACCCCCAGCACCACACTTCGTTTTTCCATCTGGAGAGTTCTTTTTTTTTTTTTTTTTTTTAACATACAATGTATTATTCGTTTTAGAGGTACAGGTCTGTGATTCATCAGTCTTACACAACTCACAGCACTCACCATAGCACATACCCTCCCCAGTGTCCATCACCCAGCCACCCCATCCCTCCCACCCCCTCCACTCCAGCAACCCTCAGTTTGTTTCCTGAGATTAAGAGTCTCTTATGGTTTGTCTCCCTCTCTGGTTTCATCTTGTTTCATTTTTCCCTCCCTTCCCCTATGATCCTCTGTCTTGTTTCTCAAATTCCTCATATCAGTGAGATCATATGATACTTGTCTTTCTCTGATTGACTTATTTCACTTAGCATAATACCCTCTAGGTCCATCCACATCACTGTGAATGGCAAGATTTCGGGGGTTTTTTGATGGCTGCATAATATTCCATTGTGTACATATACACCACATCTTCTTTATCCATTCATCTGTCGATCGACATCTGGGCTCTTTTCCATAGTTTGGCTACTGTGGACATTGCTGCTATAAACATTGGGGTGCACATACCCCTTCGGATCACTACATTTGTATCTTTGGGGTAAATACCCAGTAGTGCAATTGCTGGGTCGTAGGGTAGCTCTATTTTCAACTTTTTGAGGAACCTCCATACTGTTTTCCAGAGTGGCTATACCACCTTGCATTCCCACCAACAGTGTAGGAGGGTTCCCCTTTCTCCGCATCCTTGCCAACATCTGTCATTTCCTGACTTGTTAATTTTAGCCATTCTGACTGGTGTGAGGTGGTAGCTCACTGAGGTTTTGATTTGGATTTCCCTGATGCTGAGTGATGTTGAACACTTTTTCATGTGTCTGTTGGCCATTTGGATGTCTTCTTTGCAGAAATGTCTGTTCATGTTTTCTGCCTATTTCTTCATTGGATTATTTGTTCTTTGGGTGTTGAGTTTGATAAGTTCTTTATAGATTTTGGATACTAGCCCTTTATCTGATATGTCATTTGCAAATATCCTCTCCCATTCTGTTGGTTGTCTTTTGGTTTTGTTGACTGTTTCCTTTGCTGTGCAAAAGCCTTTTATATTGATGAAGTCCTAATAGTTCATTTTTGTCCTTGCTTCCCTTGCCTTTGGCAATGTGTCTAGGAAGAGGTTGCTGCCTGTGTTCTCCTCTAGGATTTTGATGGATTCCTGTCTCACATTTAGGTCTTTCATCCATTTTGAGTCTATTTTTGTGTGTGGTGTAAGGAAATGGTCCAGTTTCATTCTTCTGCATGTGGCTGTCCAATTTTCCCAACACCATTTGTTGAAGAGACTGTCTTTTTTCCATTGGACATTCTTTCATCTGGAGAGTTCTTATTCATATGTTCAGGCTAAGTTCAGATGTCCCCTCCTCTGTAAGGCTTCTTCCTTGATTGCCATAGGCAGGGCCAATCATTTTCTTCTCCAAGGCCCACATATCTAAGTGTCTAATTTGGGGCACATGCTTTTGTAGTTAGTTAAGTGTCTATCTCCTCCTAATAATCTCCTAGAAATCCTGAGGGATGGGACCATATTATATTCATTTTCTGAGGAAGACTATTCTAGACTAGGCTCTGTGGAGGGGCTGTAGGTGCAGAAATGAGGACAATAGTCAAGAGGGAAATTCTGAGGACTCAGGAGACAATCACAATACAAATATGATCTGGACTGGGCTAGAGGGATGCACAAAGTGCTGTTTGATATTGAGCAAGGAGCATTTAATTGTTCAAGGGTGAGGACAGAGGTGGAAAGAGTTAGGGGAGGCTTCACAGAGGGAGGAGAAATGGCAATAACATTCTAGCAGAAGCAAAAGCCCAGAGGTCTCTAAGTGTATAGTGTGTAGCTAGAGGGGAATCTCAACCCAAGCACAGGTGGAATTAAAAAGCTAAACAGAAAACTTCAAATCTGATGACACATGCTAGTTCCACTAGGCATGGTTTCCTGGAGTGCTGTGCTAGGAATGATTTTAAAAAGTTGAGATAAAATCCATATACCAAAAAATTCACCCTTTTAAAGCATGCGATTGAATGCCTTTGGTGTATTCACAGAGTTATGTATTGATCACCACAATCTAATTTCAGAACATTTTCATCACCCTCAAAAAGAAACCCCATGCCCCATTCTTTCCTCCTCCCAGCCCCTGGCAACCACCAATGACCTTTCTGTCTCTACGGAT
This sequence comes from Zalophus californianus, assembly GCF_009762305.2. NCBI lineage: Eukaryota > Metazoa > Chordata > Mammalia > Carnivora > Otariidae > Zalophus > Zalophus californianus. Next base: position 12,605,075 of record NC_045612.1, read on the forward strand.
TTGCCTGTCCCGGACATTTCACACAGATGGAATCAGAGACTATGTGGTCTTTTGTGTCTGGCTTCTTTCACTCAGCATCATGTTGTCAAGGTTTACCCATGTTGTAGCATGCATTGGTACTTCGTTCCTTTTTGTGGCTCAGTAATATTCTATGGTATGGGTACACCACATTTTGTCGATTCATTCGTCAGTTCTGAGAAGGATTTGGAGGCCAACTCTGAGAGCTGTGGCTCTGGATGCTGCCAAGAGAAGGCCACAGTGCCTCCCACATGCCACAAACACACCATCCCGCTAGTCCAGGAGTGGGTCATTTGCAACTACTGCCCAATACCCAGTGGGATTCACGGAGTCTAACGAACTGATCAAATTGTATACTTGAGGAAACCTGGTACCTAACAGCACATCTTCTAAGAGATGTCCAGATATGTGCAGGATCCTAATAAGTCAGAGCCAGAAGGGTGGTCAGAGATCATCTGCCCACCACACCCACTTTGTTTTCTCTCTAAAAATGTAAATAATGCCACCAAGAGTCTTTCTAAAATGACATTATTTCTTTTTTACACAGTGGCCTGGGGACTTCTGAACACTGGGAGACATTTTATATAGACCAGGGGAGAATGCCCAAGAAAGTCCTGTTGGAAGTAAAGCTGGAAGTAGATGTGCCTCTCCACTTCCTGCTGCAGAGTTCTGTGAGACTCCTAGAATCCTTACAGTGCTAGCTCAAGTGAGCATCTATTGTTTGCAGCAAGATGCCAGAAATTCATGGGAACGTTCCTCTGGCCCAAATTGTTCAGGCTGAGGAAAGTTCTCCCTCCTTAGAATCGAGTATGCAGTTAACCAAATGAGCCCCAGAGACAGGGATTCAGATGCATATTCAGAGATGCTTGTTTATCAGTGGTATGTAGAGAATGTTGTTCCCCACTTACAAGATCCAGAAATCCTGCTTAAATATTCACGTTTACCCATGGACCCTTCACTGACCGCCCTTAACCTTCCCTTGGAGGGCTTATGATGAATAGAAATTTTATGATATTTGGATGGAGGAAAGTGAATATAATATATATTTGTTGTTTGAAGAGCCAAACTACAAGTTAACCCAAAGGTGCAAATGATACACTAATGTGGAAATGCAAAATACTAAACAACTGGGAATACCCTGGGAAAAGTAATCTCCATTGTAAAAAGGCCCAGTCCAACTGGCCTGAAGGCAAAACCCTATAAAATGATCCTGGTTGTGTGCCTCTGATTAAAACAAGAGGTAAATAAAGACACACAGGAACATGAACTGACTTGAAAACCAGACCAAAAATAGTGAAAAGAAACAGAACTACATTTAAAAAGAAATCATCTTTATTTTAGTGCTAATAAACTTGGTTTTCTTTTGCCCTGAGCATTTTCAAATGAGGGTGGGAATAGGGCAAAACCCAGGCAAACTTTCTCAAAAGCAAAACATGCACAGGCCTTCTTCCCTTCTTTGAAAAAAGAATCAGTCTGACTCTATGCAGACACCTGCTACCTGGCACTCAGCCAACTTGCTAACCAACCCTGTGTTTCAGCCCAATTAGCTAAGCACGCGTCATCCAGAATGCGTTAATTATTCCTGGTGATTTCCCAAAGTTTCTGACGGGATTATACAAGGAAAGGTGGACATAACCTTCTTTCACAAGGATCTTTACTAAGGAAACCCCACTGCATGCATTCTTGAAAATCCCAGGGACATCCCTAAAAACGCATAATGTCAGAGCTGGAAGGAACCTCTGAGAGTCTCATTATGCAAGCCCCTCATCAAAGGGAGAAACCAGGGTGCTCCACAAAGCCTCCAATAAACTATGAGCAAAGAGAAGATAAATGTAAAGGTGGAAAAGATTTAAATGAAGCCGCTGTTTCAGACACACCGCAGGGGCAGAAAATGTTTGTCACAGAATTTTTGCAAATTAAGTGATAAAAATCCACTTTTTACCCTGGTTTACTGGGTACAAAGAGGCAGAATTAGAGAGGACAGGGACTGATAATTTCAAATCCTTGCCTGCTAAATCTTCTCAGTAGCGTTCTTGTGCCTCAGTTAGGTACAAGGACATCATGACTGCGAGCAGCGGCAGCTTTGAATCTGTCTTTGCCCCAGACATGAAGGTGCATTTGGCGGGAGGACGTGGCTGGTTTTTTTTTTTTTTTTTGGTCTTTTTTTTTTTATGTCAAGTCACAAAGATGAGTAATATGGTTCAAAATAGCCTAATTTTCCTTCCTAACATAAAGATAATGACCGCCAAACAACTAGAAAAGATATGCACTGGAAATTTGATTCTGATTTTCTTCTCTGAATATTAATACTAGCGATCATTTTACTTCCACAGATGAAGCACCTATAAGTGCAAGACATGGGATGAAGCACCTTCCCTGCTTTATTTCAGTGAATCTTCCCAGCCACCCTATGGGGTGAATTCTAGAATTATTTTCATCTTAGAGATGAGGAAAATGTAGCGGAGAGAGGTGAGGTGACTTGTCCAAGGCCAAACTTCTTCTGAGTGGCACATCTGGATGAACTTTTTTCCAAATTGACAATTTGTTGCTCTGGATTCCATGTCCATCTCCATTTTTGAGTTCTCTAACATGTGACATTTAAATAATGCGTTAACACAGAATATTGGTTCAGCAATCTTCAAAAGAGTTAGAATGTCAGAGTTACTTCCCAAGGTTTAAGATGGACCAAGGTTGAGGATTTATACCTAATGAGGAAGGAAAAACGAGTCTTGCGTTTATTCATCCCTTATGTACTAAGCTACAGACGTGCTCTCAGTAGATTTGTGAGGCTCTCATGTGCATTATCTCACTTAGTTACCAGCAGAACCAGATAAAATGTTCTTCACATGCTGCAGATGAAGAAATTGGATCAGAGACTTCATGTAACCTGCCTGAGGTCGCACAAGAAGTTAAGAGGCAGAGTGGTGATTGGAACCCAGATTTCTGACTCCAAGTTCAAGTTCTTTCCACTACACCATGTTGCCTTTCATACACTCAGATAAACTCCACATTATGTACCATATGCCCCACAGCACTGTCTACACATAGTAGGTACTTAATCCAGCAGCTGCTTGAATAGAGAATGAACAATTACTGTGCTACAGGCAGGGTTTTAAGTACGTAAAGTAGGTTTCAAACTACTACTACTACTTTAGTCTCACAATCCTGTGAAGTTGGTTCTATTATCTCAATTTTACAAATAAAGGAAGGCTTACAGAGGATGAATAACTTCCCCAAGGTCATCTTACCAGGAAATGGTTTATCTGCTGCCAAGTTCTGACTCTTAACTTTTGGTATTCTATTCAAGTAGTGATAAGGAATCTCTCTTCCTTTGGTATCCTCCTAGATGGTCAGAAGGAAGACAAGGAGGAGAAGCCAGTAAATACAAAAGGTGTAGTTCTGCTCTTAACCCAATGGGGTGTGGGGGGTGGACAGAGGCAGAGGGAGCAAAACACCCAGGAGTTAAGTCAGTCAAACCAAAGTTCCACAGTGAGCGCCTCTGTGGCAGAACAGAGACCCTTCGTGCAACTTTCACCAGCAACAGATAGTGGTCTAGTCCAACCTTTTTTGTGGCCTTCATTGCTAACTTTAGCAAATAGAAGTTAGAGGGTCTATTGGTCTGGTCCTTCAAGTCAACATGGATTTCATGGAAAGGCACAAGGAAAGTCCCTCCCCAAGTAGCAGATGGGTTATGCAGTGTGCCTACAATTCAAAAACACATTTGAGGTGATTCCCCTTTGCATTCCTATCACTTCCTTCAATTCCATTTTTGTCGTTCCAAAATCTGTTGGAGAGAAAGCAGGATATGGGCAAACCTGTGGTCTTACGAACGTTGGCTAGAGAGTGAGCACAGTCAGAGAAGAGAGTTGGCTTACAGATCTCAAAGGCAACAGACAACACTGTCCTCGTCAAATTGATCAAAGTGTTGGATTTAATTATACAAATATAACAACTTGGTGGCCTTTCATAGTGCTTTCCCTAAGGGCTGTTGGGTCGGAAAGCCAATTCGTTCTGTTGCTTGATTGCTTTAGACTATTAGAAACTGTTCCCTTGGGAAGAGCAGGAAATCAGTTATGATCTTTTGTCTCTCCTCTGAGGTACAGGGAAGTCACTATTCTAGTGAATGAGCCACAGATTTCCCCCTGATTTCACTCTCAATTCCTCAATTAGGTGATTATTACCATGAAAGCTGCTGAGACTTAACAGATGGAGGCTGCCCTCGGAAGAGGCCAAGGGACCACGGAGGTTTGTAAATGATGGCACTGCCCCCCTAACATCTGGACGGGCAGTTAGCTCCTAATTCTTATCATGGCCCATCTTCCCTTGGCTTTCTGGCCAGGAACCAATGAGAGAGTATGCCTTCTGGAAAACAGAGATGTTCACTGGGCTCTAATAACTCTCTTCCCATGGCTGGTCATGGACACTTCTGTTCTCCCACCTATAAAGATGACAGCCATCCCTTGAATAACCAACCACTCCCACTGTGTGCCCAACTCATAGCTCTGCAGATATGATCTGTTTGTGACCACTGTCCATGTGGAGCTAAACACACCAAGTTAAATAAACAGACATCCTCCTTTGCCTGTAGAGACTAAGAGTGGAGTCTAAGACTTGCCTAGCCCTTGGGGTAGGTTTAGGCTACAGGGGAAGAAGGGTCCTTCTATTTTTTTTTTTTTCATTTGAGTATAGTTCACACACAATGTTACATTAGTTTCAGGTGTACAATGCAGTGATTCAACATGTTTACATATTATGCTATGTTCACCCCAAGCATAGCTACCATCTGTCCTGATACACTGCTATGACAATATCATTGCCTAGAGTCCTTATGCTATATCTTGTATTCCCATGACTTATTCATTCTACAGCTGGAAGCCTACATTTCCCACTCCCCTTCACCCATTTTGGCCATCCCCCCATCCACTTTCCCTCTGGCAGCCATCAGTTTGTTCTCTGTGTCCATGGGTCTCATTGTCTTCTATTTAATGTGTCTCATATTCTTCCCATGGGAGCAGAAGTCTCGTTTCTTTTTTTATTTTTAAACTTTCAATTAATTTGTTTTTAAGTATGTGCTTTGATGGTTTTTTAATGCATTAGCAGAGTTGTACGATCATCACCATGATTCGATTTTAGAACCTTTCTATCACCCCCCAAATATCTCTTAAGCCTGTTTGCCATTATTCCCCATTCCCACCCCCACTTGTCTGCTTTTCTTTCTCTATAGATTTGCTGTTTCTTACCATTTCATGTAAATGGAATCACATAACACATGGTCTTTTCTGACTGGTGTTCATCACTTTGGATAATATTTTAAGGCTATGGTGTATATATCGGCAGTCCATTCCTTTTAATTGCTGAATAGTCTTTGAAAGTGATTTCTTAGTTCTTCTTTCCCAACTGCCCCAAATAAAAAAGTGAGGTCCTGGGTGATCCAGCAGCTGCTCACTTCTCCAAACTCATCTCTCACAACTCCGGACGCCTTCTTTCAGATCCTCAAATGTGTCCTGATCTAGTCTGCTGCAGTGCTAACCTGTTTCCCTAAACACTACCCCCTCCAACATGTGCACAGGTATTCCACTTGGTTAATTCCTACTCTTCCTTCAGATCTCTGTTTAAACCGTATTCCCTCAGAAGAGCCTGCCCTGGCCCTTTGGCCCAGGTCCAACTTTTCTCTTACAGGCTCTCTTGGCATCTCCATCAGAGCTCTTACTATATGTGTAATTGGTTCATCACATATGTAATTACTTCTTTAATGCTCATCCCACCCCCCCCTTCCCCAGCCCCCTCTCCACTTCCATCTCCACCCCTTACCGGCTCCCACAGCTGTAAAGGTCACAAGGGCCGGCACCATGTCTGTTCGGCTTCCCACTGGCTCAGGACCCGGGTGCACAGTGGGTGCACAGTAAATATTCGCTCTTGCCTACCTGCCTACCTGCCTGAGCCCTTGTCTTTGGTGCTGATAGACAACTGGATCTTCAACTCTCCACGTCATGGCGGGGTGGGGGGGGGGCGGAATCTGCACTTTATATGCCGTGGAGTTTCCTAAATGTGTCAGACTATAAAGATGTGCTGTTTTCAACTGAGAGCATCATTGATTTGAAGATCAACTCAACCTGACAGCTAGAATGTAGTCGGTACAAAGTGTTCAGGGGGCCGGCTACACAGCCTACAATGGAGGGAATGTGGCTATGTGATGAGAACTCCCGTACCCTTCTCAACTTTTCAAGTAGCTCCCGGGGAAGAGCTGGGGGCAACCTTGTTCACTGAGGTGCTCACTAACACTTTCATGTAATGCCAATTCCAGTGCGCTGAGCGGCACTTTGACTGGCTGTTTGTTTGACTCTGCTTTCAACACCTCTCTTGAAAATATGACATATGTCAGAATGAATCCAAGTAGCCTTCTCTCTAGCTTTCACGGCCACATAAAGCCCTCCACCCATTGGGTACACTGAAAGACACTTGATGCTGTTTGAGAACACTCCTCTTAATCTGCTGATAACCTTTTCTGTCTGGCTGGCAAGACCTAAGAAAACGTTTTTTTCATTTGGGCCCATTTAAAATAAAACCACCCCAAACCATCAACTGTTAAAAATGTGTCTCTTTGTACTTGTGAGTCTTTACTTTTGGGTCTTGGCAGGACATTCTTAAGGGGCAAATGGACTAAATGAATGAATGCCAATCACAACAACAGAGGAGGAGAGTAATAATTCAATTCAACAAGCAGTTATTGAGGGCTTACGATGTGCAGGGCCCTGCACGCAGTCCGTGGGGGATAGAGATGAATAAACTCCAGTTTCTGCCCTCCAGGAGCTCATGATCTGGAAGAGGAGACAGACGTGCCCATAAATAATGCTAATAAGGATGACGCTGGGAAACACTGGAATAGAAGTGCAAGCAAGGGCTATGGGAGCATGAGGGGAAAATTAATTTCAACGTCGGGAGAGATTTCTTGGCAGCGGAGAGATTTCTTGGCAGAGGAGGGGATAAATATGATACACTGTTTCATTCTAACAACTTCAGAGGAAAAGAATGCCATCAAGACTTTAGACCATTCTATCTGTACCTAGATGGGGCCACTGGATTGTCTTGGAGGCCCAAGTTCTACTTCAATACAGTTAATGGGTCCCAGGTGAGGAAGACAGAAGGAAACTCCCTGGGGCCCAACAAACTCCAGAATGAGCAGTTCTACTTTACCCATCAGAATACAGATCCCGCTCTGACTCCCCGACGCCCAACCACCAGCCAAATAGTCACACAATCTGTTAAGATGTGGCACAGGTCAGTCCCCTGCCACTAAATTAAAGTCACCTCCTCCTTTTAAATTGCCTTAGAACCACCTAGTTGGGGGTGATGTGCACAAGTGAAGGAGCATGCGCTCCTGGCTGGGGCCAGCCTGCTTCCAGGTTCTCATGGTCTCTGGTACAAATATGACATCACCCCCATATATGCCTGGCCTTTGAAAAGGTCAGAAACTCATATGACCTAGGACTGCAAAGATCTGACAGCATTCTGCAGTGCCAGGGACATCTGTATTTAAACCTTCACCATTGGGAGAATGGGGGCCTGATAGGGTCCATCACTGGGCTTTACCTAAACCTGGAATGACTCCTGCTTATTTAGCCTGAGGGTGGAAAAGAGTTTGCAGCTTGGTGTGAAATGGTGGTTGTCCCATTTAGGGGGGAAAAAAACAAACTTTAAAGATTTAAGGATGAAAGCACTTGACAAACTGGGAAGAACGGCTAATCAACATTTCAAAGAGGTGGGTAACGTGTAATAAATACTGTGAATCCCAGAACCCCAGGATGTGGCCTCAGATTAACACACTCGTACCCCGTACCCCACACACCTCTCTGCTGTACCTGCTCAGGGCAGCATACGGATGTGTCTGTTGGCCATTTGGATGTCTTCTTTGGTAGATATCTTAAACTCATTATGTCTAAATCTCAATCTTGAACCCCACTCTCTAAGACATGAACCTCCCTCAATTATTCCCATCTTAATAAATGGAATCACCATTCATCTACTTGCTCAGACCAAACACTGTGGAGTTATCCTTGGCTTTTCTCTCTCTCTCTTTTTTTTTATTATGTTCAATTAGCCAACATATAGTACATCATTAGTTTTTGATGTAGTGTTCAACGATTCATTAGTTGCATATAACACCCAGTGCCCATCACAACATGTGCCCTTGTTAATACCCATAACCCGGTTAACCCCATTCCCCCACCCCCTCCCTTCTGTAACCCTCAGTTTGTTTCCCAGAGTCTATAGTCTCCCATGGTTTGTCTCCCTCTCTGATTTCTTCCCAGTTTTCCCTCCTTTCTCCTATGGCCCTCTGCACTATTCCTTATATTCCACATATGAGTGAAACCATATGATAATTGACTTTCTCTGCCTGACTTATTTCACTTAGCATAATCCCCTCCAGTTCCATCCATGTCAATGCAAACGGTAGGTATTCATCCTTTCTGATGGCTAATATTCCGTTGTATATATGAACCACATCGTCTTTATCCATTCATCTGTTGAAGGACATCTTGGCTCCTTCCACAATTTGGCTCTTGTGGACATTGCTGCTATGAACATTGGGGTGCATGTGCCCCTTCTTTTCACTACATCTATATCTTACCTCTCTTTCTTAACATCTTGCATCTACCCCATCAAAAATCATATATCTAGATATATCAACATATATCTAGAATGTAACCCTGTCTCCCCAGCCCTCTCACTGACACTTCAGTCTGAGCCACAAATATCTCTTGCCTCTATTACTAGGGTAACCTCCACAGTGGCCCCCCCTTTGCTTGCATTCTTGTCCCCAATCATCTATTCAACACAGCAGCCAGAGTGATCCTGATAAGTCATAAGTCACTTTGTGCCACTTCTCTGCTCAAGACCTCAATAATGATCCATCTCAGAATAAAAGTCAAAGTTCTTGTTATAGCCTCTGAGGCCCTCTATGATCTGGCTCTCCTCTACCTTTTTGAGCTCATCTCCTACTATTCCCCCTGTACTCTACTATTCCACTCACCTCATTGCTATTCCTTAAAGATGCCAAGCCTATCTCCACATCAGAGCCTTTGTATTTTCTGAACTGTCTGCCTGAGATGGCCAGATATTTGCAGAGCTTGCCCTCACACTTCATTCAGGTGTCTTCCCAATTGTCTCCTTGGCGCCATAGCAGAAAGAATACATACATATACCCACTCCTGTTGGTTACTCTCTGCCCCCTTACCCTGCTTCGGTCTTTTTATCAATTATTACCATCTGACATATTTCTTTGGTTACTGTCTGCCCCCTCCCACTAAAAAAGGCTTCTTTTCACTTAAAAAATTCATGTTGAAAAATCTTAGTTTCTCTACGACTTTGAATACACATCCTCTGGCTGACTTAAGAATCTCTACGACTTCAAATACACATCCTCTGGCTGACTTAAGAATCGTCCCACATTTTCCTCTATCCAGATCATTTATAGTTGCAGTCAGAGTGGCACTTCAGAGAGCTTCCCAACCCTCTTGAATTGTCTTTTTGTAGAGTCTCATGCTATGGACTTGGACATCAGACTTTTCTCAGCCATCCCCCTTCTGGAGGTCAAAGACCTTTGCTCATTCTCTCTTTAGGTTTTTATCACTTCTACTTCCCAAAAGATTCCCCCTGTTGGTTAGAATTAGTTATAAAGCCACAGTCCTTCTAGTTATTTTCTCTAGGCTTGGGAAATTGGCAGCACAATTTAGTAACTTCCCAGCTCCTCTATGGTCATGTGGCCTATAACATCTCATACAGAATACCTATAATAACTATTCTCAGATTCAAAGATTTCCAAACCTATGCATTTCTTAAAAAATAATATTTCTTTAAAAATACTGTATCACAATAAAATAATAAATGTATAAATAATATGTGCATACATTTCTTAAAATATTTCTTTAAAATATAAGTATAATAAAAATAATTATATATAATATTAAGATAATATTTATTTAAAATAATATATGTACATAGTATAAAATCAACTAGTATAAATGCAAATTGAGTAAAAACTGAGATTCCCTCTGTTTTTTTTTTATTAGTTCTCCAGTTACTCTCCAGAGGCAACCACTTTCCTCAGTTCTTTGTGGACCTTTCAAAGAAAACTCCATTATTTGGGGGAAATGATCCACATCCATTGTTTTAAAAGAAAATCAAACAATTCAGAAACAAACAAAAAGAACTTTTAAAAAATCTAAAATAAAATGACACCAACCAGAGATAACCATATTAATATTAAAATCCCTCTAGATTCAAGACATCCCCCTCTCTCTCCAATAGCATATAAATGGAACTTACTGTACGTGTTATTCTATTTTCTGCCTTTTTCACTTAATGGAATGCCATGGACTTCTTTCCATGTCAGTATCTATAAATCTAAGTGAATGTCAATTTAATATACACTATGACTTTACCTCCTCTTCTAGAAGATATGCTCCCTTTTTAAAAAAAGATTTTATTTATTTGTTGAGAGAGAGAGAGAGAGAGAGAGATAGAGTGTGTGCATGAGTGGGGGGAGGGGCAGAGGGAGAGGGAGAGAGAATATCAAGCAGACTCTGCGCTAAGCACAGAGCCCAATGGGGAGCTTGATCTCACTAGCCTGAGATCATGACCTGGGCTGAAATCCAGAGTCAGAGGCTTAACTGTATGAGCCACCCAGGCACCCCACGATATGCTCCTTTTAGATAGGGCAGCCCCTTCTGCCTCTGGGATTTAGGCTTGTCCCACTAAATTCCAATGAGTACTGTGATCCCACATGTATTGCCCCACATTAGACCTTCAGGATGGCTTTGTATATCACATGGATTGAGTCATAGGAATTCCTGGATCTAAGTTTTATTTCCACTTTTTAAAAGATTTTATTCATTCATTCATTCATTCATTTATGAGAGAGCAAGAGTGAGAGAGAGCACAGCAGTGGGGGGAGCAGCAGAGGGAGAGGGAGAAGCAGGTTCTCCACTGAGTAGGGAGCCCAATGCAGGGCTCGATCCCAGGACCCTGGGATCATGATCCAAGCCAAAGGCAGATGCTTAACCAACTTGAGCCACCCAGGAGCCCCTCCAGTCACTTTTCTAATCATTATTCTCATAGCAGAATTATTTCTTGTTAGGCCCTTCAGAGTCATATTGAAGGTAGAAAAATCATAAGTAGGTCTCACGGAACAATGTTCTAAGAGAAATACCTAGGTATCATTGATTTTTAAAAAAGATTTATTTATTTTAGAGAGAAGTGTGAGCAGGGGAGGGGCAGAAGGAGAAGGAGACAGAATCTAAAGCAGACTCCCTGCTGAGTGCAGAGCCCAGTGGGGGGTGGGGGGTGAGGGTGGGGGCTCTACCACACGACCCTGAGATCATGACCTAAGCCAAAAACAAGAGTCAGACGCCTAAACAACTGAGCCACCCAGGCACCCCTCATTAAATTTTAACACATATTTATTGAGCATCTATTATGTGACAAGCACTGTTGTAGCAATAAACAAAAATCCTTGTCCCTGTGAAACTTATTTTCTAGTGGGACAAGACAGTAACCAAAGAAATGTGTCAGATGGTGATAAATGTTAAAAAAAAGTGAAGCAGGGTAAGGGGCAGAGAGTGACCACAGGAGTGGGTATATGTGTGTGCTATTTCAGTAATGGTATTAGGGAAGGCTTCTCTAATGAGAAAACAATTAGAAAAAGACATAATGAAGTGAGGGGCAAATCCTGCAAACATATGGGGAAACAGCATTCCAGGCTAAGGGTTCAGAACATAAAAAGGCACTAATTTGGGGATATGCTTAACATGTTTAAGGAACAGCAAAGAGGTGTTTGTGGCTGGATCAGTGTGGAGAGAGTAGTAGGAGATTAGGAATGAACCAGAAGAGGGGTGCCTGGGTGGCTAAGTTGTTAAGCATCTGCCTTCAGCTCAGGTCATGGTCCCAGGGTCCTGGGATCGAGCCCCACATCTGGCTCCCTGCCCAGAGGGAAGGCTGTTTCTCCCTCTCACACTCCCCCTGCTTGTGTTCCTTCTCTCGCTGACTCTCTCTGTCAAATAAATAAATAAAATCTTTAGTTCTGCATGGAGCACTGGGTGTTATATGCAAGCAATGAATCATGGAACACTACATCAAAAACTAATGATGTAATGTATGGTGATTAACATAACATAATAAAAAAATAAAATAAAATAAAAAATAAAAAAGAATGAACCAGAAGACAATCACCAGCTGATGTGAATAATGTCAGGAGGGTGAAAGTCTTCAATGAGCTGAGGCTAGGAGGAAATGTCTAGGATGAAAGCATGAGGCTTCATGAGTTATGTTCTGAGTAAGAACAAAGTCAGGGGAGAGGTATCCTCCTCAGGACTGAAGGAATAATGTTAATAGAAGACAGGAGCTGCAGAACTCCAAATTTGTTGTCTTCTCTGAAAAAGACAATGAGCTTAAGACTGAAAATGTTAGAAAAGAACTTTAGTGAGAGGCAGCAGAAGCCCAAAATTGAGAGTGTAAGAGAATGCATAGATGCTACATAAATAAGTTTGAAACTCCTTACTCAGATGACTGTGTTCCCAGTGGAGAGAACTTAGGAAAAAGAGCATGTATGCACACATGCGTGTGCACACGCACACAGAATACTATGCTTTCATGGCAGATTTTGAGGAAACAGAGCAAATAAGAGAGGATCTGTAAACAAGGAAATAGATACTTATTTTGATTTCTAAAACTGGCAGAAAGTTAGATTCTGGACATGATAAATTTGTGATGATGTTTATATCAAATAAGACCATCAAATGGAATATTAAAGGGATGGTTTAGGTGAACTGAATAGAATTTGTAGTGGTTGCCAGGGCCAGTAATGATCTTTGGGACCCAACATGGGTTCACTAGGAACAGGCATGTCTAACTTTAACTCCTTCTTTGACAGGGTTTCTAGATTGGTAAATATGGAAACATGGTGGGCAGAAAATCTGGAGAGCATCAAAGCATTTGAAGGGACTATCACTTGGGTATTGAGTTGGAAGTAATCTGCTGGTGGTGTGCTATAGAAGTGTGTCTTGATCAATGATTTTATTGATGATTTGTATATATAGAAAGCCTATTTACTAGACTTAGATATGAAATAAAGCTGAGAAGACTAGCAAGTATCTTGGATGACTGAATTAAGATCCTAAAATAATTTGACTTAATAGAATGATGGACAGAATTTAACGCAATGAAATTTAATAGAGTAAATACATGATTTTGCACTTGAGCACAAAAAGAACTCATAATAAGGAGCTTTAAGTTTTGACTGTAAATTCTCCAATGCGATGTGTGAGATGGCTGCCCTAAGAGCAAATGTGACCTTAAGACCTCATCATGCTAGAAGGACATCTGTAAGATACTAGACAGTGAGTTCTCTGGAGTCAGGGACTATATTAAACTTGTTCAGTGTCATATGTCCATGATCTAGCATGGTGTTTGCTGCATGGTGTACACTCACTGCCTGAATAATGTGGTTTTTCTGCTTTATTCTGCCTTGGTCAGCTCACAGCTAGATTCCTTTTTAAAAAGATTTATTTATTTATTTATTTATTTATTTGAGAGAGAGAGAAAAAGATAGGTGGGGGGGCAGAGATAGAGGGAGAGAGAGAATCCTAAGCAGACTCCCTGCTGAGCACAGAGTCCAACGCAGGGCTCAAACCCACAACCACAAGACCATGACCTGAGACAAAATCAGGAGTTGCATGCCCAACCAACCGAGCCACCCAGGTGCCCCTTATAGCTAGATTTCTATGGTCACTTCTGGCCATTACACTTTGAGAGGGATACTGAAAGTCAGGAAAGTGACTGGGATAGTGAAAGGAACAAAAAACATATCCTATTGAGTCAATCAATAAATGTTTACTGAGCGTCTACTATGTGTTAGATAAAACATGAACAGTCCCTGTCCTCATGGTGCTTACATTTAGCTGGAGAGATAGACAAATTTATAAACAGATATATAATCATCTTTCAGGGAGTGATGTGCACGATGAAAAAAAAATGAATCAGGGTAAAAGGATAGTGATGGAGATGAGGTGGGGGTTCTTTTAGACACAATGGTCAGGGAAGACCTCTCTAAGGAACTTATACTTGAACAAAATGAAGTAAGGAAACAAATCTTGCTATTATCTGAGGGAGGAGCATTTCTGGTAGTGGGAAGAGAAAGGATAAAGACCCTGAGACAGGAATATGTTGTTCACGTTTGAGGAAAAGAGGAGGCCATGTAGAGAAGATTATGTTAGAGAAAAAGCTTCTTAGAAGAAAATTCACAAAATCTGGGAACATTTAGACTGAATGGTGGGGGAGAGGGAGGGGTGGAGCTATGGAAAGAGAAGGAAGGGGTATTTATAGGTATGTGATGTGTAAGAGTTCAGACCCATTTTGGAAGGCACCCCTGGACTCCCACTGGATCAATGAGTTGAATCTACCAGAAGAAAAATTTCCATTCAATAAAAAGCCTTTCTATCAGAGCTATTCAAGATGGATTGGGCTATCTTATACAACAGCGATCTCCATGTCACTGGAGAGATTCGAGCTGACAAGAGGCTACCTCCGCACTTGGAGGGAGCTAAGGGGCAGGAAAAGACATGAAAGGGATATTCCAGGCTCAGCAGGGGATTAGATTAGATGACCTTTAAGGCCTAAGAATCTAGTGGTCTAAACCTGTTTCCTGAAATAACATTCCCTTGATACAAACTATGGTCAAGGTAAATACTTGCTCACTGGTGAATCCAAGATTACACACAATGCTCAAGCTGAATTTAATAGTCAAGACACTGAGTCAGAATGTCAGAAAGCATCTGAAGGCCTTTTTACATAATATATGAGTGAAAAGGGTCTAGGAGGCATCAGATTTACTGAGGTTAATACTGTTTGGCTGAAGGGATGCCTGGGTGGCTCAGTCAGTTAATCATCTGCCTTCAGCTCAGGTCATGATCCCAAGGTCTTGGGCTCAAGCCCCACGCTGGGCTCCCTGCTCCATGGGGAGCCTGCTTCTCCCTCTGCCTCTGCCTCTGCCTCTGCCTGCCACTCCCCCTGCTTGTGCTCTCTTGCCCTCTCTCTGACAAATAAATAAATAAAATCTGTAAAATACCGTGGCTACAGAAAGGTCCGTAAGCCTATGTTACTAGTGATAACTAAGGATAGGATAGTTCCCCCACCCCTGCCTTTTTTCCTTAAACAACTAAAGTATCATTTAGGAGAAATGGAACTGAACTAAATTGTCACTAAGCCAGACTTTTAATCAGCTTGGGCTGGCCTCTCTGCTACCCAACAATTAGCATGTTACTCATGTAAAGGAAAAATGGGAGCAAAGACACTTAGGAAAGGCCACTGCCACTCTGGACTCTTTGCAATGGCCATCCCCAGCTCCAATCACAGGAGGATTTCTAGCCATTCTAGCTCACATTCCCTGATGGCAGCATTGTAAATAATCAGCACTATTTGCTTCTGTTTCAAAACATGTCCTCCTCATCATTCAAAAACTCATTATTCTTCAATGCTGAGCCTACAGGGGCAGCTCAATTATGAGGTCATTCTGAAAGAATTCTGAAAGAAAAAAAAATGCATCTGCCTGAATGGTTAGAATGGGTTGTTAGAATGGGCCTGAATATATCAAATAACTGTGCAGCCCTCCACTTCCTTCTGGATCAACCTCAAAGACAGCTTTAAAAAAAAAAAAACTATAGAATTATTGAGTTAAATTTTAAAAGTTTAGTCTTCAGTGACTTAGACAAATGTGTTAGAGGTCCATGGTGCATTTGAAATGATCAAATAGCGTCTTCCAACTGTGGAGGCCCAGGGAATGAAAAAAGGATCACTTAATATTAGGTTGAGAAAAGCAGAATTAAGCAGGTAGATTTTTTTTCTCAGCCCCCTCCCCCAAAAAGAGACTCAACAAAATATATACATTTACATTCTCCTTTCTTTTGGATTGAGCAAATGCTTTCCTCTGCTAGTATGGTTGATAAATAATGCAGCACAGAGAAGTATAAATAAAAAAGAAAAGAACTCACAGAAAAGGACTTGAGCAAGCAATTCACAGTTGAGGAAATGCAAAGGACCTATGTACATATGAAAATATGTTCAACCTCAGTAGTGATCAGAGAAATACAAATTATAACTCTAATAAGATACCATATTGCCTAAAAGGTAGGAAAATTTTTAAAGACTGATAATATCTCCAGAGTGGATGAAGCTCTGAGAAAAATGGCATTCTTATGTATTGGTCAACTAGTACAACTTCTTTGGAGGGGAAATTGGAAATATCTGTCCTTGTTATCAACAACATATCCTTTGACTAAATTTCACTCCTAGGAATCTGTCCTATGAAGATACTCATATAAGTGCGGAAGAATATATGTATAAAGTCGAATCTCTGCAGCAGTATTTGAGAATAAGCTATAGCTCCATTAGTGAGGAAATGGTTAAATAAAATATAGTACCTACTCTAGAACACTAATGTTGCCATTACAAAAAATTAGTAGATCTACATTACTGATGTACAAGACTGTCCACAATATATTGATATATTGCTTAGTGAATTCAGCAAGTTGTTTAATTGCATTCATCATAAACCCTACTGTTGTGTGTATATACACACATATATACACAATTCCTGTGTATATACAAGTGAAAATGTAGAAAATGAGTAAAAAAAAATCCTTCATTTTACAAGTGTATGCACATCAATAAATTAATAGCTAACATTTATTGAGCACTTCTTATATACTAGAAATTCTTATAAATGTTTTATAAGTATTAACTCATGTAATCTCCATAACAACCCGAGGAGGTCAATACTACTGTTACCCATATTTTATAGATGAGATAACAGGGGCATAGAGAGGCTAGAGAACTTGCTCAAGGTCAATGCGGCTAGTCTGCAATCCTGCTCTAGAGCCAGTGTTATGGTGCATTCTTACTTTTTTTAACAATTCACATGCATTTCTTTTATACATTTTAATCTCCTGCAATTCCTATACCCAGAAGTAACCATAATAACATGTTGGCATCTTTTCTTCCAGTTTTTTTCTATTCACTTGTAATGAGATCACACAGTATACATAGTTTTGTATTTTTTTCTCAATTTATATTATTTCACAAACTCTTCCCATGATATTTTCATGATAACCCAAAGAAAATTCCCAATCTTTATAAATATATCTATATATTTTAAATATTTTATTTATTTATTTGACACAGAGAGAGAGACAGAGACAGAGAGAGAGGGAACACAAGCAGGGGGAGTGGGAGAAGGAGAAGCAGGCCTCCCGCTGAGCAGGGAGCCCAATGTGGGGCTTGATCCCAGGACCCTGGGATCATGACCTGAATGGAAGGCAGACACTTAATGACTGAGCCACCCAAGCGTCCTATAAATATATTTTTAAGGATGCATAATGTTACATCATTTGCAAGTATTGTACATTTACTTACACATTCCCCCACCATTATTTCTAACATTTATTATAAAAGATAACATGACAATTCCGTGCATAATTTTTAGTCTTCTTCCCTTCAGATAGACTCTCTCATAAGTGAAGTTACTGGGTCAAATGGAACACAGATTTTTAAGGCTTTTGTTACATATTGCCAAATTTATTTTCTTTTTCTAAAACGATGCCCCTTCTGGAACCTCAGTAACCCTTTCCTGTAATGTCCTAGAGCACTTATTAGCTATAGGAGTCTTTCCACATACACGTATTTTTTTAAAAGATTTTATTTATTTATTTGATAGAGAGAGACAGCAAGAAAGGGAACACAAGCAGGGGGAGTGGGAGAGGGAAAAGCAGGCCTCCCGCCTAGCAGGGAGCCTGATGCAGCGCTCTACCCCAGGACCCTGGGATCATGACCTGAGCCAAAGGCAGATGCTTAACAACTGAGCCACCCAGGCACCCCTCCACATACATATTTTATTTGTATTTGATAGTCATATATATTGTGAAATGACTACCACAATAAGATTAGTTTATACATACATCACCTCACCTAGTTATCATTTCAGGTACACAGGTTTTAAAAATTCAAGAAGGGCAAGGCTTAACCTGAAGACCTAAATCTTCAATGGCAGCATTTTACAGTACAATGGCAACAAGAGAGAGAAGGGTTGGGAGTATGGGACCTTCCTGGCACCTCTCCTCACACTACTAAGCTTTAGGCTGTTGGGTTGATTTTATTAACAAGTCACTGATATAAATCTCTCACAGCTGTTGAGGGTTCTAGAATTTCTACTGAAAAGGAGCACCAAAAAGCCTTCAACTACAAGATCATCTCTACCTCACTGTAGCCACTCACTTCCAAGGTCAAACCCCAGATCTAATCAACACTAAGTACAGGCAGTCCTCACTGTGCATGGCAGTGGAGGATGTTGAAAATGACTGTCAGCTGAAAGAGTGCAAAGCAATCTTACTCAGTGGGAGAAACTGAAGTTGTTCTCTGACATTTAAATTTTTTTGTCAAAACATTAAAAAACTCCTTCACTGTTCTTTTCATTATCAGTACATAGGAGAATGAAAAAATTCTGAAACTAGTATTTGTTTCGAACACTGTAATTTAAAACATTAGAAATGTTGGGGCGCCTGGGTGGCTCAGTCGTTAAGCGTCTGCCTTCGGTTCAGGTCATGATCCCAGGGTCCTGGGATCGAGCCCCGCATCGGGCTCCCTGCTCTGTGGGAAGCCTGCTTCTCCCTCTCCCGCTCCCCGTGCTTGTGTTCCCTCTCTCTGTGTCAAATAAATAAATAAAATCTTAAAAAAATTAGAAATGTTGACAGCGTGCTTTATTTCTTTGTAAAAAACATATCAAAGGTGGTTTGAACAGCACTTGCCTTCTCTGCATAACTTCTAATACCAAGAGAACATCTTTTCATGCCTTGGTAAACTGCCATACTCCTTCCAAAGTTTGGATCAGCTTCCAACATTTTATCCTTTGCACACTTGATATTGTGAAATACCTCCATGGATTCCTTCAGTGTGAGCTTCTGCTGGTGTCACTTCCTTTGGGATATCTATTCTTTTTGTCGCAACTTTCCTCATTTATGTTAGAAGCTTCACCTTCACGAAGTTCCTCTATGTAATTCTACATAAGTTCCTCTGCATATCTAGGGTCTCTCGAATGGTGGCAGTGTCAGCACTGCTATGATCTCACAGTCAGCTATTTCTTCTGTAACTCCATATACCTTTGATTTGAATTTCACTTTCAGCATTAGATGTTTTGGTTTCTTTGCTGCACTTTCCTCTTTGTTGGCCAATTCCCCCTTTTCTGAGTATCCATTTTTGTCAAATGTCATGTGGGTTTATCACTGTGAATCGAGAAGGTGACACACAAGTATAGGGTTTGCTCTCTGCATGAAATGAATAACATGAATCAGCGACGCCAAGTACCAACAGACTTTGAAAGAAGTGACGTGAATGTCACTGATCCTTACCGGCACCCATTATTTATGTAGTGAGTTGTGGACAAGTGTGTTGTTGGGTGGTGCTGTTATTTAACTAAACTCTGGTAAATCCATGGGTATGGAAACCATACATCCCACTTACTTTCAGTTTATTCTAAACAAAGCAGCCAGAGCAATCTTTTAAAAGCAGAGATCAGATCCAACACGCCCCTGCTCAAAACACATCAATGACTCTCATTTTCCTCTAAGTCAAAGCCAAAGACCTTCCTGTGATCCGCAAGGCCCTCATGATCGGCCCCTCCTCTACTACTACACTTGATCTCACTCCCTCCCCTCCAGCCACACTGGCCTCCTTGCTATTCTGTGGACACACCAACCATTCTCCTGTCTCAAGGCCTTCCCATTAGCTGTCCCATAGGCTGTCCCCTTGGCCTAGGTCTCTCCCCCCCCCCCCCCCCGATGTCTACCTTTCCTCACTTTTTTCAAGTTTTTGAACAAAACTGATTTTCTCATGCAGAACTATGCTAACCACCCTACTTAATCCTGCAACCTACTTCCTGCTCCCAACCCAGCATGCCTGATCCACCTTGCCTGGCTCTGCCTTTTTTTTTTTTTTTCCAGTAGCACTTATTACTATCTAACATACTACACATTTTACTTAGTTTTAAATATCTATTGTTCATCATTTCTCTCCCCTCACAATCATGTAAGTTCCATGAAGGCAGAAAGCTTTTATGTGTGATTCACTGCTGTTTTCCAAGTAGCTAGGAGAGTGCTTAGCATACAGTAGGTACAGAGTAAATAATTATTGACTGTATAAATAGGATAAGCCATACCACTATTCCTAAGCATGTTCTTCTCAAACCATATGTTGCAAATATTTTTCAGAAAATAAGATCACCTTAGGTATATGGCACAAGGATTGATTTTGGGGGAAAAAAACCCCAAATAGATAAAATGTTAAGTTATATGTCTTGCAGAATCTCCTGAGATAAGGTTAACCCCAGGAAATTTATCCAATTGAGTGAGACCATGGAACTTATCACAGTTCCTTTTAAGAGCAGCAAAACTCATCATTCTCTCTTCTAAGAGTTCCAGCCATTTCTTAAATGAACACCTGTAATTTAAATCTTTTACCAACTAAAATAGATTTTGGGAAGAGATGTGAATCTTTTCTTAAGTCAGGACTACTGATTCAAATCCCCAAAGGTATCCATAGTTCCTTTCTAGTTTACCTCAACCCTTAGTGGGGGCCACAAACACTACCATTATGCTTAAAAGGAGAGCTCCAAGAGTCTTTGATTATCATCTTCCACACATAAACAGATGGGGCTTTTTTACCTTTAAGCAAAGGGACTCCTAATCCTCATCTATTGCTTACTGTTCTAATTATCAGAGAGCATTTCCTCATTCATAATCTGCCTGCAAGTGAAGGTCACTTATCTTCTCTTCCTCCTACAGAGATTAACTGATCTTCATCTTGATTCATATATTCAACTCTAATTCATTCTTTTCATCCCCAAACTGAATAACACGAATTCATATTACTTTCTTCATATAGATCTTATTTTCCAGTCCTTTAAAATGTCTTTTTAAAAAAAATTCTCCATCCACTGGGTGGGATGACCTTTTTGATGCAGACCAGGCCACATTTTTCACCTACTAAGCTGATTTCTTGTGGTAGCAATACTTCCTAACTTGTGTAAGTATCTCAAGTGTAGATACTGGGGAACAGTCCGGTCATTCAGAAATGCCTATTTTTGTCTTGGATCAAACTCTCACTTTCTTGGTGTTAGAAGACTCCTAGTTTTGCACCTAAAATATTCCTGAAAACATATACTGAAGTCCAGTGTTTTCCCCACTTGGAATTCCAGAAATGATTCTGGGAAATGAGGTCTCCATGAGAATATTTTAATTCATGTTATTTTGATGCTTCTCTAAACAAGACCTTTATGTAGGCATGCTATGAATCATCTGGATGGCCACCTTATAATAGGATTGACATATGATTCCTGGGCTCGACTCCGCTTTTGATTTAAGATCGAGGAGATGCCAACCAGTGATACTTGGATTGTAGTGGGCTTATGGGTAAAGAAGAGAAATAAAGGCCAGATGTGTGTTGTAAAAGTAAAGGTTTCATGCTAGTATGAATGGGCAAAAAAGGAGGGATGGCTGGGTTACCACTCAGTAGGAAGCATCCCATTTTTTATTTAAGCTAATTTAAATCAAATTCCTGCCACATACAACACAAAGAATCTAGACTAAAGCAACTTCTAAATAAAACCTGTAAAAGTTTAAAAGTAGGCCCACAAATAGAAAAGACTGGAAACAATTCTAGAGTCTGTCAGATAGAATAGGTGAAATAAACAATGGCATGTATATTCCCACCATAGGATGCTCATCAGCTGTAAAAGAGAATGAGGACACTCTTACTACACTGATATAGAAAATTCACCAAGATATACTATGAAGAGAAAAGTGCATGGTGCAAAACAGTATATAATAGTATGTTGTCATTTGTTTAAGAAAGGGGTAAAAACACAGATGTTTGCTTTCATTTCATGAAGAATCACTGCCTATAGGATTGGGGGGCAGGGTAAATGGACTTTTACCAGACTTTTCTGGGGATTCCTTGTTATATCACTTTGACTTTTGGACCATGTAAACGCATTACCTATTCAAAACCATAATAGTAGCAAATATATCAACAGATTATTAGAGGGAGGCATCTGTTTCCAATGAGCTAGGAAATATAACCCCTTATTAAACTTTTCCCTTAGACACTCTCTTCTGTGATCTATTTCTAGCATTTGGTATTTTTTCCTTTACAATTGAATACAGTTTTCTACCTGAGAATGCCCAGAGCAGCTGGTTGCCTCAACAAACTCATCTCTTCTGAGAACAGTTTGAATAAATCCAACCAGAAAGTAAATTATGTATGTTTTCAACATTTAGTTGGAATTAGAGTGAATTAGAGTATTTAGATAAAATTTGAATCCCATTAGTTAGTTATTAAAAGGATAGTAATATTATATTTGAAGAGGAAGGGACTACCAAAATACTTTTCTACACTGAATTAATCATCCCCAACCAAGGTAGATAATAGTTAAGACTAAGTCAGTTGTCATCATTTCAACATTACTTTTACCTTTTTGTTGATTACTCAACATTTCGATTTTATAGGTAAATCTTGCTTGGTTACCTTACAACAAAATTTAACAGTATTCTTATTCATTTGGAGCTTTGACTTTATCTATAGTAAGGGTTCTTAACCTAGGACCCACAGGTAGAATTCAGAGAATCTATTAACTTGGGTAGGAAAAAATTACAACTTAATTCTACTAAACTCATTGAAATGTAGCAGTTCCTTTCGTCATGCTGTAAGCAACAGACCAAAGTAACATTAACAAAACCTATGACTTGGTCACCAATAGAAATCACAGATACTTTCCTATCACATTAGAGTTATAGATATCTCAAAATATCATCATGCTCATTACTACTTAAAAATTATAGACCTACCAATAAATCCTGTTATTTACTAAGTTCATAAAGATATACCTATATCTATGTAAAACTATATTACAGATTTTCAAATAGTTGGATAACTTTTTCCATGTGATTATCTTCTCAGTAATCCTATGTATTTTATTTGTGAAATAAGTGTAAATCTCCATGACCTTGGATTAGGCAATGGTTTCTAAGACATGACACCAAAAGTGTAAACAACTATTAAAAAAGTAGAAATATTGGACTTCATTAAAATTAAAAACTTTTATGATCCAAATGACACCATTAAGAAAGTGAAAAGACAACCCCACAATATGGAAGAAAATATTTGCAAATCATATATCTGACAAGAGACCTGTTTCTACAACATATAAAGAACTCTTGCAAACCAATAATAAAACTACAACCCAATTTAAAAATGGGCAAAGCATTTGAATATACATTTCTCTAAAGATATAAAAGTGGCCAATAAGCACGTGAAAGGGTGCTCAAAATCATTAGTCATTAGGGAAATGCAAAGCAAAACCACAATGAAATACTACTTTACACCCACTAGGATCGCTATAATTTTTAAAAAGTCAATAGCAAGTGTTGGCATGGATGACAGAAATAGGCAGCCCACATCACTGGTGGGAATGTGAAGTGATGCAGTCACTTTAGAAAACAGTTTGGCAGCTCTTCAAAGGTTAAACATAGAGTTATCATGTGACCTGGCAATTTCTAAATACATGCCCAAGAGGAATGAAAACATATGTCCACACAAAAATTTGTACACAGGTGTTCATTGCAGCAGTTTTCATAATAGCCCAGAGGTGGAAATAACCCAGATGTCCATCATCTGGTGAATAGGTAAACAAAATGTGGTATCTCCACACACTAGACTATGATTCTGCCAAATAAGCCAGACACAAAAAGACAAATATTGTATTATTGCACAAACATGAGGTAACCCCCAACAGTCAAATTCATAGACAGAAGTAGAATAGCAGTTACCAGGGATGGGGGGAGAGGAGAATTGGGCATTATTGTGTGTAATGGATACAGATGATGAAAAATTTGGGAGATGGTTAGTGGTGATGGTTGCACAACAGTATCAATGTACTTAATGCCACCAAACTGTAGCTTAAAAAAAATGGTTAAATTGGTCAATTCTAAGTTATGCATATTTTACCACAATAAAAAAAAAGGAATGAAGTACTGATACATGCTATAGCATGAATGAACCTTGAAGACATTATGCTAAGTGAAAGAAGCCAGACACAAAATCTACACATCACATTATCTCATTTATATGCTATGTCCAGAAGAGGCACATCTATAGTGCTAGGAAGTAGACAGGTGGTTGCCCAGGGTAGGACAGCAGTCCGTTTCTCTCTGAGTGAGAGAGAGAGAGAGAGAGAGAGAGAGAGAGAGCATGTGTAAGCAGGGGAGGGGCAGAGGGAGAGGGAGAGAGAGAATCCCAAGCAGACTCCAAGCTGAACGTGGAGCCTAACATGGGGCTGCGTCTCACAACCCCAAGATCACAACCCCAGCAGAAACCGAGTCAGATGCTTAACTGACTGAGCCACACAGGTGTCCCTGAGCCTGCCTTTCTGATTGTGAAATAGTAGCCCTGGACTAGAATCTGGGGCAGAGCGAGCCCTCATCTTCTTAGCCGCACCTAAGGATAGAGCTGCTACCACTAACCTGGGGTAAGGCGGGGGTTGGGAGCAGGTTTGGCTTAAATGACACAGACTCTCATTTTTCTTACCAAGATTTAGTAGATTTTCTTGAATAAACATTTCTCCAATTTCCAGAGACTTTAAATGTTTGTGTGTGTGTGTTTAATAATTTTTACCCGTTAAATAGTTGTTTTGCTGGGGGAATGTGCCAACCTTCTCTCACTGCCATTCCAGAAGTCTCTCTTCCAATTTTTTTTAACCTCTTGTTTTCCTCTTGCCTAACTACATCATCCAGTATGTCCAGAATAATGTTAAATAGTAAAAGTAAACATCTGGGTCTTGTTCCATACTTTAAAGAGAAAGGAAGGTTTAATTTCAATTACTCTGTCTTTAAAGCTTAATTGCATCGAAAAATCCTAAAGAACAGAATTTTGAGCTCCCTGCCTTAAGGAGCCATACTCAGAGTCCCTAAATCATGCAAGGTACCCTGCACACTGAGAAGAGTAGCTCCCTATTTAGGGTGGTTTGTTCACAAGTATAGGCAAATAGTTCCAATGGATTTCTTGCTTCTGGTTTGACCTCAGGTGACTTCTCTTGGCTTAAACATTTGGTCCTCCACTAAGCACATCTTTAAAGTGACCACAGCCTGGGGCCGCCTATGAATAATTTCTTAAGAGACCTTGCTTTATAAATATGACCTGTCTCTTCTGTCTTATCAGTCTATTGTCCACTGTTATCATTCCCTTGGCCAACAACATGCTCAGGTTTTAAGTAGCCTGAAATAACCTTCCCTTATAGCTGCTACTCTTTTGAGTTACTGTTGCCTCTATCCCTCTTGTTTCACGGCGCATGTTGAAAGGGTTCCTTTTCCTTTATTGTCTCTCCTGACTTACCTTCACTTGCTACTTAGCCTCTTATTTAATTCATCCCAAATTCTCTGAGGTCTCTAAAAGTGACTTCCTGGGCGCCTGGGTGGCTCAGTCAGTTAAGCATCTGCCTTTGGCTCAGGTCATGATACCGGGGTCCTGGGATCAAGTCCCATTATTGGGCTCCCGGCTCTGCGAGGAGCCTGCTTCTCCCTCTCCCTCTGCCTACCACTCTCCCTGCTTGTGTGCTCTCTCTCTCTCTCTGTCAAATAAATTAATAAAATCTTAAAAAAAATAAAAATAAAATAAAAGTGACTTCCTAATGGCCTCATCTCTGTCTTCATTTTCTAGATCTTTTTACTGCCTTTGAGCCCATGGACCACACCTTCCACTTTCAAATTATTTTGCCTCCCTTGGCTTCATTGACAATGTGCTCCCTATCCCCCTGTTCATTCCTTCAGGTTCCTTTGCTAGAATTCTTCCCAAACTCTCAGTAAGTGTGGCTTCTCCTGTATTATGTCCTGGCAACATCATCCTCCCAGAAACCCTGGGAAAGCACTATCTGTGTTTCACAGTTAAAAATATAATAAATAAAAATAAAACATTTTTGCATCCTAAACATATAACTTGGAATCTGGTATCTCTCCTGAACTCTCCCTTGTTTCTTAACTGCCTCTTAAACATTTCTATCTCCATACGTCCTCCAGAGAAGAGAAATGAGCTCTTGCCACTTGGCTAGATATTGTGCTAGGTATTTTCTGTTTTTGCTCCCATTTAATCCTCTCACTAATTCTATAAGGCAGATATTATTGCCCTAGACCTATAGATATGGAAAACGAGAGTCAAAAGAAAAATTCCTTATGAAAAGCCAACGCCACATGTTTCCAATTTCTATTGTCACGCTCTTTTTGAAAATGCACCACTACAACTTATGGGCAATATGTTCTAAAACCAAACTCACAACTCCCCTCTACTCTAAAATCAATTCTTCCCCCAGCTTTTTATATTTCTGCTGATGATGCCATCACTGCTCCATTCAGTCACACTGGAAATTTTAGAGTCCTCCTCAACTTCTCTCTCTTCTTCTCTGCCCACATCCAACCAGTGCTCTTGTCTGACGCTGCCTTTTCATTTTCTCCATCTGCCCTTCTCCTTTGTAGATCGACTTCTACCACCCTGATCTAGGCACCTCTCTTGGTACTTATTTTGTGGTATCTAGTTTCACTTACCTCCCCTTAGTACTGTCCAATCCACTTGTCCATCTTCCTCTAAGGCAAGTTCCATCTGTCTCTAGGCTCTGTTTTCCCATCTGTAGTTGAAAGGATTGGTTGGATTATAATGGAGGTTCCCAACTTTTTCACAATCCAAAACTCCTTTTGTTTTTAACTTGTGGAGTCCATGATTAGAAAAAAAAATTTCTAATGTTAAAATGTTCATTTGCTAAGAAACAATTAACAATTAACAATTAACTTGCTTTCCCATTAAATGTTGTTGTCACTGTCGTAGTCATGGTCCTTGTCGGTGCTCTGCGCTCAGCAGGGAGTCTGCTGGAGATTCTCTCCCTTTGCTCCTCCCCCCACTCATTCTCTCACTCTAAAATAATAAATAAACCTTTAAAAAATAAAAATAAATAATCAGACTTTCATAACTGCCAATCAATGCTTCTGATCACTGTCCTAGTTTGATCAATTTTAGCCCAAAACAAATAAAATTGATATCGTAGTTGAAATGTACAGTCTTAACATGTACAGCATGAGAAGTTCATGACTCCCTTTAGTCTTTCCGAAATCTTGACAATCCCTCCAGAACCTTCAGCGTGGTTGCCAGTGCCCCCTGGATGGTGACCATTGGGTAAGTAATCTCTAAGGAATCTTTCAGCCCTGCCAGTCTGTGATTCCTAAAGTATAGCACTGATCATGTATCTTCCCTGTTGATTATTCTGTAAGGGCTCCCCATTGCCTCCTAAATTAACTACAAACTACTTAGCCTGGAATTCAAAGCCTGCCACGCTCCAGCCCTAACATAATGTTTTTTTAAATTGTGAGCTGACAGCCGTGCTTGCATGAGCAACAAACTATTAAGTGCAAGCATACATGCAGAGTTTACTGTTCTAATCACAAATAAAACTGACAACAAAGTTAATCTGACACATACTTAATGATATACCTAATGGTTATTGTGTTGGGTGGTAATTAGTCATAAATGGTAAGCAGTTCGCATAAATGATTGTAATTAGTATTACTTTTCCACACTCAGCCCAATTTTTCCAGTTTCCTTCCATACTATTAGTTCTTCAGCATCCCTAATCAGCATCCGTGCTGACAATTTTCGCTGATACCATGTACCATTTAATCATCATCATCACATACATGCGCACACTCTTCCATACATTATGAGACAAAAGGTCCTGGCTCTTCCTCTCCAGCAGCTGAGGTTTTGCTGTGCTCCCACCCCCACTGCCTCCTGCTGCCTGGGACTGAGGTCCCCATGATAGGGTCACGTGCTTTTTCTCTTTTCTCCTGCCCAGCCCCCAAGCCCAAAGCCTCTTCTACTCATCCCTATACTTGGGGTGCTCTGAGTGGCTCATCTCTATTTCAACACCAGAAGGCTCGAAGCTGCAGAAATTCAGTCCCTTACAATTATATTGTTTCAGAGAGCAGAGGAAAGGCTACATTACATTTCCTGGATTGTGTTGATGGAGGGGAAAGGTCAATAAGAGAAGGGCCTTTCAGGGTTGTCAATCTTGGATAGAAAGCATAATAAAGGGAGGTGGCAGACACTGGGGGCTCAGAGAGGAGAGATGTATTTACATCAGAATACGGTCATGGCTAAAACTTTAGAATTCCAAACACAGGTATTAAAATGAAGGCAAATAAGATCTCAATTATACAGTTTTTGAAAATATTCAGGTGATTTCTTAAAGTCAGTACTCATATTTGCTGTATTATGTGCAAAGGCTCCTGAACCAGAAGTCAGAAGAGCAGGAGAGCACTACTGGGCATATTTCCCTTACTGGCTCCCCGTGGGACAGTGGGCAAGCCAATGGCCTCTCTAATTGTGCATCTGTAAAATGGGTTTTAATCCCAATGGTGCTGTTGTTTGCCTAGGTGCCCGGCCTTAAACCCTTAGAGACATCCTCAGTGTCTGTCATGAGACCTCATCTTATTGGCACCAAGTCCTATAAACATTGGTTCCTAAATAACTTGAATTAATCTACTTCTCTCTATCCTTACTGCCAGCAGCTTAATTGAGGCCACCATCAAATCTCATCTGGACCACTGCGATAGCCTTCTAACTGGTCTCATTTCCATTCATGCTATTTTCAAATCCATTCTCCTCATGGCACCTAGAGTGATCGCTTTTTAAATTTATTTAAAATTTGCATAACATAAAATTAAACATTTTAAACATGCAATTCAAAGGCACTTAGTACATTCCCAATATTATGCAACCATCACTTCTATTTAATTCCTAAACATCTTCATCACTCCAAAAGGAAATCCCATACCCATTAAGCAGTCACTACCCATTCTCCCTTCCCCCAGCCCCTGGAAACCACTAATCTGCTTTCTGTCTCTATAGATTTCCCAATTCTAGATTATTTCATATAAATGGAATCATATGATATGTGACCTTTTCTGTTTGGTTTCTTTCAATTAGCATGTTTTTGAGGTCCATCCGTGTTGTAACATGTATCAGTACATCATTTCTTTTCACGGCCAAGTAATATTCCATTGTATGGATATACCACATTTATTTATCCACTCATCAGTTGATAGACATTTGTTATTTTTTTTCCACCTTGAGGCTAAAGTGAATAGTGCTGATATGGACATTTGTATGCATGCATTTGTTTACATATATGTTTTCAATTTTTTTGTAGAATGGAATTGCTGGTTCATATGGTGATTTTATGTTTAACAGTTTGGACCCAAAGTGTTTTCCAAAGTGACTGCACCATTTCACATTCCCACTACCAGCATGTTGGCCATTTATTTATATTCATTGCAGAAATATCTATTTAAGTCCTCTGACTACTCCTTAATCAAGTTGTTTGTTGTTGAGTTATAAGAGTTCTTTATATATTATGGATACTAAATCCTTAATACATAAATGATTTGCAAATATTTTCTCCTATTCTTTAGGTTGTCTTTTTACTATCTTTTTTTTAAATTTAAATTTTTTTATTATGTTATGTTAATCACCATACATTACATCATTAGTTTTTGATGTAGTGTTCCATGACTCATTGTTTGCATATAACACCCAGTGCTCCATTCAGTACATGCCCTCTTTAATACCCATCACCAGGCTAACACATCTCCCCACCCCCTCCCCCCTAGAACCCTCAGTTTGTTTCTCAGAGTCCATAGTCTCTCATAGTTCGTCTCCCTCTCCGATTCCCCCCTTCATTTTTCCCTTCCTACTATCTTCTTTTTTAAACATATAATGTATTATTTGTTTCAGAGGTACAGGTCTGTGATTCAACAGTCTTACACAATTCACAGCACTCACCATAGCACATACCCTCCCCAATGTCTATCATCCAGCCACCCCATCCCACCAAGCCCCCACCACTCCAGCCACCCTCAGTTAGTTTCCTGAGATTAAGAATTCCTCGTATCAGTGAGGTCATATGATACATGTCTTTCTCTGATTGACTTATTTCACTCAGCATAATACCCTCCAGTTCCAACCACGTTGTTGCAAATGGCAAGATTTCTTCCTTTTGATGGCTGCATAATATTCCATTGTATATATATAGCACATCTTCTTTATCCATTCATCTGTCGATGGACATCTTGGCTCTTTCCACAGTTTGGCTATTGTGGACATTGCTGCTATAAACATCAGGGTGCACATACCCCTTCAGATCACTACATTTGTATCTTTGGGGTAAATACCCAGCAGTGCAATTGCTGGGTCATAGGGTAGCTCTATTTTCAACTTTTTGAGGAACCTCCATACTGTTTTCCAGAGTGGCTGCTCCAGCTTGCATTCTTACCAACAGTGTAGGAGGGTTCCCCTTTCTCCACATCCCCACCAACATCTGTCGTTTCCTGACTTGTTAATTTTAGCCATTCTGACTGGTGTGAGGTGGTATCTCATTGAGGTTTTGATTTGGATTTCCCTGATGCCGAGTGATGTTGAGCACTTTTTCATTTGTCTGTTGGCCATTTGGATGTCTTTGGAAATATGTCTGTTCATGTCTTCTGCCTATTTCTTGATTGGATCATTTGCTCTTTGGGTGTTGAGTTTGATAAGTTCTTTTTAGATTTTGGATACTAGCCCTTTATCTGATATGTCATTTGCAAATATCTTCTCCCATTCTGTCGATTGTCTTTTGGTTTTGTTGACTATTTCTTTTGCTGTGCAAAAGTGTCTTATCTTGATGAAGTCCCAATAGTTCATTCTTTCCCTTGCTTCCCTTGCCTTTGGCAATGTTTCTAGGAAGAAGTTGCTGCAGCTGAGGTCAAAGAGGTTGCTGCCTGTGTTTCCTTTAGGATTTTGATGGACGCCTGTCTCACATTTAGGTCTTTCAACCATTTGGAGTCTATTTTTGTGTGTGGTGTAAGGAAATGGTCCAGTTTCCTTCTTCTACATGTGGCTGTCCAATTTTCCCAACACCATTTGTTGAAGAGACTGTCTTTTTCCCATTGGACATTCTTTCCTGCTTTGTTGAAGATTAGTTGACCATAGAGTTGAGGGTCCATTTCTGGGCTCTCGATTCTGTTCCATTGATCGATGTGTCTGTTTTTGTGCCAGTACCATACTGTCTTGATGATGACAGCTTTGTAATAGAGCTTGAAGTCCGGAATTGTGATGCTGCCAGCTTTGCTTTTCTTTTTCAACATTCCTCTGCCTATTTGGGGTCTTTTCTCGTTCCATACAAATTTTAGGATTATTTGTTCCATTTCTTTGAAAAAATTGGATGGTATTTTGATAGGGATTGCATTGAATGTGTAGATTGCTCTAGGTAGCATTGACATCTTCATAATATTTGTTCTTCCAATCCATGAGCATGGAACGTTTTTCCATTTCTTTGTGTCTTCCTCAATTTCTTTCATGAGTATTTTATAGTTTTCTGAGTACAGATTCTTTGCCTCTTTGGTTAAATTTATTCCTAGGTATCTTATGGTTGTGTGTGCAGTTGTAAAAGGGACGGACTCCTTAATTTCTTTCTTCTGTCTTGCTGTTGGTGTATAGGAATGCCACTGATTTCTGTGCACTGATTTTATATCCTGCCACTTTACTGAATTCCTGCATGAATTCTAGCAGTTTTGGGGTGGAGTCTTTTGGGTTTTCCACATAAAGTATCATATCATCTGCAAAGAGTGAGAATTTGACTTCTTCTTTGCCGATGCGGATGACTTTTATTTCTTTTTGTTGTCTGATTGCTGTGGCTAGGACTTCTAAAACTATGTTGAATAGCAGTGGTGATAGTGGACATCCCTGCCATGTTCCTGACCTTAGGGGGAAAGCTCTAACTTTTTCCCCATTGAGAATGATATTCGCTGTGGGTTTTTCATAGATAGTTTTTATGATATTGAGGTATGTACCCTCTATCCCTATACTCTGAAGAGTTTTGATCAAGAAAGGATGCTGTACTTTGTCAAATGTTTTTTCTGCATCTATTGAGAGAATCATATGGTACTTGTTCTTTCTTTTATTAATGTATTTTATCACACTGATTGATTTGCGGATGTTGAACCAACCTTGCAGCCCAGGGATAAATCCCACTTCGTTGTGGTGAATAATCCTTTTAATGTACTGTTGGATCCTATTGGCTAGTATTTTGATGAGAATTTTTGCATCCATGTTCATCAAGGACATTGGTCTGTAATTCTCCTTTTTGATGGAGTCTTTGTCTGGTTTTGGGATCAAGGTAATGGTGGCCTCATAAAATGAGTTTGGAAGTTTTCCTTCCATTTCTATTTTTTGGAACAGCTTCAGGAGAATAGGTATTAATTCTTCTTGAAATGTTTGGTAGAATTCCCCTGGGAAGCCATCTGGCCCTGGGCTTTTGTTTCTTGGGAGATTTTTGATGACTGCTTCAATTTCCTTAGTGGTTCTAGGTCTGTTCAGGTTTTCTATTTCTTCCTGGTTCAGTTTTGGTAGTTGATACATCTCTAGGAATGCATCCATTTCTTACAGATTATCTAATTTGCTGGCATATTGTTGCTCATAATATGTTCTTATAATTGTTTGTATTCCTTTGGTGTTGGTTGTGATCTCTCCTCTTTCACTCATGATGTTATTTATTTGTCTGGACAGGGGTTTATCAATCTTGTTAAATCTTTCAAAGAACCAGCTCCTAGTTTCATTGATCTGTTCTACTGTTCTTTTGGTTTCTAGTTCACTGATTTCTGCTCTGATATTTATTATTTCTCTTCTCTTGTTGGGTTTAGGCTTTATTTGCTGTTCTTTCTCCCGCTCCTTTAGGTGTAGCGTTACGTTGTGTATTTGAGACCTTTCTTGTTTTTTGAGAAAGGCTTGTATTGCTATGTACTTTTCTCTTAGGACTGCCTTTGCTGCATCCCAAAGATTTTGAACAGTTGTGTTTTCACTTTCATTTGTTTCCATGAATTCTTTTCATTCTTCTTTAATTTCCTGGTTGACCCATTCATTCTTTAGTAGGATGCTCTTTTGCCTCCTTGTATTTGAGTTCTTTCCGACTTTCCTCTTGTGATTGAGTTCTAGTTTCAAAGCATTGTGGTCTGAAAATATGCAGGGAATGATCCCAATCTTTTGGTACTGCCTGAGACCTGATTTGTGACCTAGGATGTGATCTATTCTGGAGAATGTTCCATGGACACTAGAGAAAAATGTGTATTCTGTTGCTTTGGGATGGAATGTTCTGAATATATCTGTGAAGTCCATTTGGTCCAGTATGTCATTTAAAGTCTTTATTTCCGGGCACCTGGGTGGCTCAGAGGTTAAGTGTCTGCCTTCAGCTCAGGTCATGATCCCAGGGTCCTGGGATCGAGTCCTGCATCGGGCTCCCTGCTCCTTGGGAGCCTGCTTCTCCCTCTGCTCCTCTCTCTCTCTCCTCCTCTGTCTCTCATGAATAAATAAATAAAATCTAAAAAAAAAATAAAGTCTTTATTTCCTTGTTGATCTTTTGCTTAGATGATCTGTCCATTTCAGTCAGGGGGGTGTTAAAGTCCCCCACTATTATTGTATTGTTGCCAACGTGTTTCTTTGCTTTTGTTATTAATTGGCTTATATAATTGACTGCTCCCATGTTAAAGGCATAGATATTTACAATTGTTAGATCTTCTTGTTGGACAGACCCTTTAAGTATGATATAGTGTCCTTCCTCATCTCTTATTATAGTCTTTGGTTTAAAATCTAATTTGTCTGACATAAGGATTGCCACCCCAGCTTTCTTTTGGTGTCCATTACCATGGTAAATGGTTTTCCACCCCATCACTTTCAATCTGGGGGTGTCTTTGGGTCTAAAATGAGTCTCTTGCAGACAGCATATTGATGGGTCTTATTTTTTTATCCAATCTGATAGCCTGTGTCTTTTGATTGGGGCATTTAGCCCATTTACATTCAGGGTAACTATTGAAAGATATGAATTTAGTGCCATTGTACTGCCTGTAAGGTGACTGCTACTGTATATTGTTTGCGTTCCTTTCTGGTCCATGCTACTTTGAGGCTCTCTCTTTGCTTAGAGACCCCTTTCTTGTAGGGCTGGTTTCGTGTTTGCAAATTCCTTTAGTTTTTGTTTGTCCTGGAAGCTTTTGATCTCTCCTATTTTCAATGACAGCCTAGCTGGATATAGTATTCTTGGCTGCATATTTTTCTCATTTAGTGTGCTGAATATATCATGCCAGTCCTTTCTGGCCTGCCAGGTCTCTGTGGATAGGTCTGTTGCCAATCTCATATTTCTACCATTGTAGGTTACAGATCTCTTATCCCGAGCTGCTTTCAGGATTTTCTCTTTGTCTCTGAAACTCATAAGTTTTACTATTAGATGTCGGGGTGTTGACCTACTTTTATTGATTTTCAGGGGGGTTCTCTGTGCCTCCTGGATTTTGATGCCTGTTTCCTTCCCCAAATTAGGGAAGTTCTCTGCTATAATTTGCTCCAATATACCTTCTACCCCTCTCTCTCTTTCTTCTTCTTCTGGGATCCCAATTATTCTAATATTGTTTCATCTTATAATATCACTTATCTCTTGAATTCTGCCCTCGTGATCCAGTAGTTGTTTATCTCTCTTTTTCTCAGCTTCTTTATTTTCCAACATTTGGTCGTCTATATCACTAATTCTCTCTTCTGCCTCATTTATCCTAGCAGTTAGAGCCTCCATTTTTGATTGCTCCTCATTAACAGGCTTTTCGATTTAGACTTGGTTAAATTTTAGTTCTTTTATTTCTCCAGAAAGGGTTTCTCTAATATATTCCATGCTTTTTTCAAGCCCAGCTAGTATCTTTAAAATCATCATTCTGAACTCTAGTTCTGACATCTTACTAATGTCTGTATTGATTAGGTCCCTGGCAGTTGGTACTGCCTCTTGTTCTTTTTTTTGAGGTGATTTTTTCCATCTTGTCATTTTGTCCAGAGGAGAATAGATGAATGAGAGAACAAAATGCTAACAGGGTAACAACGACCCCAGAAAAATATACACTAAACAAATCAGAAGAGACCTGGAACCAGGGTAAAAGAAAGGTAAAGAAAGAAAAAAAATAAAAAAGAAAAGAAAAAGATAAAAAGAAAAAAAACAGAATATAATCACATATGATCAGGCTGGTTCATAGATTGGTGCCACACACTAGGTTTTGGGCATATTTTGGTCTGTTAGAAGAAAGTGCCCCCCAAAATTTTAAAGAAAGAAAAGCTGATATCTGTACAAAATTAAGGGTAAGTACGATGAAGGGATGGAATATGATTGTAAAGATGAAAATTATAAAAGATTTTATAAAAGGAATTGATAAGATAAGAAGTTGGTTGAAAAAAGAAAGAAGAGGATTTAAAAAAAAAAGGGAGAGAATGTGATCAGGCAGGAGACTAGAACAAAGCCATACACTAGAGATTTAGTGTATATTTTGGTCTGTTAGAAGAAACTGTATCCCAAAATTTTAAAGGGAGAACAACATATATATATACCAAAAATAAGGTTAACTACTATGAAAAGATAGAATATGACTCTAAAAATGAAAAATAAAGATTTTTAAAAAAGGGATTGATAAGATGTTGGTTGAAAAAGGGAAAAAGAAAAATTCAAAAAAAAAGTTAAAAAAATTAACTTTGAAAGACTAAAGAATCATGGGGAAAAAGCCATGAATTCTATGTGCAGTACTCCCCTAGTTCTGGAGTTCTCCTGTTCTCATTGATCGGTAAACTTGGTCTTGTCTGGCTGTTCTTGCTGATCTTCTGGGGGAGGGGCCTGTTGCTGTGGTTCCCAAATGTCTTTGCTGGTGGCGGAATTGCCCCGCCCTTGCCGGGTCTGGGCTAAGTAATCTGCTCAGGTTTGCTCTTGGGAGCTTTTGTTCCCTGCAAGCTTCCCGTTCAGCTTTGGAGGACGAGAGTGAAAATGGCGGCCTCCCAGTCTCCTCCCCAGAGGAGCCACGAACTCGGGTCCCCGCTCCTCAGTGTGCCCCCAGAGAAAAGCAGTCAGTCACTCCCGTTTCCCCGCTCTCCGGCTACACTCCGTGCTCACCCGGCCTGTGACTGAGCATTTCTATCTCTGGCGCACCACCCCGTGTGTGGAGTCTCCAAACCCAGCAGATTCCTGCGGTGCACTCCCGCGCCCCTCCTCCCAGGGGAGGAAGAGGAGTCTCCCTAGATCTGCCACTTGTTGGATCCCTGCTGGAAGAGCAGTGGCCCGACTGTGCTGCGGATCACAGTTTATGGCAACCTCGAGCTGAGAGCCCACTCCCCGGCTCCGTCTCTGCAGCCAGCTTCCCCACTCCGATCCCTGGGAGCTCTGCCGCACTCCGGCACCCCCGGTCTTTCTGTGACCCCAAGGGTCCTGAGACCACATTGTCCCAGTGAGGGTTCCACCCCGTGCTTAGCCACTGGAGCGACGTCCCTCAGCGGAACTGACTTCTAGAAGTTCCGATTTTGTGCTCCGCTGCTCTATCACTTGCCAGTAGCGGCTGACGGAGGCCACCTCCCCCGCCATCTATCCTCCCAAATATCGCCTATCCTTCCAAATATCGCCTATCCTTCCAAATATCGCCTCGGATTCACTTCTCCGCACATCCTACCTTCCAGAAAGTGGTCGCTTTTCTGTTCAGAGTGTTGCTGCTATTCTTCTCTTCGATCTCCTGTTGAGTTCCTAGGTGTTCAGAATTGTTTGATCCCTATCTTCCTGAATTCCTGGGACCAGACGAAATCCAGGTCTCCTACTCCTCCGCCATCTTGCTCTGCCCCCTAAGATCATCTTTTTATTATCTTGATAGTGCCCTGTGAAGCACAAAAATTTTGATTTTGATGAATTTCGTTTTATCCATTTTTTTCTTTTGTTGCCTGTGTTTTGATGTCATATCTAAGAATCCACTGCCAAATCCAATGACATGAAGATATATTCCTATGTTTTCTTCTAAGAGTTTCATATTATTCTTACATTTAAGTCTTTGATCCGTTTTTAGTTAATTTTTGTATATGGTCTGAACTGGGGGTCCAACTTCAACCTTTTGCATGTGGCTATTCAGTTTTGCAAGAACAATTTGTTGAAAAGTCTACTAATTCCTAAAAGAATGGTCTTAGCACCCTTGTTAGAAATCAATTGACAATAGATACATAAATCTATTTCTGGACTCTCAATTCTATCCCACTGATCTGTATGTCCATCCATTTGTCAGTACCACACTGCTTTGATTACTATAAGTTTGTGGTAAGTTTGAGTCATCTAATGTTATTTTTGTTTTTCAAAACTGTTTTGATTTTTGGGGTCCCTTCCAATTCCACATGA
The DNA here is from genome assembly GCF_009762305.2 of Zalophus californianus. Taxonomy (NCBI): domain Eukaryota; kingdom Metazoa; phylum Chordata; class Mammalia; order Carnivora; family Otariidae; genus Zalophus; species Zalophus californianus. Next base: position 12,642,477 of record NC_045612.1, read on the forward strand.
CTTTTAGGATCTGTTTCTCCACTTCTGCAAAAAAAAAAAAAAAAAGTCAATGAGGTTTTGATAGGGAGTGCATTGAATCTGTAGATTGCCTTGGATAGTGTCACCTTTATAACAATATTAAGTCTCCCAATCCATGAACATGAGGCATCTCCATTTATTTAGGTCTTTATAATTTCTTTCGAATATGTTTTGTAATTTTCAGGGTGTAAGTTTTACATTTTTTAAATTAAGCATGGCTCAGATGGTTGAGCATCTGCCTTCAGCTCGGGTCATGATCCCAGGGTCCTGGGGTCGAGTCCCGCATCGGGCTCACTGCTCCCTGGGAGCCTGCTTCTCCCTCTGCTTCTCTCTCTCTCTCTGTGTCTGTCATGAATAAATAAATACAATCTTTAAAAAATAAATAAATAAATTCCTAAACATGTTATTCTTTTTGATGCTATTGTAAATGAAATTGTCTTCATGCTTTCATTCTAAGATGACTAATTACTAGAGTATGAAAATTCAACATATTTTGGGGTGTTGATTTTGTATACTACAACTTTGTTGAATTCATTTATTAGCTCTAATTTTTTGTGGATTCTTTAGGATTTTTTTTTAAAGATTTTATTTATTTATTTGAGAGAGAGGGAATGAGAGACAGAGAGCACGACAGGGAAGAGGGTCAGAGGTAGAAGCAGACTCCCTGCTGAGCAGGGAGCCCGATGTGGGACTTGATCCTGGGACTCCAGGATCATGACCTGAGCCGAAGGCAGTCGCTTAACCAACTGAGCCACCCAGGCGCCCTCTTTAGGATTTTTTATATATAATTCCATATCATCTGAAAATTGAGTTTGCTTTCTTCCTTTCCACTATAGACACTATTTTTCTTGCATAATTGCCCTAGCTAAAACTTCCAGTACAATGTTAAACAGAAGTGATGATAATGGGCATCCTTCTCTTGTTCCTGACCTTAGGGGAAAAGCTTTTAGTCTTTAACCATTGAATATTAGATTAGCTATGCGTTTTTCATATAGGGCTTTTATATTGAGGAACTTTCCTCTATTTCTAGTTTGTGAGTATTTTTATCATGAGAGGATATTGGGTTTTGCCAAATGTCTTTTCTATGTTAGTTGAGATGTGCTTTTTTCCTTTTGTCTATTAATGTGGTGTATTACATCAAATTATTTTCATATGTTGAACCATCCTTGCATTCCTAGGATCAACTCCACTTGGTTATGGTGTATAAAACTTTTAAGATGCTGCTGGATTCAGTTTGCTGGTACTTTGTTGAGGATTTTTATGTCTATATTCATAAGGGATATTGGTATATAGTTTTATTTTCTTGTGATGTCTTTTTTTAAGTTTTTATTTGAACTCCAGTTAGTTAACATACAGTGTAATATTAGTTTCAGGTGTACAATTAGTGATTCAACACTACCATACAACACCCAGTGCTCATGACAACAAGTGCACTCCTTAACCCCCATCCCCTATTTAACCCAACCCCCCACCCACTTACCTTTCTGGTAACCATCAATTTGTTCTCTATAATTAAGAGTCTGTTTCTTCGTTTGCCTCTCTCTCTCTTTTTTTATCCCTTTGCTCATTTGTTTTATTTCTTAAATCCACATAGCAGTGAAATCATATGATACTCATCTTTCTCTACTTATTTCATTTAGCATAATACTCTCTAGCTCTATCCATTTCATTGCAAATGTAAGATTTCATTCTTTATATGGCTGAGTAATATTCCACTATATATGTACATATATGTATATACACATACATGTATGCATATACATATATACATATGTATACATATACATATGTGTGTATATATGTGTACAGATATGGGTGTGTGTGTTTGTGTATATATATATATATATCTCACATCTCCTTCATCCATGCATCAGTCAGTGGACACTTGGGTTGTTTCCATGATTTGGCTGTTGTAGATAATGTTGCTATAAACATCGTGGTGCATGTATCCCTTTGAAATAGTATTTTGTATTCTCTGGGGAAATACCTAGTAGTGCAACTGCTGGAACGTATGGTAGTTCTATTTTTTAAAGATTTTATTTATTTATTTACTTACTTACTTACTTATTTATTTATTTTAAAGAGAGAGTGTCTATTTTGTCTGATATTAGTATAGCCACACGGGCTATTTGGTTACTATTTGCATGGAATGTCTTTTCCCTTCTTTTTCTTTTCTTTTCTTTTTTTTTTTTTAAAGATTTTATTTATTTATTTGACAGAGAGAGAGAGAGAGAACAAGTAGGCAGAGAGGCAGGCAGAGGGAGAGGGAGAAGCAGGCTCCCCACGGAGCAGGGAGCCCGATGCGGGGCTCGATCCCAGGACCCTGGGATCATGACCTGAGCCGAAGGCAGCCGCTTAACCAGCTGAGCCACCCAGGCGCCCCTCTTCTTTTTATTTTCAATGTATTTGTGTCTTTGGATCTAAAGTTTCTCTTCTATGGATGGATAGTTGGATTATGTTTATTTATCCATTCTACCAATGTCTGCCTTTTAATTGGAGAGTTTAAACCATTTCATCTGAAGTGATTACTGGGGCACCTGGCTGGCTCAGTTGGTGGAGCATGCAACTCTTGATCATGGGGTTGTGAGTTTGAGCCCCATGATGATCATAGAGATTACTTAAAAAAAAAGTCTTAAAAATGAATAAAGTAGGGGCACCTGGGTGACTCAGATGGTTGAGCGTCTGCCTTCAGCTCAGGTCATGGTCCTGGGGTCCTGGGATCGAGCCCCACATCGGGCTCCCTGCTTGGCGAGGGGCCTGCTTCTCCCCTTCCCTCTGCTTCTCCCCCTGCTCATATTCTCTCTCTCTCTCTCTGTATCTCTGTGTCTCGAATGAATAAATAAAAAAAACTTTAGAAAAATGAATAAAGTACTGATAAGAAAGGACTTAACTTTTGCCATTTTGTTAATTATTTTCTTTCTTTTTTCTTTTTAAAGATTTTATTTATTTATTTATTTGACAGAGAGACACAGCGAGAGAGGGAACACAAGCAGGGGGAGTGGGAGAGGGAGAAGCAGGCTTCCTGCACAGCAGGGAGCCCAATGTGGGGCTCGATCCCAGGACCCTGGGATCATGACCTGAGCCAAAGGCAGATGCTTAACCCACTGAGCCACCCAGGCTCCCCTTGTTAATTATTTTCTATACATCTTTTTTTTCTACTCCTTAGTTTCTCCATTACTGCCTTCTGTTGTGACCGATTTTTTTTTCCTAGTGTACCATTTTGATTCTCTCTGTTATTTTCTGTACATTTTTTAGGTTTTTTTTCCTTAGTGGTTACCCTGAGGATTACTATTAGTATCTTACCTTTGCAACAATTGAGTTTACATTAGGACCAACCTCCTTTAACAGTATGCAAAATTTTGTTCCTTTATAGCCCCTTCCACCCTTTATGTTATTGTCACAAACTTCATCTATAGACATTGTGTGTCCATTAACAAAGATATATAACTATCATTTTAAACATTTGCCTTTTAAATCATATAGAAAAAAAGAGAATTTAAAACAAAAAATGCAATACTACTCTCTTTTCCATTTATCTTACTCTTCCTCCTTATTTCTTTGTTTGGCTTCTAGTTATTGTCCTGTGTCCTTTCATTTCAGACTAGAGGACTCCCTTTAGCATTTCTTGTAAGGTAGATCTACTAGTGAAAACTCAGCTTTTTTTAATCTTGTGATATCTTAAATTTTTTCTTCATTTGTGAAGGATAGTTTTGTGGGATATAGAATTTTTGGTTTACAATTCTTTCTTTTAGCACTTTACGTATGTCATACCAGTGCCTTCTGCCCATCATGGTTTCTGAGGTTAAACTGGTTGTTAATCCTATTGAGTATCCTTTATATATGATGAGTTACTTCTCTCTTGCTGACTTTAAGATTTACTCTTCGGCTTTTATTTTGACAATCTGACTATAATGTGTCTTGGTGTGGATCTCTTTGAGTTTATACCAGCAATTCTTCCTGCTCCTTTCTTTTTCTTTTCCTCTGAGACTCTCATTAACAATATATTCATTTGTTTGAAGGTTTCCCTCAGGTTTCTTAGCCTCTGTACATTTTTCATTATTTTTTCTTTATGTTCCTCAGATTTGATAATCTCAATTGACCTATTTTCACATTTGATAATTTATTTTGTTATGCCTGATTAAATCTGCTGTGGAATCCCCCTACTGACTTTTTCATTTTAGTTGTTATACTTTTAAGCTCCAGAATTTCTATTTCCTTCATTTTTATAATTTCTATCTCTTTATTGATATTCTCTATTTGGTGACACATTTTTCTCCTGGTTTCCTTTAGTTCTTTTTCCATGGCTTCCTTTAGATCTTTGAGCATATTTAAGACAGTTGATTTAAAGTCTTTATATAGGAAGTCCAATATTGAACTTCCTTAGGGGCAGTTTCTGATTTTTTTTCCCTCTACATGCAACCACTAATCTGTTCATTTTTAAAAATTATTATTTTGCGATTATTATATAAATGAAATCACTCAGCACATTTTTCCCTAAAAAGAAAGTAGATCTTAGTTGAAAAAAATAAATAAAAATATACCATTGAGAGAATGATGATGAAAGTAAATGGCTATAAAGGTCACCTGGAGTATAAAAGTCAGGGAGTCCCTCAAATGCCTAAATAGATGATAGATTTACCATGGATGATGGTAAGGGAGAGGGGAAAATCATTGAGGAGGGGCAATGGTCTTTGAGGTGGGTGGGGAAATAATATCGAAGGCAGCCACCATGTGTTGAGCAATATTTTGTGCCAGGCATTGGTCCAAGGGTTTTATGTATACTATTTCTTTCCTTCCTCCTAACAACCCTGTCTGGTAAGTTCTATTATTGTCCTTCTTTTAAAAATGAAGAAACTGAGTTTCAGAAAGGTTAAGTAACCTGCCCAGTTTATACAACCAGTAAGGTTCAGAGCCAGAAATCAAACCCGTTTTGTGTGACCATAGTGCAGGTTGTCCACATGAAGCCATTGTTTCACTGTAGAGGTTTGTTTCAGGACAGGGGAGTGGGTTTCTATAAGGGCTGTGGACTTTTAGAAGTAGTTCCAGGAGCTAGAGGGACAATAACCTAGAAAAAGCAAAGAGGAGCACCTGGCTGGCTCAGTCGGTAGAGCATGCCATTCTTGGTATCAGGGTTGTAAGTTCGAGCCCCATGTTAGGTGTAGCAATTACTTAAAAATAAAATCTTTAAAAAAAAAAGGAAAAGAAAAAGAAAAAGCAAAGAAAGACAAGAAGGGCTCTCAACCCTTTAGCAGTAAAGTCTCTGTTACTTAGAATCTCTGAGGCAACTACTGCAGCAGAGCAACAAACCACTCTGCTGTTCTGATGATCAGAGCACAAGCTCTGGTTCCAATCAAACCTAGTACAAATCTGCTCTCTGCTACCTTCTCTCATCGTATGACCTTGGCAAGGTTAATTAAACTGCTCTGGGCCTCAGTTTTCTCATCTGTAAAATGGAAGTGATGGAGATGATGATGATGATAAAATAATAACAATGATAATATTAATAATGTAATGCATGCCTCATCAGAGCACCTGTGGGAACTAAATGAGCTAATGTATGTAAAAACACTCACCAGAGTGCTTGGCAATAGTAAGTGCTTGATGTGTGTGTGTGTGTGTGTGTGTGTGTGTGTGTGTGTGTGTGTACACATGTGCACATATGGAGAGAGACGAGAGAGAGCATGAATGTGGATGTGCCCCTTGTGTGTCTTTACTGCAGTCTGGGGCTCTCCAGGAGCATAGATTCATGTACAGAACACATTGTGATACTAGACTCACCTTTGTATACCTCTTCGGGGCTGAGAAGGATAAGTCAATCAAAGCAGGAGATGGAAGAAAGAACATCTGAGAAGGTGAACAGGGTTGAATCCTAGGAAAGAAATGAGCTGAACAAATACCCCATGGTGGAGCCTGGGAAATCTGAGTTACAGGCAAAGGGAAATGTCAGGAGATGAGTTTCAACTGGAGCCCAAGAGTCAGGCCTGAAGAACCAGTCAGAAAGGACATTATATCCATAAAAAGCAAGAACAACAGATAATATATAGCAAACCATGAATCAAAACCTTAAAAGCCAAGATCAGAAAAAGATGATGCTATGGAAGAATATACAAACTAGGGGAAGAAAGCCAGGTGAATAAGTTCAGGTCCAAGGGTCTTACATAATGCTCAAGTTCAGCTGTAAATTAGGAACTGTGCTTCCTAAGCAGGGAGAGGGTGAGTAATTAAGCAAAAGGAACCTCTTTATAAGTGTAGCTTGATAATGCTTCATGACCATGCTTTGCTGACCTGTCCTCCATTTGTTTTTATTTTCCTGAAACCATAGAAGTTTCTTATGCTCTAAATCCAGGGTTGGCAAACTATGGACTATGGCCCAATTCAGGTCCACTTCCTATTTATTGCAGCATTATTTAAAATAGCCAAGACATGGAAGCAACCCAAGTGTCCATCAATAGATGAGTGATAAGGAAAATGTGGTATACACACACACACACACACACAGTGGAATATTACATAGCTATAAAAAGGATGTAAATATAGTTTTATTGGAACACAGCCATACTCATTGATTTATGTATTATCTATGGCTGCTCTTGTGTAACAACAGTGGAGTTGAGTCAGACACTGTATGGCCAACAAAGCTAAAAATACTATCTGGCTGTTTTTTTACATAAAAAGTATCCTAGCCTCTGGTCCAAAAGCACTGGCAGAATGTGATACTTTCCATGGCTTATGACTAAGACAGGGTACTTAAGGAATTAGTTACATCTCTAAGGCCATCATCTAAAGAAGAGACCCTTCCTCTTACTTAGATGAGGATAGTCAATAAAATCAGGAGATATATGTGTGTATGTGTATATATACATATATATAAAATCTTAAACAATGAAAAAGCAAAGCAAAAAGATAGATTCTACCTTTCTTATTCTATTATAGAACTTTTGATACCAAATTTCACTAATTTTGGTTTGTCTAATAAGATTACTGGGCTTGTGAACTACTGACCTCATTCAATACAAGCAAATAGTTGAGATGTTCACCAGGGAGCCAAATTTCATTGAAGCCTATTTCCCAACTGCTACAGAGCTGCTTCTTTGAAAATACCAGGCTTTATTGGATTGTAGGATACAGACCTGAAAAATCAATATTAAGCTGTACTTTGATACCATTCAATAGTATCCCAAATTTGGTAAAGACCAGTATGCACCTGGTTTTCAGAAATTACCAAGACCTAAACAGACATGGTCACTGACTATGATCAATAAATTCATATTCCTTGCATACACCCTGGCTTTGAGTAATAAGGCAAAATAGAAACCAATGTGGAATTACAACCATCCTCAGGAGCCCCATAAACCTTGCTTGGAATTACTTGTTCAGTAATTACTTTCTCCACTAGAAGGCTCATTTGCCATTGGATCGTAAGCACCTAGCCTGGTCCCTGGCATATAGCACATGCCCAATAAATATTTGTTAATGGAACAAATTATTAAATAAATATAGAACTCAGAATTTCCCATAAAGATTTTATATATTCTCATCAAGTTAGACTGGTAGGTTGATAGTGAAGCCAGTATGATGAAGGGAATGCATTTTCTTTTTTTAAGATTTAGTTTTATTTTATTTTAGAGAGAGAGAGAGAGGGTGAGCATTTGCAAGTAGAGGGAGGAGCAGAGGGAGAGAATCTTCAAGCCGACTCCCTGCTGAGGGCAGAGCCCCAGGCGTGGCTCCATCTTATGACCCATGAGATCATGACCTGAGCCTAAACCAAGAAGTGGTCTCTCAAGCGACTGGGCCACCCAGGTGCCCCACGGAGTGCATTTTCAATATTGTTTAATTATTGTTGGGTAGAATTCACAGCCCAGAAGTATACCCAGAGCAACCACACCATTCCAGGGACAAGAATGACTTCCAATTTTTACACAGATTGTTTACGTTTAAATGTCACTTCTGAAATACATGAGCAATTTATTCTTTTAAGGTTAAACTCATCCTATACCCATCCTTCCATACCCTCTCTCCAAAAGAAACTGTCTAACTAGTCAACTGTTTGCTTAGTCAACTGTGGTTCATAGCAGGGAGCAAAGGGAACCATCCACCCAATCCCACCCAAATGATCACATGCCCAGATTAGCGAGGTCAGATGCCTGAGGTTTGCCTAACTTGAAAGGGGGGCAACTAGGTTCTAGCAAGCGACCTAGGTGGCAGATGGTGAAAAGAAGAGATGCCAGTGGGTAGTACTCTCCAAGGAGGCTCTGGCAGGATGGATTTGACATGGCAAGGCTGCAGGGCACAAAACCAGGATGACAGTTCCTACAATGAGATAAATGAAGACACCCACGCGGGAGGGAACCACAATGGCTCCTGCCCAGGGTGGCTGCGGCCTGCCCACCGGACAGGGGGAGTGCCTGACTAATTGTATAGCTGCCTGTCTCTATATAGCACCGTTTGTTTATTGAAGGTCCCCTTCTTTGTCCTGAACAAATTGACCCATTTGCTTCACTTTGTGCATTTAATTTTCATCTGTACGTTTGCAAAATACCCCATCGGTGTTCATTACGGTAAATTAATATTAGTGTTTCTGTAAGACAACCATCAGCCCTCATTTTCACTAACTCTAACCCACCTCTCCCCCCATCCTTGACTAATAGATATCATTTCAACAGTTTGACTAACTGCCGTGTTATAAAAAAAGGCAGTAATTTATACTGATGTAATGGCCGTGATAAAAATCATTTGTGTGCTGATTTTATAAATTAGGGTGGAAATGTGAGTGCCTCTGAAAAATGAAGTGCTACCACATGGATTCCACTGTTGCTAATGCTTCATACCTTTCTGCTTCATTAAACCAATTTCACGGGGAGATGAGTTAGAGGAAGAAGCTGTGCTGCTTATGAGACGCAACAATGGTTTATTGAAAGAAATGGGGCTAAGATTAAATTAAGTGCTACTCGAGAAATATGGAAATACAAAAATACTCAGGCTTCTAGATGAGTAATTCAAAAATACGATAAGTTAGCTCTTTCATACTCCAAAAACTGGCTCATCATAATTGCACAGAACTGAATTCACAGCTTACTAATTAATATTGAAGAGCTTCTTGAAACTACCCTTATGAGTGGGAGGACCCAAGAATGAATTTATCCCATTTCCATTTTGAAATCATGTGGACTCAGAGTTTTCTTTTGGATCTGAGAGAGTTGGATCTTTAAAATGCTTCCTCATGGTTTACTCATTCTGGAGAAGTAAACGCCAATCTTAGACACAAGAGAGGGAGCAAGATGAAGGCACGTGGCAGAAAGTAGTCAGGCCAGTCACTGGCAATTGCCAATTACCAAACCTCAGTGGTTGATCTGTTCCTTTGTCTCCTGATTTCAGGTGAGCACCTCACCAGCTCAATACAGATTTATGCTGGTCAACATCTTGCTGCCCATTTTTGGAGAACGCCCTAGAGTGGAAGTGGATATATTGAAAATGATAGCATTGGTTGGCCCTTAGGAGCAGGTACCAAGAAATTGGGATGGAGCCATTTCCACTGTTATCTAAATTGCCTACTATTTCCCCCATTCTGATGAGCTTGAAGTTTTCACTTTCTAGCAACTAAACCCTATTTGTTCCCTGAGTTGTGAAGGATATAAACACAAAGGGATTCATTCATTAAGTAAGAGGCTTATGAATACTTAGTGGTTTTTTTTTTTAATGCAGAATTTCAAAGTGCAGCTGAGGAACTGCCATTTTCCTCCCCCCTCACAATGAGATCTCTGTGTGTAAGTGACCCAAGTCTTGGGGTTGAGTCCAGCTCTCAGATTAGCACAGAAAACACGTACAGACGCGACTTTCAACCCACCCCCTCCCACCGATGATAAAAGGAGTTCCAAAAAGTGTGCCTCCAGGATGGTAGGAAAAGATTTCAAGATTACAATCCTGAGGACCATGTATCAAGAGTCAGAGCCATATCTTCACTCAAACAGGGAAGTCATCGATGTGGGGTCTGCTGCTATCCTAAACTTTGGGGTTCAACAGACTTGGTTCAAACAGTTAACATAGCATGTTTACAGTTATAACAAATACTGTTCATCACACTTTTGCAGAGAGACTTGCAACAATTCCCTTCTAAGGCTCATCCGTGCTAGTAGCTGATAGGCATGTTCATAATCATCAGGAAGGGAAGGCTTACAGCCCAAATGCCCCTCAGCCTGACTGTGGTTTGCAAAGCCAGTGTCATGGTTTTGAGCATTACAAAAGGCATGTGTTGAACTCACAAGTAAAGAATGAACTTGAAGAAAATTAAGTTTTAGAGACGTGTCCGTATTTGGGTTAGATACTTCCAGAAAAGGGCACGGTTAAGAACTTGGTCCTCAAATAACTGATGATTTTAAGCCTCACCTTCCTGGTCCATAAAGTGAGATCTCTAAAGTTTATACTAGCCAGAACTTTCTATTGTCAATATTGTCTTTTTGTAGAAACTGTCTAGAGGAGGCCCCCAACAAGCCTGATGTTAACAGTTACAAAGAAGTTATTCCCTGTGTATGGCTCATAAAAATTACATCAATGTCTAACGTGTTTTATGTAAATGGCACAAAACAGGTTTGAATACTCAGAATCACAAAGTTTTAGGGACCAAAAGCATGCATGTGTTTTTGGCTGAGGGAAAAAGGAGAGTCTTAAAGATAAAGATGGCTACATTCATGTCCTTCCCTTGTCTGTTCTCCCCCCCCCCCAACAATCTAAGATTCTCTAGTCCCAGACTCAGGTTCCCTCTGGCTCCAGCAACTGGGAGTTAAAGTACCCTATTGATTTGCACAGCAGCTGTCCGTCTCGTCTCCACTGTGGCTAGAGCTCTGGAGTGGATGAGCAGTGCTGGGAAGACTCAGGAGAGATACTCCCCCGGGCAGACTATAGGAATAGAATAGGCACATATCTTCACATACTGAAATTGGGGAAAACTTCAAGCCCCTTAAGAGATTTGCCTAAAAGTCATACCGAGCCCTGGAGAGCAGACGACTGGGAAATAAGTCCCACAATTCCTAGACTTCATCCAGGCTAGGGTGTGGCCCAAAAGGTGGCATGATGAAATGGCTAAGAACCACTGAATGGCAGAAACCGACCAGGCTTGGGGATCCACCTATATGTAAACATTATGGTTGTTCCCAGCTCCTTCTGTCAATCTTCTACTAAGCATTACTCTTTCAAGTCAATTTTATCTCTGAGCTTATACTTCAAACTAAACTTTCTGTTTAGTCTTTACCTCTTCTGCCCCTTTCTTCCCTTTCAGTGCTACTCTCTGTCATTGCACAGGACTTGGGTGTGTGTGTGTGTGTGTGTGTGTGTGTGTGTGTGTGTGTGTGTGTGAGAGAGAGAGAGAGAGAGAGAGAAAGTGAAAGCATGGTAGCAAAAAAGTAGTGAAGGCATTTTATATATATGTATATATATACATACCTTATATATTACTTCATTTATTATGGCACATATATCTGTTTCCTGTTATTACTACTGAGAATATTAAATAATCAGCACCATGTACACTCATATGATTACCATCCTGAAAAAATGGAAATTGCCAAGGAAGTTTAAGAAGCCTGCCTTCAGATGCACATTTAGCATCTCAGTCCTAAATGAGTGGTTCTCAAACTTGAGCAAGCATTAGGATTACCTGGATGGCTTGTTAAAACGCAGATTGCTGGGCCCAACCCCTAGAGATTCTGGATGCCTAGGCCTGGGATGAGTTCTCAGATTTTGCATTTCTGACAAGTTCCCAAGTTATATTGATACTGCTGGTTTGGGAACACAAAATCAATAAACCCCAGTGCTTTACCAGTCGTATTCAAATGCTTTGAACGTTAGAATCACCTGTGGCTTTTTCGAAAAACCCAAAGCCCATTCTACACCTTATATAAATTAAGTTAAAATCTCTGGGGATAGGACCATGCATCAGTATTTTTCCAGCTTCCCAGCTGATCCAAACGTGCAACCAAGTTTGAGAACCAGTGCTATAGAAAGCAAAAGTGTTTTTTTACATTTTTGTTTTTGTTTTGTTTTAGCAAGAGGAGAGAATATAATTACCTTGCATAGAGTGTTTTTTTTTCCACATGCTTTCACATCCAAGTAATATCAGCGGATGACTTGCCACAGTTCCAAATATTTGTGCTCAATCTCGGGTAGAAGGTGTGGGTGACAGCGAAAATTGAAAGTACAGTCAGTCCAAGAGGGACCAGAAATTTGACACTTCAAAGTCAGGCCTTGGAGCTTCCAGAAATCTCCAATCAGAACATCCAAGAGAGGGCCTTGGAAGTAGTTATTCTGAGAATTGCTTAAGAGTTTATGCTTTCTTTTAAGACGATGAAGGTTCCTTAGACCAGTCTACTTGGCTCTACCTCTCCAGCTCATTTTTTGGAACTATAAAAACATTTTTTGTTCTTGCTTAGATGCTCTCATTGCCAGTACTGGCACTAGAACAGTGGTTCCCCAAATCGTCTGCACATAAGGATCACCTGCGGAGCTTCAACAATACCAGTGCCCATTTTTCCGACCCACCCACTCTGCAAAGATTGTGATTTAGTTAGTCTTGGAAGGCATAGGCTCTGGAATTTTTAGAAAGATCTCCTGGTGATGATAATGCGCAGACAATTTGGGAACTACTGCGTTAGAGTAATGAATCCTGTTATTGCGCCATTCTGTTAGAGTTTCTGCTTGCCTTGTCTACCCAATTTGGACTCCAAATTCTTCACCTGTTCTAGGCACCTCTAGACACTATCTGCAACACCACCGAAGACATTCTTTCACTTGGGGTTTGAGGTAATGACAGAAGAGTTAGGTGGTAATGATGGAACTTTTACTGTGGAATGAGAAAGGCGCCTCAATCAGTAACTGACACAACTATCTAGCCTCTTGCTATTTAATGTATGGTCTGTGGCCAACAGCATTAGCATCACCTGGGAACATTTTAGAACAGCAAGTGCTTGAGGCCCATCCCATACCTGCTGGCTTCTCAGGTGATTTGTATGCACAAGTCTGAGAATTACTTAAAAAAACTTACTTTTAAAGGGGTGCCTGGGTGGCTCAGTCAGTTAAGCATCCAACTCAGGTCTTGGTCTCAGGGTCATGAGTTCAAGCCCCCCACTGGGGCCTACTTAAAAGAAAAAGAAAAGCTTGAGAATTACTAGTCTCCTTACCTCAGGTCCTATCTCTGGACCTATTCAGCAAATAAAAATACAGCATGTTCATTTAATATTTAGTATATGTATTTCCCATGAAGTACTGTCATCCTGTATTTTATTTGGCAAACTTCTAGCCCCTCACACTCAATGACTGATACTACAAAGTTACCTATCTCGGTTTTCCTCTGGGACCATGACAGTGTTCTCTTGCACTTCATGTGCTTCAGGTCATTCCAGATAGACACCTGGTCTGATACAGACTGGGTCCTGAGACACAACCCCAACACAGGCCCTTGAGGTCTAGCTGTCCTGCCAGGCTAACTCAAGCCTCATAAATGCCAACTGGTCAGCCCTTACATCATCTCTAATACCTCCTATCTTCAGAGCTATGCAATTCCTTATCCAGATGTGGCTAAAGAAATTGCATCTCTCCCAGGTTTGCCTGAATCTTCTTCTTTCATCACCTGGATTCTGACTCATTCATTGAGCTTCTTCTGTGCCCCTTACAATGTGTTGCTTGGTCCAGACCAATTGTGCGGTGTAAAGGTCACTTTAGGGGGGGGTGCTTTTACACCAATAGCAGAGGTGTCACGGTCCTTATGTCCTCAGTTGTTCCATGGTAACACTCCAAGCACAGAATCCTCTTAGTTCTACGAAGCCAGCTATCCCAGTTCCTAAGGTACAGACCTGTTCAAAATGGAGGGCGCCTGCGTGGCTCAGTTGTTTGGGCAACTGCCTTCGGCTCAGGTCATGATCCTGGAGTCCCGGGCTCAAGTCCCGCATCGGGCTCCCTGCTCAGTGGGGAGTCTGCTTCTCCCTCTGACCCTCCCCCCTCTCATGCTCTCTCTCTCAAATAAATAAATAAAATCTGTTAAAAAATGTTCAAAATGGAAACTTGAGGAGGATTGTTTCATCTGTAAAATGCCTGAAGTTTCCTATGCAGGTATACACACTGTCTTGTGAACATGCTTCTTGCTAAACTCAGTTCAGGTGGAAAGTAGTATATAGGCCGTTCAAGTCTGGGGATAAGAAAATAAATTGTCTTCAGGTTGGCTACACCCGACAAAGCCACTTCAGTATGCAGAAGTCAGTGATTGTGTGCTATTTCCTATATCACATGGTCAGACATTCCTGTTTCATTCATTCATTTACTCAGCTAGTCAGTTCCAAATACTCTTTGGGAGGAGATGATAAGTCTCCCACCCCCAAACGCATCTTCCCATATTGTTTACACACAGTCTCAGAGAAGCCTACCCATGAGGTCTGTGGCCTCAAGGCTGAAAACATTTGTTCTACACGATGGACAAGGGCCTTGGCTCCTACAGAAACATAAGCATCATCTCTATTATCATAATAATAATCCCATATATTTGTATAGTGCTTGATGGTGAAAACACTTTCAGATCCCTTATCTCAGTGCTAATACTCTTTGGGGTAGGTATTTTGCTCCCTGTTGTACAGATACAACAACCCACCTTAAGACATTCAGCCATTAAACTCTACATTATTATAATCAAACTAATTATTTGACATTGTGTGGCACAAAAAAATCCATCTAATCTGAATTAAGATTTTACAAATTAAATATCAAATTGACATAGGTATCTAAACATCATCATAGAAAAGCAGCAACAAGAGGAACATTGGATAACTGGTTGCCTGCTTGCTTTTCTAGGACATGGTCCCATTTTACCTTTTATTCCTCATGTCCTTACCAGTTTTTTCGTCTGTAACTCTCTAGTGTAAAGAGCTTTCAAGATAGAAAGACCAGAATTCAAATCCCATATTTGCTAAGTGAAATCAGGCAAGTCACTTAAACTCTCTGGTCTCAGTTTTCCCATATTTAAAATGGCATTGGGGCTCCAGGGTGGCTCAGTCATTGAGCGTCTGCCTTCGGCTCGGGTCATGATCTCAGGGTCCTGGGATGGAGCCCCACATCGGGCTCCCTGCTCAGCGGGAGGCCTGATTCTCCCTCTCCCACTCCCCCTGCTTGTGTTCCCTCTCTTGCTGTCTCTCTCTCTGTCAAATAAATAAATAAAATCTTTAAGAAATAATAAATAAATAAAATAAAATGGGGTTGATAATAGTAGCGACTTCAAAGGGTTATTGAGAGGGTTAGACAAAATTATGTATGTAAAGCACTCAGTGAGGGAGTGAGCAATAGGTGCTCAAGAAGTAATAACTTCCTGTCCCCCCAAAAAAGAACTGTGCATCTCTTCATGCAGCACTGTGTTCCCCAAATGCCTCAAATATGGAAAAATGCTATTTCTCACAGTGTTCAAACACTATGAGCTACTTAAAAGAACTGAAATCAGGGGCATCTGGGTGGCTCAGTTGGTTAAGCATCTGACTCTTGATTTCAACTCAGGTCATGATCTCAGGGTTGTGAGATTGGGTCCTACATTGGGCTCCACGCTGGGCATAGAGCCTGCTTGGGATTCTCTCTCTCCTTCTCCCTCTACCCCTCCCCACCCCCACCACTTGCGTACTTTCTCTCTCTCAAAAAAAAAAAAAATTACTGAAATCATTCAGAGTATATACTCTGAACACAGTGGTATCAAACTAGAAATCAATAACAGAAAGATGACAGATTTTCTAAACATTTAGAAATTAAGCAACATACTTCCAAATAATTCATGGATCATAGAGGAAGTTTCAAACAAAAATTTTAAAATATAGAGAACTGAATGAAAATGAAAATACAAAAAAAAAAAAGAAAATGAAAACACAACCTATTAAAATATGTGGGATTCAGCTATACCAGTGTGGAAAGGCAAATGTATAGCACTAAACGCTAACATGTGAAAGGAAGCTATATCTCAAATCAATCATCCAAATTCCTATCCCCTAAAAAAAAAAAAAGAGCAAAATAAACCCAAAGCAAGCAGAAGGAAGAAAATGATAAAGGTGCAAACAAATAAATAAAATTGAAAATAGAAAAACAGGAGAGAAAAATCAATGAAACAAAGCACTGGTTCTTTGAAAAAAAAGTCAATAAAAGACTGAGAAAGATGAAAAGAGAGAAGACACAAACGACATCAGGCACAAAGCAGGGATATCACTAGAGCATGTATCCATGAAAGGAAAAATAAGGGAAGACTACAAACAACTGTAGGCTCATTAATTTGACAACTTAGATGAAATAGAAACAAATCCCTGAAAACCACAAATTACCAAACCTCAACAGAGTTGAAATAGGCATCCTGAATGGTTGGATGACCATTAAAGAAATTGTATTTGTAATCAAAAACTCCCCCCAAAAGATAATATCCAAGCTCAGATGGTTTCACTGGAGAATTCTACCAAATATTTAAAGAATAAACTCCAATCTTACACAAATTCTTTCAGAAAATAAAATAGGAAGCACTTTCCAACTCATTTTCTGTGACAAGCATTACCTTGATTCCAAAACCAGACACAGTACAGAAACAAAAGAAAGAAAAAAGAAAACTGAAGACCAATACCTATTAAGAACTTTGATTCCAAAATCTTCTTAAAGTTTTAGTAACTCAAATACAGCAATGTATGAAAAGAATTATAAACAATGACCAAATGGGATTTATTAACCAAGGCTGGTTCACTATCCAAAAAATCAAATCAATGAAAAAAAAATCAAATTATGTAATTCCCATACCAACAGCCTAAAGAAGAAAAATCAAATGATCATACAAATAGATTCAGAAAAAAGTAGTTGACAAAGTTCAACAACCATTCAAAATTTACAAAAACAAAACAAAATGTCTTAGCAAATTAAGAATGAAGAAGAACCACCTCAACTTGATGAAGAGCTCTACAAACCTACAGCTAACATCATTCATAATGGTGAAAGGCTGAAGGCTTTTCCCTTAAAATCTAAAACAAAGCAATGATGTTAGCTTTCAGTACTCTTACTCAACATTGTACTAGAAGTTCTAGCCATGCAACAGGCAAGAAGAAGAAACAAAAGGCATATAGACTGAAAAGGAAGAAAAGGAAGAAATAAAACTGTCCCTATTTGCAGATGACGTGCCATATAAATACAAAATCCCAAGAAATTGACACAAAAACTCTTGCAAGTTATGAATTAATTCATTAAGGTTGCAAGATACAAGATAGATACATAAATATTAGTTGCATTCCTTATGCTAACAATGAACATCTGAAAACCAAAATGGAAAAACAATATATAATTAACAATCACTTTAAGAAAAATGAAACATGTACAGACTTGTATGCTTGAATTATAAAACACTGATGAAAGAAATCAAAGAACACCTAAATAAATAGAGGAATATATCGTGTTCATGGATTGGAAGACTCACCATAGTAAAGATGTCAATTCTTCCCTAACCGATCTATAGATTTCATGCAATTCCTATCTAAACGTCAGCAAGGATTTTGGTAGATATAGACAAGCTTATTCTAAAATTTATATGGAAAGTCATAGACCCTAGAGTAGCAAAAACTATCTTTAATAAAGAAGAAAAAAGAGGGAGGAATCACTCCACCTGATATTAAGGGTTATTCTATACCTATAGTTATCAAGACAATGTGGTATTGGCCAAAGAATAGACAAATAGATCAATGGAACAGAATAGAGAACTCAGGAATACATTCATACCAATGTGCCCAACTGATGTTTCACAAAGATGCAAAGCAATTCAATGGAGGTGATATAGTGCTTTGCTGGAGCACATGGACATCCATAGGCAAAAGAATGAACCTCAGTCTATGTCTTACACCTTATACAAAAATGGGTCATAGACTTAAATGTCAAATATATGACTTTCAGGAAAAAAAAAAAAACACATAGGGGAAAATCTTTGGGACCAGGGGTTTTTATACTTGACACCAAGCACAAACCATAAAGGAAACAAGTTGAAAAATCGGACCTTAACAAAATTAAAATATTTTGCTCTGAAAATGCTATGAGCTAGTTTAAAACATCATTCTTGTATAATAAATAAACAAAATGTTAACAAAATCAGGTGCCCCTAGACATAGGAAATAGAGCCTGGTTTAGTTTACGTGGAGTGGTGAGCCCACAGGCCAAATTTCCTTGGAGGTTAAGTGTGCAGGATATGTGCTATTGTAATGCCCGAGTCACTTCTAGGGCATGCATTTCCTGTGGCTCTGACTTTTCTAAAGGGTAAGTCAGCTGGAAACAACATATAATGAACATGCACATAGAATGCTGGGCTTTGGAAAAGAAACACATTTGGGTAAAAGTAAAGAACTTTATAATGGTCTCACTTTTTTGCAACTCTGACCTTAGAGTTGGTTGCAATTCCAAAAACATGGATAAAAATGTCTCTGGGTTTTTGAAAACCCACTGATAGAAAGAAATGGCTTTGATTTCAACTGCACTTAAATCTCCCACTGCAGTCAAGGAGGAGACCAACTCTTAGTGGCAAAATTTGAAACCCAAGGCTGGCCTCTTTATGATAGACAAAATTGACTGCAGTGAACATTCTTGGCACCAGCTCAAAAAGTTTTGAGTTTCTAGATCCTGAAAGGGAAATTCTCTTAGGAGCCTTTCAGTGGTATTGAGGGGGTGTGGTGTAGAAGGGGACAGTAAGGGGAGAAGAGCTGCCGCCTGGCCTCTGGAGTTGGTCTTAACTAACATTTATTAAACCTACTATAGCAGGTGGGTTCACTAGTTTGTTTGTTTGATGTAATCCTCACCACAGTCTTGGAAAGAGTAAATGCAGGAGGATAATTCAAAACTCAGGGAAGGGAACTCACATCTATTGAGTGCTTGTTGTATGTACCAGGCACTCTGCTATGCACTTTATACCATGGAAAAATGCTATAAAGTAGATACTATTATCATTTCCATTTTACACATGAGGTAACAGAGGCTTTGAGAGGAACTTGTTGTCAGCTCACTCTCAGGTTCTTCCCTCTCTCTCTCTCTCTCTCTCTCTCTCCCTGTGTGTGTGTGTGTGTCTGTGTGTGTGTGTGTGTGTGTGTGTGTGTGTGTGTTCTGTTGCATCCTGCAACAAAATATTCCCAATACAACTATTCCCCAAGAGTCATCATATAGCAGTTAAAAGGATAGATGAGCTGCTAGCCATCAAGCATCCACCAAGGGCAGACAGCTGGAACTGGTGGTGGTCCCAGGAAGTCCAGTGACAGGACTTGCTGTAGCTCTGAAGCAGGGAAAGCAGCATGAGATTGGCACAGTGTCAAGGGGTGAGGGAAGGGAGGACAGAACCAGAGCCCTAACTAGCATTTTTGGCGCCCGGGGCAAGCAGCATGAAACTTGCCTTCTCTTCAATGGAAGCTGCTCTTGGAAGGGGGAGGGGCAGCCCTGTGCACAAAAGGTCCCCTGGCTGGTGTGCTCCCAGCCCTTGACCTTGGGCCTCTAG
This sequence comes from Zalophus californianus, assembly GCF_009762305.2. NCBI lineage: Eukaryota > Metazoa > Chordata > Mammalia > Carnivora > Otariidae > Zalophus > Zalophus californianus. Next base: position 12,661,999 of record NC_045612.1, read on the forward strand.
CTCCATCCATCTCTGCGACTGCCAAGGGGGCTGGCCTGGGGCCAGGGTGAGGCTTCCAACAGAGACCAGAGAGGTGGTGGGAGAAAAATGCGGTGCCCTCTAAATTTCTGTGCCCCAGTGACCCCACCCTAGCCAGAGTTCTGGAAAGAACAGAACAGAATGTTGAGCTGAGAAGGGAGGTGAGGGAAGTCAGAGAGGGACTGACTAGAAGAATAGAGAGAGGTCAGGGGGCCATCAGTCACAGCAATGGGGTTGAACAAGGCCACCAAAAGATGGAAAGTTTTGGTAACTGGAAGGCATTTCAGAGTTCAAGATCTGAGAGGTGAAGCAGGCAGTTCCAAGTGATAGCAGTAGTTGATGAAGTAGACAGGAGGCCCAAATCACAGGGTTGAAGAGGTCAATGAAGTGGGAGGGCTATTATTTGATTCTGCAAGCTTTTATTGAGCACCTACTATGTGCAAGGATCTGCATCAGGCACTTGGGGGTACAGTGGTGAACAAGACACAGTTCTTACCCTTTTTCAAATGTGGGAGGCTAGTGGAGAGATGGCTGAAAGACAAGCAGACAAATACAATATTAATGTAGAGATCCTCTAGGACCTCTCCACACGCTGAGGACATGGCTCTTGCGCTTGAGCAACTTTAAGTTTATGGAGATCTCCTCTACTTCTAAGAAGAACGATGAACTTCATTTAAGGAAACAAGTACAAGCAAGTACGTTTGTAACATGGAAGAAGAAATGATTTGTTCTGATTTCTGAGGGAGAGGATAGAAAAAGAAAAATCAGGAAGGGTTTCATGAAGGCATGGCATATGACAATGAGCAGGGTTTTAAAAGATGGAGGTGTGATGAGGCGAGAATTTTAGGCTGGAGGAACAATGTGAGTACACATGGAAGCAGAAAAGCACAGATATATTCGAAGAATGGGGAGTAACTGGGCATGTTTAGAGGAGAAGCTACTAATGGTGTTAGCAGTGGTGAGAAGGGGAGTTGCAGAAGGGTTTAGAAGGAATTTCTGGATGCAAGGTCTGGGTAATGGCAGCGAGAGAAGAGAGGCAGAAAGATCTATTTAGAAACCATTACAGAGGGGTGCCTGGGTGTCTCAGTTGGTTAAGCGACTGAATCTTGATTTTAGCTCAGGTCACAATCTCATGGTCCTGGGTTCCAGCCCTGCATCAGGTCCACACTCAGCACAGTCTCCTTGAGGTTCTATCCCTCTGCTCCCTCCCCCTGCTTGCACTCTATTTCTCTCTCTAAATAAATAAAATCTTAAAAAAAATAGAAGCTATTATAGAGATTCAAGGGCAAGCCGAGGTCCAGATGTAAGACAATGGGAATGGAAAGGGATGGGGAATGATGGATACAAGAGACACTGGAGATGCAGCTCACAGGACTTAGCAACCAAATAAATGTGGGAGGAATGAAAGAAGACATACCTATGCCAGACCTTTCTTTCCAACTCATAATTTCTTCTTGACTTCTGAGTTAAAATGGAAGCCACCTTCCTCATTTAAATACATAAGAAACCACAGAGATAAGGAGACGCAATGACATTGAAAACCAGCAACATACCCCAACCATCTGCCATAGTCCTAGCAAAAATGTCCTTAAACAAAGCATGGGTGGGCTCTGAAGCAGCACAGCTGGGCCAGGAAAAAAGAAGTTGTTTGTAAGTAATAATAATTTTTAAAATAATAAAATATAAAAAAATGTGGTATACACACACACAATGGCATATTATTCAGCCATAAAAAATAAGGAAACCTTTCCATTTGTGACAACATGGATGGACCCGGAGGGCATTATGCTAGGTGAAATAAATCAGACATAGAAGACAAATACTATATGATCTCACATATACCCCACTGAACTCAGATATAGAGAACAGACTGGTGGTGTGAAATGGGTGAAGGGAATTCAAAGGTACAAACTTCCAGTTATAAAAGAAACAAGTCACAGGGAGCCTGGGTGGCTCAGTCGGTTAACTGTCCAACTCTTTTGGCTCAGGTCATGATCTCAGGGTAGTGAGATGGAGCCCCAAGTTAGGCTCCATGCTGGGTGTGGAGCCTGCTTAAGATTCTCCTTCTCTCTCTGCCCCTCCCCTGCCTAAAATAAATAAGTAAACATTAAAAAAATAAACAAGTCATGGGGATGACTTAATACAGCATGGTGACTATAGTTAATAATATTGTATTATATATTTGAAAGTTGCTGAGAGAGTAGATCTTAAAAATTCTCATCATAAGAAAAAAATTTGTAATTATGTGTGGTGATGGATGTTAACTAGACATACTGCGGTAATCATTTTGCAGTATATACAAATATCACATCATCATGTTGTACACCTGAAACTAATATAATGTTATATGTCAATTATATCTCAATACAAAAAGATAAAACATAAAATAATAATTCTTAACATTTCTTGAGCTTGTTCTTTGTGCTAACTCCCAGAGAGGTGTTTTATATGCAATATCTCACTTAATCCCTCTATCTCTGGAAAACTTTCTCAGTAAGGTTTAGTCCACACAGGGTTGAGATCACACAGCTAGTATGTGGCTATTAGAGATTTGAACTCAGGGTGCTCTGCCATGCCATCAAGACTGCTTTGGAAACAAGCCCGCTGAGCTATGCTGTCAGAAACAAGGACCTATCTCCAAAGCAGAAGGCAAGCAGCCCTCTCTCTGAGTTAGCCAGAGTTTTGTTTTGTTTTTTTACGCACCTGTTCATTGTAAAATTTGGAGCCATAATTACCAGGGGACAGGCACCAAATCAACCAAGAATCTGTTAGAAATAGCGAAAACAATGAGTCATGGATCACTACATCAATAGCCAAACTGTGGAAAGAGCCCAGATGTCCATCGACAGATGAATGGATAAAGAAGATGTGGTATATATACACAATGGAATATTATGCAGCCATCAAAAGGAATGAGATCTTGCCATTTGCAACGACGTGGATGGAACTGGAGGGTGTTACGCTTAGTGAAATAAGTCAATCAGAGAAAGACATGTATCATATGACCTCACTGATATGAGGAATTCTTAATCTCAGGAACAAACTGGGGGTTGCTGGAGTGGTGGGGGGTGGGAGGGATGGGGTGGCTGGGTGATAGACATTGGGGACGGTATGTGCTACAGTGAGCGCTGTGAATTGTGTAAGACTGTTGAATCACAGATCTGTACTTCTGAAACAAATAACGCAACATATTTTAAGAAAAAAGAAAAAGAAGAAGATAGCAGGAGAGGAAGAATGAAGGGGAGTAAGTCAGAGGGGGAGACGAACCAGGAGAGATGATGGACTCTGAAAAACAAACTGAGGGTTCTAGAGGGGAGGAGGGTAGGGGGATGGGTTAGCCTGGTGATGGGTATTAAAGAGGGCACATTCTGCATGGAGCACTGGGTGTTATGAACAAACAATGAATCATGGAACACTACACCAAAACAAATGATGTAATATATGGTGACTAACATAACAATAAAAAATTAAATAAAAAAATAAAAAAAATAAAAAATCAGACAGGGAGACAAACAAACAAACAAACAAAAAACTAATAATGTATTGTATGGTGACTAACATAACATAATAAAATAAAATAAAATAAAAAGGAATAGCAGGAGCTTAAAGTACTCAGACACTAAGTAAATATACAAAAAGCAAGAGATTTCTTATCTATCAGCAATATTCTATTAGAAAATAATAAAAACAAGACAAAATAATAAAAACAAATTCCATTCCCAACAGCAACCATAAATTTAAAACAACCCAGAACAATCTTACTAAGAAATGTGTGCATAGGAGCACCTGGGTGGCTCAGTGGGTTAAGCATCTGCCTTCAGCTCAGGTCATGATCCCAGGGTCCTGGGATCAAGCCCCGCATCAGGCTCCCTGCTCAGTGGGGAGTCTGCTTCTCCCTCTGCCCCTCACCCTGCTCTTGTGCTTTCTCCCTCTCAAATAAATAAATAAAATCTTAAAAAAAGAGAGAAATGTGTGTATGGTATGGCCTATATGAAAAAGTTATAAACAAGGTAGTATAGAATCGTAAAATAGACCATAAATGCAGAAACTGTGCAAAGCAATCTTAATAATCAATGGGGAAAATTACAATTGTTCTCTGATCTTTAGACATTTTTATCAAAACACTAAAAATTCTCTTACTGTCTATTCTGTTATAAATTTATAAGGGAATGGAAAAAAATTAAATTACTATTTTTTTAGTGCACTGCCATTTAAACATTAGAAACACTGAGAATTAAAGTGTTGCATTACTTTGTAAAAAAAAACTAACCAATGTCAGTTTTAACAGTTGCTTGTCTTCTCCTCATATAACTTACAATACAAGTGAGCTATATTTTCTACACCTTAACAAACTGTCAAACTCCTTTTAAAGTTTTGGATAAAGGATAATTCGGATGATCCTTTGCATTTTCAGTGTGGTGAAATATCTCCAGGAGCCCCTTCTATGTGTAGGTGTTTGCTGCTGTCACTGTCTCGGGAACATCTCCATCCTTTTTGTCATGACAACTTTTCATAATACCATTTACATCAATAATTTCATTAAATTCCCGGAGCTGCATTTCTAGGCTCTCTCAAATTCCCAAGTTTAGCTATTTTGTCTGTAACCTCATTTATGTTCTAATCTATGTCTCACTTCTAGCAATATCATTTTTTGTTTCTTTGCTGCACTTTTATCTTTGTGCATTTTGATTATCCATTTTTATAAAATGTTACATGAGTTTATCACTGAGAGACAAAGAGACAACACAACAACACAGTTTTGCTCAGTGAATAATCACCAACAACTTTGAAAGAAATATGATTGCTCACTAATCACACTGTGCTTTTGTTATTTATGTAGTGAATTTGTGGACTGAAGAGATAGTGCCTAAGTTTGTACTTTATGCAATTACTCAGTTAATATACCATGGTGACTGAAATTCAACCGTGTTGTCAGCAGACTGGTGTTATTTGATTAAATCATGGTAAGTGAAAATCGTGAATATCAGAACCATGCAAAGAGAGGACTGCCTGTACTTTACATAAGGGCCCCAACCTACTTTAAAAAATGGAGAGATACCATACTTAATTTTTACTTAGTGCTTACTATGTGTCATGTGCAGTCCTAAGTTCCTGTTTACACAGGTGTTAATTTACTTAACCTGTATACAAACCCTACAAGTAAGTACAATTAGTATTCTCATTTTAAGATTAAGAAACTGGAGCACAGGGGCGCCTGGGTGGCTTCAGTCAGTTAAGCATCCGACTGTGTCCGACTCTTGATTTTGGCCAGGTCGTGATCTCAGGGTCGTGAAATCAAGCCCTGCATCAGGCTCTGTGCTAGGCAGGGAGCCTGCTTAAGATTCTCTCTCAACTTCTCCCTCTGCCCCTCCTTCTTCTCCCCAACACCCCCCAAAGAAACTGGGGCACAGAAAGATTAAGTGACTTTCTAAAAGTCACACAGCTAGGGAATAGCAATGCCAGAATTTGAACCCAAGTAGTCTGACTCCCAAGGCTGAACACTTCGCCAGTACCCTGCGCTGCCCCATATACTAGAGTGCCAAGATGTTGACTTTTCCCATAGTAAGTTGTAAGTTTAACGCTATTCCCATAACCATTCCAGCAGGATTTTTATAAGGAAAACTTGAGAGGTTCTAAGTTAATTTAGAAAGCAATAGGCTAGAGAAACTAGCAATTATCTTCTAATATTAAAACACAGTTTAAAGCTAAGTAATTAAAACAATGCAATACCAGAACTAGGGTTGAAAGACAGATCAAAGGAATGCATGGCAGTCCAGAAAAAGACGGTCACATCTTTAAAAGTTTTTTAGCCTAAGAGTAAGTTGTATCCCAAATCAGAAAGAAAATGAAATATAATGTACAAATGGTGTTCAGTGAATTGATTAACTATGATGAAATAAAATTGGATCACTTCTTCATATTTCACATAAAAATGAATTTCAGGTGATTTAGAGAATTAGTGGAGAAAATGAAACCATAAATGCATAGATAAAAATAAAAGTGAATATTTTAAATATCTTGGGGCTAGAGAGGACTTTCTTTTTTTTAAGGATTTTATTTACTTGAGAGAGAGAGAGAGAACATGAGCAGGAGAGAGGGAGAAGCAGACTCCCCACTGAGCAAAGAGCCTGACACGGGGCTCGATCCCAGGACCCTGGGATCATGACCTAAGCCGAAGGCAGACCCCCAACTGACTGAGACCCCCAGGTGGCCCCAAGAGGACTTTCTTAATATAAAAGAAATAGAAAAAAAAACAAAAAGAAAAACTTAATATAGTCAACCATATTCAAATTGAAAACTTTTGTAGATCAAACATGCAATGAGCAAAATTAAAAGACCAACCAAAAACTGAGATTTTTGCTTTGAAACAATATAACAAAGTGTTGGTAGGTATTCTGATTATGTAAAGAGATTGTAGAAGGAAGTAAGGAAAACCTACAGCCTAACAGAAAAAAAATACAAAAGACCAAAAGTAGATGGTATGCAAATGAAATATAAAAATCTAATCAAGATATTTAAAATGTTAAACTCTCTGTGTAATAGTGGAAATACAGTTTAAAATAGCATGTGTTTTTGGCCTAGTAATTAGAAAGACATTTTTGTGTGTATTTTCTCATAACATCCACATTGGGTGAGGTATACTCCCTGCTGGGAATATACATTGATACACCTTTTCTGGAAAGCAATCTATTGAATTTCTTTTTAATTCACAATTTTACTTGGTCATCTATCTTCTGGGAGTCCTTCCTAAGAATACTGGTGTTATTTATAATATTGTCAAACTGGGCATGGGACTGCTCACTAAGACAAAAATAGTTAAACAAAATGTGCCACAGTCTTTCAATTTTGCAGCCATTAGTAGTGCTGTTTTCAAAGAATATATATAGGAATGAGGAATGCTCAAATACATTCAGCAAGAATTAAGGCAAGGGCATTCAAAATCATACACTATGATACCAAATTTGTAAGATAAAAGTAAACCTTTGTATAGAAAATAATATGGAAATATAACCAAATATTATACTTGGGTAATGGGATCACAGGTTATTTCCATCTTCTTTTCAACTTTCTGCATTTTCCAATTTCTCTAAAACAGACATGTATTGTGTTTATAATTAGAAGAATCACCAACATTGTTTAAACGTTTTTCTCTGCATCCATCCATCCATCCTCCCACTCACTCATCCTTTTCCTCTTTTTCAAGTCTTAAAGAAACCTGTATTCCTTCCCCTGTCCTAGGCTTGTTTCCCTTGTTGCCAAGGGACATCGTTCTATCTGTTAATTATATCCCTTTTAAGGGGCTGTCTCTCCCTTCACTTGGGCTCCTTTCTCTCGACCCTTACATATGATCACATCCCTACTGCCCCAAATTGCTCTCACTTAATCTTTCTTTCTGCCACCACCTTTCACCATGAACATCTTGTAAATGTAGTCTACATTTATTTTCTCTGCCTCTTTACCAACGACTCCTTAAACCTTCACGATCTGGCTTTCAAGTCGACTACTGGCATGCCTTTCTGAAATCACTACTTGTAATTGCCTGCTCTTTGTAATTGCCTGCTGCGAGTACTCCCCACCTGTCCTTAACATCTGCACCCCGTACGCAGCATTTGCCCGCGCTGATCAAGCTCTTGCACAAAACCCTGGCTTTGGTGGCAGACATCGCCCCTTTCCACTTCCAGCTTCCCTGTCCCAGGGCTCCCAACACCTTTATCCATTCTCCTCCCATTCCTACATGATGTGATATTTACAGTCTCTGGCTCTCCTTTTTCCTTCCCTCTCTAGACTCTCGGCAGTTCAGGCTTCTATTTTCACCTTTTGCAGACCTTACCTCTCCCCTGTGTTCAAGTCTCACATTTCCAAGTCCCTGCTCAACCTTTACCGCCCCAATGCCTGTCACCTGGCATGCATATCCAACTCCACTTGTGGACAGTCAAAAATCTCTCACCTCCTCAAACCTACTCTTCTTCCAGACTTGTCTGTTTCTATAAATGTTACCACCTAAGTTCCCCTTCAAAATACTCACATGGCTTTGAGAAACAGACTGTCTTTTCCACACCCACTGCCAAAGCCTCAGCTCGGGCTCCTGTCATTTTTTCCTGGAGAGATGAAGAAGGCTGTTTCCTGCATCTTTGTACTGGATTGATTTTTTTTTTTTTTTTTGATGTGACGAACCTCCTTCTCGGCCATAGGAACTGTAAATGGGAAGTTTCCCATTACCCATTGCAAGCATCTTATTAGAAATGCAGCATAGATATCTCTTCCAGGATACATTTTCTTACTTCGTTTTATTTAAAGGACAAGCCCACACAGTTTCCAGAAGCCTACCACTGAGATGGAATTTGAGGAAACAGAAAGCTAGGGGTCAGAGCAATTTTGGCACAAAGGCAGAGAGGACCAACCCTCAAATCAATTCCATAATTTATGACATGATCCAGAGATGGGTTATATGTGGGACACGGGGGGGAGCTTCCCATATTAACTAGCTATTCTTGCCAACTAGTAGTGAAGCTTTGAAAAGCATTATTTAAAGTGGATGGATGCGCCCCCTGCATTTTCGTGGTCTTGGTCAAAACCATGGTCTCCGCACTCTAATGAAGGGTCCACTTCACAGCAACTGGAATATTCTTCCTCAGCAAAGGAGCTTGCCTTGCACACATGCGGACAGCGGCAGTCACTAGCAATAGACCTAACAATAATTACCTTCTTTGGGGCTACACAGAAAAGAGGTTGCAGAACAGATTCCTAGACCTTTTTTAAAGAAGAAAAATACACACATACGTGGGGTTTTTCTTTAGCGCAGTCTTTGTATTTTCCCCTTTGTACAGGGCTCACTCCTCCCCCCACGTGATTTACTCCCCGCTTCTCCCTGTCCACTCTAGCCTTCTAACCTACAGTAACAATTCAGTATGTGTCCTCTCATATTTTTCTTCCTGGCCAAATAATTATATACAAATTACACACACACCTTAAAATACATATTTCACAAAAATGAGATATTTAACACACTTTTCTGCATCTTATTTTCATACATACTGGTAGAGTTCTATGTCATTCTTGTTGATGTCTGCATAATATTCCACGGCATTGATGTATAAACCCTTGAACAGCATGGGTTTGAACTGCTTGTTCAAGGTTTGAACCCTTGAACAGCACGGGTTTGAACTGCACAGGTCCACTTACATACAGCTTTTTTTTTTTTTTTTGGATAAACACAGTATAGTATTGTAAAGGTTTCTTTTTCTCTTCCTTGTGAGTTTTTAAAATAACATTTTCTTTTCTCCGGCTTACTTTATTATAAGAATACAGTATATGATACACATAGCATACAAAATACGTGTTAATTGACTGCCTATGTTATAAGTAAGGCTTCCAGCCAACAGTAGGCTGTTAGTAGTTAAGTTTTGGGGAGATTTAAAAGTTATGTGTGAATTTTTGATGGCTTGGGGTGTCGGTGCTCCAACCCCCATGTAGTTCAAGGGTCAACTGTATTATTAATTTATTCAAGCATCCTCCCTATTTACAGAATTCTCTTTATTTTCATTTCAGGGGGGATGGGGGTGGGGGAGGTGTGTCTGCAAACAATGCTGCAATAAACAGGCTTGTATATACACCCTTGTGTACTCTGCTTTTATTTCCATGGGACATAGTCTCAGGAGCAGGATTGCCTAGGTAAAGCATATCCCGGCATCTTTCAACATCCATTCAGGAAGAAGTAGTATCACTTTAAAAAATTTTCACCTGTCTGATGGATGCACCCTGATACTACATTATTACTTTAGTCTGAGGCTCCTTGACACTAGCGAATTTGAGCATCTTGTCATAAGTTTGCTTAGCCTTTTGGATTACCATTCTGTGAATGTGTCTCCTCGCATCCTTTGCTGATTTTTATTTTGCGGTGTTCATCCCCTTCAATTTAATTTGCAAGACCTCTCTGTATACTGTAGATACACCTTCTGTCTATCCTGTGCATTACAAATAATTTTATAAATCTATTACTCATCTGTAGACGTTGTTGACAGTTTCTTTCGCCATATAGAAGTTTTAAATTCATATAATATCTAGTAGGTCCAGGGGCACCCGGGTGGCTCAGTTGGTTAAGCGTCTACCTTTGGATCAGGTCATGGTCCCAGGGTCCTGGGATTGAGCCCCACATCAGGCTCCCTGCTTGGTGGGAAGCCTGCTTCTCCCTCTCCCACTCCTCCTGTTTGTGTTCCCTCTCTCACTGTCTCTGTCAAATAAATAAATAAAACCTTTAAAAAATATCTAGCAGGTCCATCTTTTCTTTTATAGCTTCTGAGTATCCAGTCTTGTCTCCTGTTTTGTCCATGTAATCTCCAGGAATTTCCTGCAAGATTTTTATTACTTTGTTTATATTTCATTCTTCATCTGCAATTTATTTTAATATATGATGGAAGATAGTATCCATGCAATGTTATTTTCCTCTAGAAAGACATCAGATGTATTATCATTTATTAAGTCACCTTTTTCTCAATAAATTAAAATGTCATTTTGTAGGACCAGATATCCAGACACATTATAAAACCACTGAAATCTAATTAAATCAATATACTATTAGCACTGGACCAGACAAAATAGATAAATGGTACAGGAAAGAGAATCATATACTTGCTGCATTGAAAGACTCAATTTTTAGAGGGGTTCTCTCCCTCCTTTGAGTCCCTGAAGAAGAACATGGGGAACCTCAAAGGGATATTATAAAGATAAAGGAAACAAGGCATGTAAAGTGTTTAGCACAGCATCTGGCACATCGTATGCCTATAATAAATAAGCCTGCTATTATGTCCAATCTCTTGACACCTATTCTGTCTTGTATGCACTATGTCTGCCTTTTACAACTCCACTTTGAGCTCCTGGAGGGGAGTCACTGTGTCTTAGCTCCCTCAGCATCTAGATTGTCCCTAAAGAATTAACCAGAATTTATCCTTGTAGACAACAGGCGTGTGCTTTGGCAGTTCTCACTTTACCTACTTTGCAGAATCTAGGCTGATGCAGTACTCTGTCTTCCGGGATGGACCCCTACCACTGGTTGCAAGGAGTTGCTCCTGTGGGTCTCTCCTCTGCTAGGACATGCTCATAGTCAGTGGTAGCTCTTATTCATTGACTATCTACACTGGGCACTTCCATGGATACATTTGCCTCTGCTTTGTCTTGCTAATGCTTAGCAGTCCTTGGCACAGTGTAGGCTACACAGTGAATTACTCTGGGTGACTTTTCTTTATTTTTATAAAATCCATCAACTACTAGGATAGGAATGTATATTTTTATAAGTTATTTTAGAATTACTTTAAAATAGTTTAGGACTTTTAATAATTTATTTTATTACAAAAATTAGAAAAGTATTTACTTTATGCCACCTGTTGAAGAAAAAAGACAAAAGAGGACCCCTCTATAAATTAGTTGAAAAAGCTTCTTCTTACATGGAAAAGTACAATTTTGATTAACATGAACCCTACTAACCAAGCCTTCAGTGAATCAATTTCTATTCTAAGCTTTGGAGGTGAGGGGAAAGTAGAAAATAGCAATATCAAAAACCTCAAGATTACAGCAAGAATTCCTTTAAAGAACAGGGATTCTTATATAGGACTCCCAGTTAAATTTGAGATACACAATGCAATTTTTCAGTATAAGTATGTCTGAAATGTTGCACAGAACAACACTTATACTAACCAATTACTTATTTCTCTAAAATTCAAATTTAACTAAGTGCTCTGTATTTTTATTTGCCAAATCTGGCAACCCTATTAAAAAAATCTATGTTTCATGGGACACTTGGGGAATCATAACTCTTTCATCATGGTGCGCCCCAAGTTAACCATCTGAGGACTTCCTGTATACACAGTTGGTGTTCAATAAATGTTTGTTGAACTGATTACATAATGGTGATTAGTAATAGTTACTTTTTGGTCACTGAGTTGTTTAATGGCATGAAAAAGAACTGATGTAAACTTAGAAAGAATTCTGACAATAAGGCAGCCACAAAAGGGAGTTTCTGATTAACTCTTTATTAACCAGATAGAAAAACTCACCCATTTGGGAGAGCATCTCATGCTGCTGCTGAAAGGCACTTAAAATTTATCCTGGCTTATATATGTGAGGTTTCTAACTTTTTGGCTTGGTGCTTGAATATCACAACTTTTGTGTGTGTGTGTGTGTGTGTGTGTGTACGTGTGTGTGCATGTGTGTGTGCGTGTATGTGGGGGGAGGGTTAGAGGCGGGGGGGCAGGAGAGGCAAGACAAGAAATGTAAGGCCAATGAATGGAAAACAAAACACTTGAAAACTTTTCTTCCTGCTACATTTCATGGAGAGTTAATGGCTTTTTTAAAGTACTTTGAAAATCAGAATTAGCCAGTGCAGAGTAGCAGGCACAAATATGGCCTCTAGTGTTCTATTAATGATGGGATCAAACGAAGAAGCTCTTCTACATGCTCTTTATGAAAGAGCAGGAGAACCAATGTGATGTTTAGTTTCTTGGAGGAAACTGAAAAAAAAAATAATCCCATATTACCACAATACAGCATGAGTTCAATGCAAATGGAAAAGACTGGTGGCTTATTAATAGGCTCTCCCTGTAGCAAGCTGGCCTTCCCGGCTTCAGTTTGAAATTGATTATTTTAATACAGAATTCCTGAATGAAAGAGGTTCTTGGCCTTTTCCTGGGCTGTTGAATAATGTATGTGGGAGAAAGCAAATAGCAGCAGAGGGTCTCAGCTGCGGGAACAATGGCGCACACCCAGAGCTGAGGGGGCACGTTAGTTTATCATCGCCTTGTCAATCCTCCTAGCCTGGGAATCGCGGGGCAGCCTGGAAAGCAGCAGCTGCCCGACGTGTGGTGAACTGACCGGGGCACTTTAAAGAGACGACTCCATTTACCCATCTGAAAACAAGATATTGATTTTCCTCCAGCTCTGGAGAGAAAAGAGCCGTCCTGAAAATATATGGGGACCACCATTTACCCAGGCTCCTCCCCCAACAATCACACCACCCCAACTGTTTTCTTGGCTTCCTCTCCACAAAGTTCCATTTTTTCCTTCTTCACCTGGGGTGAGAAGAAAGCAACCCCCCTCCCTTCCTCCCTTCTGTGAATACATTGCTCAAAGTATTTTTAAGCTGAAACTGGAAAAGTACGTAATGACTGGCATCTGGGGATATAGTTTATGAATTAGAAATCAATTTTTTCCATCCACATGGAAATAACATATTACAGTAAACTTCAGGCTGGCACTTTATAGCTCTCATCTCAAGCTGTGTGAATCTTAAGTCATTAAGGCCAAAACTGTAACATCCTAGAACAATAACAACCTTCAACTCCTCAGATGTCCTTATGGTGAAATTTTTCCTTCATACATAAAAGCCTAAAAGATCTTAGGACCCAGATCAGATGCGGGGCGGGGCGGGGGCGGGGGGGAAGGAAGCTAGTTTTGTCATAGTAAGCATCCGTAAGTACTCCTTAGACCTGCAGGAGTTTAAAAGCAATGTGCTAAGAGCATGGGGAGAAGTGCAACTCAGAATTGAGGCAGCCAGAAGACCAAGCTCCTGGGAAGTGACTTAAACTACTCCACATGCTTCAAAAGACTAGATGTGTGTTACTTGAGGTCAATCCCAATTTCTTTAATGGCTCATATCTTCATGGGTTCAAAACTCCTACCATGCTGACAAGACTGTGGTTGATGTGGTACATCTTTCTCTAGACAGGGAAAGGGATGGGTAAGTGAGACATGACCCTCCAGTCCTCACCAAGACTCAGTCAGAGATTAGGCAGGGACTCCCAATCCTGGATTTTCAATATGGCTTTTTTTTTTTCCTAGAAAATTCCCTGTCCCTACCAACACGGTGGGAAGTCTCACAGAAATGAGGGAACACCAAGAAAAAGGATTAGGGGGATAGAATCAAAGGAGAGAGGAAAAACAACTCTTAAAAAGCGAATAGGAAAACTCAGTCTTAATTGCTGCAAAGGTAGGTCAGAGATGGCAAGTGCTGGCCTGAACCCAGTGTGTTCACCCCACCAGGATCCAGAAATGCAAGCTGAACCTTGTGAGCGGCCCCAGTTGTGGAGCTCTCTGTTATGCTAAACAAGCACCGGAGGTGGACTGGCCCAACCATCTGCTAAAGACATGCATAAATCGAGGGAAGGTAGAGCAGTACAGCATGTGTATAATGTGGAGTACATGGGGAAAAGCAAAAGCGCGTCATTAAAAAGCAGCAGAAAGCAACCAGAGAACAGAACGCGGTGGGCAGAGATTAGTGTTCCAATTATTATTAATGTTAATAACCACACGCAGGGAACTTCAGGTCCTCTTGTTATTCATCAGACACGATGCCTCCAGCAGTGTGGGGATGGGGAGGGCTAGCGTGGCCACTGGAATTTTTATCATTTATTTGATTTCATGACACCTTCCCCACCTGAACAAGCCTGGGATGGCACAGAGTCACTCTCCTCTCAAGTGAAGGCTTTTCCCAGCATAACATCAAACTTTTTTCAAAATATAGAAATGCAAAAATAGAGAAGAAAAAAAATCCACACAGACACAATCCCTGTTAACATTCTGATCTATGTCTTTTTCTGCTGTTCTTTTGTGGATTTTCTTTCCTGCCTTTACTACTCGTACATGTCGTTGTCCTTTCCACTTAACATACAGGCAGCTTCAAATTACTGGCTAGTCTTTGAAATTTGTTCATTTGGATAGCACATATGTATTTGAGAAGTTTTAGGGGACTTTAAAATTATTTTTATGTTTTAGGATGACCTAATATGCCTTGACTACTTAGGGACATCCTTATTTTGAAGGCAGGAAAAGGAGGCGGGGTGAGGGGGGAAGGGAAATAGCAGAATGGGGAGGGCGATCACTAGCCCAAAGGAAGAGAGCATGTGCCAGAGTCGAGCCATTCTAAGGGGCAGTCTACATCTGGGGCTCCCAAGTGGCAGTTCATTTTAACCCTCAGATGTGCTTTGTCTGGATCATAGAGATTTTTTTTAATGTTGCTTTTGAATGACTCTAGATACGGCATATACTCTCTAGTTTGCCACAAGCCTCACCACTCCTTATTGCATTGTACTCCGGTTTCCTTGCATTTCCATCTCTGCCTGGCCCCTGCATGCATTTACACTTAGAATCCCTGCTGTGATTTTAAGATATCCTGGAATACCTCACCTCCTCACAGAATCCTCTAAACTGATGGTTCTTAACTATGGGTGATTTTTCTTCCCAGGGGACACGGGACAATGTCTGGAGATATTTTTAATTGTCCTAACTTGTAAAGGGGGTTGTTGCACTACTGGCATCTAGTGAGTTGAGGCCAGAGATGCTGTTAAACATCCTGCAATGCACAGGGAAGTCCCCCACAATTACCCAGCCCAACATGTTAGGAATGCTGAGATTGAGAAACTCGGCTCTAAACCAGGGCTGGGCCTTACACTGGTCCCTTGAAAAATGCAAATCCTCCTGAGAGAAGTCATGTTCTCTGCTGTTGGCCCTTTACTTCTGAGTATGAAGGAAGATTCTGTGAATAGGATTAACTGGAGTGCAGGAGGCGAAGAGGAGGAAAAATAGGACATGAAGGACCCCAATCACAAGTTCCAGTGGTAGTCTTTGGCCATTAAACAGTCAAGATAGCTCCAGGCAGGGAACTCACATCACATTTCTCTTAGTAGCCCCACCATGAATAATCATGTAACTTAAACTAAAGTTGATCACTTCCTCTATGAGAGGCACTGTACTCACTGCTTTACATGCATGATCTCATTGCATCTCACAACAATCCTATGAGACAGAGGAGGAAACCAAGGCTCAGAGACATTAAATAACCAGCTCAATGTCACACATCTAGTGAGCAGTAAAACTGGAACTTGGAAACTTGTGTTACTGACTTCAGAGATCAAGCTCTTAGCCAAGAGTAGGGCTCAGTGTTTACTGAAAATGTACCCTGAGCTAGAACACTACATTAAGTGTTTTACCCAAATTATGTCACTTAATTGTCACAAAGTCCCATGGAGTATATATTATAATCCCCATCAAACAGGTGAGGAACCTGAGGATCAGAGAAGTCTCACAATTAGACCTTTATCACTGTCGGCTGGACTTCCTAAGTGTACAGTTAAAGCATGAAACTTCAGTCTCTCATGCTGTCACACTGGAGGCAGTGACATTGAATTGATAAAGCCCTGAACTTAGACCAGAGAACCTACTTTGAGGTCCTGGCTGTGCCACAGTCTTAATGGGTGCCCGACCTCAGTCAAGTCCCTGGAACCAGGGGCCCTACACAACTCTCAAGGGAATAAAGAAGCCAGACCATGACCCCCGGTTTTGTATAGTTAGCTTCAATATATTTAGAGGAAGTCCCTCTGCCTGAGGACAGAGCAATGAGGAAATCTGGTCAGTCCAGTAAAAACACTTTCAATCAAAGGGGATGAACCAGAAATATGGAGCTGCTCTATCTCAAAAGGCAGCCATGAGCCCTTAATGGCTTCCAAAATAGAAATATGCACATTAATCCTCTCTTTATTCTTCCTCAATTATCACATCTTGTTACCTTAATCTGTGCATCTTTCAAAGTCAACTCCTTCTACTAACAATGCCTAACAAAGTCCTGATTTTCTAAAACATAAATTGATGATGATATCTACCTAATCTTGTAGTAATACTATCTGGGGGCTTAGGGACATTTTCCCTTGTCCAGTAATGACAATATCCTCTGGGTCTCTTTACCTATACTAGGCAGGGCCTCTTCAGTCAGTTCAGGCTAATGATAAATTGATTTATAATGGGGTGTCTTTTAGATGATCTAACAGGGACATTTGTTAGTTTATCACAGCAACTGCCCAAAACTCAAATTGGCAAAGATATAACATCATTGAAAGGAAAGTATCATGATCTAATGTTGAAACTACGAACTACCTTTACCTAGTAGTTTTCACAATTTCACAGTTTCTAGTATCACCATGTTTGCCTTGAAATTTTAAATCATCCTCCAGTGCCTCGGGGCAACTTGGCGCACAATTTGGGAACCACAAATATACAATGAAATTTACATGTCCCTCCAACTTCAGACTCTGAGGTCCTTATTCTTGTCTCCCATGGGTACACAGTATTAATGTTTCTTGTGTGTAATTCCAAAAATTTCTATGCACAAACAATGCATCGTGTTCTGATCTGTGTTTGTTTTTGCTTCATAAATCCTGAAGTTCATTTCTTAGCAGTACACATAATTCCTTGTCTTTTTTAATAGTTGCAATGGTAATTTATACAACAAAATTTCTATTGATGTACATTTCGTTGTTTAGCGTTACCAGCAGAATTGTAATGAAAATCCTTCTACATTTATCTTTATCCACCCGCAAGATGAATTCTAGAAACAGAATTTCTGGTCCAAGTTATGCACATTTAAAAGTTTGAGAGATACTAAATTTGTTGTAATTATTTTCAATTAATTGGTACAAACATACCCCTAAAAAAAGTTTAGGCAAGAGAGAAGAAATTTCCAGATGACATATTAGGAAAGGAGAGAGGACAACCTAGGGCAGAGAGGCTACTTAAACAGGAATAGAAAAGACAGATATCAGGGACCAGCAAACAATGAGTCTGTATCAGAGGTTTTTTAACTTTGGGGTTTTGTGGATAGAATGCAGGGTGCCCGTGTAATTTAGGAGAGGGAAAATCTAAATCCTTATTTTCACTAGCCTCTAAATAAAATTTAACATTTCTTTCAAGTATGAATGTAGGCAAAACCCACAGTAGTATTAACACTACTTGTAAATCTGTCACCAAAAGCAATCACACATGGTTTCATTTCACCGTACTATTGTTGTAGATACCCTGAAATATATTTTATGCTCATCAGTTATTTATATATTTTTAAAAATTTATTTATTTGAGAGAGAGAGAGAGAGACAGAGGGGAGGGGAAGAGGGAAAGGGAGAGAGAGAATTTCAAGCAGACTCCATGCTGAGCACAAAGCCTGACATAGGGCTCCACCTAATGACCCTAAGATCATGACGTGAGCTGAAACCAAGAGTTGGTCACTCAACCAACTGAGCCACCCAGGTGCCCCACTCATCAGTTCTTTTAAATAATAGCAAATATTAGATCTACTGCTAGATCTTGTTATTTAATGCACTAATAAAGAAGCATACATATTATATCACAAACTTGTTTTTAAAATGTTATAACTGTATTCCAATATAATGTGTGATCCTATATATTTTATTTTATGGCATCATGTTAGTTATCTATCACTGCATAACAAATGACCACAAACTCAGTGGTTTCAAATGACAGGCATTTATGATCTCAGAGTTTCTGTGGGTCAGGGGTCATGACACAGCTTTGCCAGGTCCTCTGCTTCAGGATCTCACAAAGACTACAATCGAGGTATGGGTAGGATTGTGGTTGCATCTTGAGGCTCAGCTGGGGATTCATTTGTAAGCTCACATGTTTGTTGACTGAATTCAGTTCTTTGTTGCCCTCTGGACCAAGTGTCTCAGCTTTTTGTTGCTTTATCTTTTGTCACTCAGAGCCGCCCTCAGTTCCTTGAGAATAAGTGACAACATAGCCTCTTCCATAAAGTGACTGACAACATAGCTACTCAAAGTCAAGTCAGCAAGGGAGAGAATCTGCTAACATAACAGAAGTTAAAATCTTATGTAAGATTTCCAGAGTGAGGAGTGCAGTGGACTGACTCCCTAATAAACAACTATGTACCTGGGAAAAATTGTAAAAATAATCATTTAAAGTCTCCAGAAATTGTCCTAAGGGCATAGAACAGAAACAAATACATTTAAGAAAATCTGTTAAATCATGGTAAGCGACTTTGTGGCATTTGAATCATCTGCTCTGCCCTTCTTCCTCCACCAGCTCCATTTTGGAAGAAATTACTCTGAGAGCTCTATTCCTGGCAGGTGCAGTCAGGAAAATAGGAACTGCTCTCCCCTCAGCTTTCAGTCTAGGGCCATGGAGTGAGGCTCTCTAGGAGGGGCAGGCCCCAGCTCTGTGTTACAGAAAATATTTTAGGCAAGCACAGAAGAGAAGTCTACAGTCCTTTGCTGTACCCAGACTGCACTTGTAGGGCAGAAGCTCCATCCCAGGCACAGCAGGCCAAATATACTGGGCTCTGATCTCCCCCCACCCCAGTTCACTGGTAGTATGTAGGTTCTATGTCAGGAGGAGAACCAAGAAGGCTGTTATACTAGGGAACACTTCGCAACTTGGTCTATGAGGCCAAAACTACTCAGATAGTAGAGCCATTAAAGAAAATTATATCTGTGTGGTACCTTTGTTACATTTGATAAACCAATATCAACACTTTATGATTAATGAAAGTCATTAGTTTATGTTAGGTTTCACTTTTGTGTTGCACAGTTCTATGCATTTTGACAAAAGCATAATGTCAGGTATCCACCATTATAGTATCATACAGAATAATTTCGCCACCCTAAAAATCCCCTAAGCTCTACCTATTCATTCCACCCTCCTCCTGAACCCTGACAACCACTGATCTTATTGTCTCTACAGTTAGCATATTGCTAAGTGAAAGAAGACAGTCTGAAAAGGCTGTAGGATTCCACCTATATGACATTTGTCAATTATAGCTCACTAAAGCTGGAATAAATTATAAGACTTATGCAGTCAGATTCTCAAGGATGGGGCCAAAGAATCCACATTTTTAATAGCCTCATCTGGTGATTCTTAGGCATATTCACATTTGAACTAGCAATATATGGGCTCTAGCTCTGGCAACTGACAGCTAGATTTGAAATCTGGCTCTGAAACTTTCTAGCTGAGTAACCGTGGGCAAGTTACTTAAACCCCCGACCCAAGCACTAATGCACTCAAGTGTAAAATGGGAATATCAATAACTCACAGAATTGTTTTGATGATTAAATGAGCTATTATATGTAAAGCCCTTATCACCATGCTAGCACTCAGTAAACGGTGGCTATTATGGATAAAGCACAAGTACTGCATCTAGTTTTCCTTTATTTTGCCCAATAAATGTTGGCTATTATTATCATAGGTTAATAAGGCCCACTGAGAGGCAGTGTGGTATAGTAAAATGAACACAAGAGCTGGAGTTAGATCCGGATTCAAATTTCAGCTCTTCCTTTCCAGGTTATGATCATGAACAAGTCACAGTCTGCAAGCTTCAGTTTCCTCATTTGTAAGATGGGAATGAAAACAGTACCTATGGCCCAGAGTTGTGAGAAATAAATAAGATAATACATTTAAAGGACATGGCATCCAGTAAACACTTATTGTATGCAATGCCAAAATCTGTCTATCCACCCACTCCTCCTGATCCTTCACTGTAATAATCAAAATGATTGCCTGCCTAGGAATGATATAAATATAGCCTGTGAAAAATTCTGTTTGAAGCCTAGTTTAGTCATTTCTATCCAGTTCAGATCAATATTTTACCATTTATAATTTCCTGAGTGGAAACTTGGATCCTTTTACTATATGGTCCATTCTAACCATGATTTCTGTGTTTGCAAATCTCACCATAAACCTGCTTATTTAAAAAGATGAGAGACTGTGGTTGATGGACTACCATTACGTCTCTCTTCTTCTAATTAATAAAAGCTATATGTTTCTACACCAGAACTTCAGAATGATCCAGGGTTCCATGAAACAATGAGAGCAGGTATGTCTACATCATTAATAAACCAGCTCTAAATAGATCACATCAGTGTTTAAGAAGTAATTCTTCTACCTTCTCTTTTGCACATTCAGTCAACAGTAAAATATATTTTGTACATCTCTGATGCTTCAAAAATTGCCAGTTACCAAAGAACATAGCCTCTCCTGACCAGGCAGACTTAAGTATTATCATCCTTTGACCAGGTCCTCTCAGTTTGGGCAGCAGGATGTTTATGTGAGAGAAACCAGGAGGACTGCAAGGCTCAGACATACTTTGGTCCAGACTGTCAAGGTACTGACTGTGTTGGTAGAAGAACAATTATCTTCTAGACATTTAGTTTGTCAAGACTAGGGTTCAGTAATGAATGCTTCAGAGAGTGATACTGGTCAGTTAGCTTCTACCTAAGGGAGGAGGGGAGATATGTATTCAAGTCCTCAGAACACAAAGCAATGTCTTGTTAAATGGTATTTGGGTAGTAGCGACCTTACAACTTATGGGATCTGTGAGGATTAAGAGGAAGAATCACAGGAGCTGGGAAGCATGTAGACTCTCTAGGAGCAGATGTATTTTGAAAAACACATTTAAGATACTTATAGGTCTTGTAATACAAACTAAAATCAAATGAAGATCCGCAAGATAGTCTTGGCTGGGGCCAATATATGGATAATAGAGTAAGAAAGTATGACTGGGGCCATGAGTTGAAAATGGTCAAGAAGCCCTGGCAGAGAAGCTAAGCATACAGGCTTAGAATCTGACAGTCATTCCATGCAGTCAATAGATATTTGTTGAGCATGTATTATATGCCAATCACTGTTCTTGGCCCTAAAGAGACAGCTGTGAACAAAGTAGTTGACACCTACCTTGGGCAAGATAGTTAACCTCTCTAAATCTCAGTATTCTCATACCTAAATCAGGAAAAAATATTCATCATTCCTCTCTCATAGGATTGCTATGAGGATTAAAGGAGGGCAAAGCATATAAGGTGTTTTGCACTGTCTGCTGCAGAGTAGACACCTAATAAATGAAATAATTAGCCTGCTGGGGGATTTAAGTGGGTCATCATCTCGGCTCTGAAAAGTATATAGGGTTTTGATAGGCAGAGACAAAAAGAAGACATTCAAGTAGAGAGAACAGCATTAATTAATTAAGTCACTCATGCAAAGAAACTTTTTGAGTGTCTATGATACTGGCATTCAGAGGCATATTTCACTTACATGAATTCAGCAATACACAGTAGGAGAGGGCTGTTTAAATAGTATGGGCAAATCCTCCCACCATTACATTCAAAATAATACCCCAAATCAAGTGTGAGATAAGAGGCATGAATCTGTTCTTCAGACTCCTAGTGCGAACAGCTTGCTTTGCTGAGTATCATCCTTTTGTTTAAAGATATATGTTTTTCATATAGTATGGCCAACTGGAAATGCAAGCCAACTACTTAAACTGAGGATCAAAAAGAACCCAGCGATCTGTATCCACACTGAAAAAAAAAGGCTGGCCAGGCTGGGCTTTCTGAGAGAAGGATGTCATTCTCTGCTGTGGCACCTCCCTAAGGCATCATCAAAAGTAATTCTGACCACATGATTTTCATTTTACATACTGACTCTAGGACCCATCCCATGTGTAAGGAGTGACTTTACTATTGTGTGCTAGGCATCATGCTAGATGCTGGAGATACAGTGGTATATGAGACAGACAGCCTCTAGCAAGATACTTAGAAAAGAAAGGGTTGCTGAGCTTGAGGTAGGGATGGACAATAAGCAGGCACTTTTGCCTGGCTTACAGGATCTAATTAGAGAAAAGTCAGGAGATATACCTGAAAAGGTAGGTTGGTGTTAGGTGGCCGAAGATGTCAAATGTAAAACTATATGGTTTTGGAGCTCTTGATGCTATTCCTTCTTCAGGTAGATTGAGACATGCTCAAAGCAGTAATTAAGCAGCAGAAGATGAAGCTTATGGCAGTTCTCAAGATAAAGGAAATTTTTTTTCCTCCCAAGAAACCACTAGCAATGGCTGATTTAATCTGAATAAATAAATTAAAGCTATAGCTGAAAGCCTGCCTCCCACCATACACAAAAATTAACTCTAAATGGATCAGTGACCTAAATATGAGAGTGAAAACCATAAAACTCTAAGAAGAAAACAGGTATACATCTTCACAACCTTGTTTTTGGCAGAAGATTTTGGCACATGACACTGAAAGCATGAGCAACAAAAGAAAAAAACAGATAAATTGGACTTTATCACAATTTAAAATTTTTGTTCCTTGCAGAACACTATCAAGAAAGTGAAAAGACAAACCACAGAATGGGAGAGTATATTTGCAAATCATATATCTGATAAGGGTCTAGTAACCAGACTATATAAAGAACTCATACAACTCAACAACAAAAAGACAAACAACCCAATTTAAAAATGGGCAAAGGACTTGAATAAACATTTCTACAGAGAAAATATACAAATGGCCAATAAGCACATGAGATGTTTAACATACATTAGAGAAATGTCACTAGAGAAATAAAAATCAAATCACAGTGAGATACCACTTCACATCCACCAAGATGCCGATAATAAAAAAGAGAGACAATAACAAATGTTGGCAAAGATATGGAGAAATTGGAACCCTCACACAATGCTGATGAAAATGTAAAATGGTGTAGAAAACAGTTTGGTGATTCCTCAAAAAGTTGAACATGAAGTTACCATGTGGCCCAGTATTTCCACACCTATGCATACAACAACAACAAAAACCCAGTTATTCAAACAAAAACTTGCACACAAATATTCATAGATGCACTATATGCAATAGTCAAAAGGTGGAAACAATCTAAATTTCCATCAACTGATGAATGAAAAACAACATGTGGTATATTAATATGCTGGATTATTATACAGCCATAAAAAGGAATGAAGTTCTAATACATGCTGCAGCATGGACACACTTTGAAACCATTATGTTAAGTGAAAGAGGCCAGACACAAAAGTCATATATTATATGATTACATTTGTACGAAATATCTATAATAGTCAAATCTATAGCAGATTAGTGGTTTCTAGGAGCTGGAGGAAGTTGGAAGTGATTGCTTAATGGGTACAGGGTTTTTGTTTGGGGTGATGAAAATATTTTGTAAGTAAATGGAGGTTTTGGTTGCACAACATTGTGAATGTACCAAATGCCACTGAATTGCACATTTTAAAAATGGATAGATAGGGCGCCTGGGTGGCTCAGTTGGTTAGGCGACTGCCTTCGGCTCAGGTCGTGATCCTGGAGTCCCGGGATCGAGTCCCGCATCGGGCTCCCTGCTCAGCAGGGAGTCTGCTTCTCCCTCTGACCCTCTTCCTTCTCATGCTTTCTATCTCTCATTCTCTCTCTCAAATAAATAAATAAAATCTTTAAAAAAAAATAAAATGGATAGATAATTCTGTTTTGTGAATTTTATGTCAATAAAAAATACATACAGGAAAAGAATGGATGAAAAGATGGAAAAGTTCAGAAGAGATTCAGAAGCTATAAAAATAACCAAATGGAAATCCTAGAACGGAAAAATACAATATCTGAATAAAAAATTCATTGGATTTTTAAAAAATTTACAGTAGATTGGAACACAACAGAAATAAGAATCAACGAACTTGAAGATAGGTAATAAAATCATCCTAAATGATGCAAAAAGAGAAAAAACACTGAAAAAAATTGAGCGGCTCAATTACCTTTGGAGCAAAACCCAGGACTCCAAGATACATGACAATGTAATTCCAGAGAGGGAAAGAGTCAGAAAAAAAATATTTGAAATTTGACCAAAAACAGCAGCCCACAGATCCAGGAAAATTAGCGAACCCCCAAAAGAAAATCTCACTTAAACTTAGCGCCATAAACAAACTGCTGCAAACAAAGATAAAGAAAAAGCCTTAAAAGCAGTTAGAGAAAAGAGACATATTAAGAACAGAGAAACAATAAGAATTACAGATGGCTTCATGTCAGACATTGTGTCGTATCAGACACCATGGAGTCCTGAAAATCAAAGAATAACATCATTTAAGTGCTAAAATGTTTAAAATGCTGTCAATATATAAATCTATGTCCAGGAAAAATACTTTGCAAAACTCAAGGCAAAATAAAAACATTTTTAGAAAAACAAAAGCTGAGAAAATTTGCTGACAGCACCTCCACCCTATAAAAATGCTAAGGAAAGTTTTTCAGGATGAAGGATAATGATAATGAGATGGAAATTCAGATATAAGTAAGCAACAAAGAGCATTGGAAATGTTAAATAGGTAATAAATACAAAACACAATTTTTCTTTCTTTTGTTAAATTTCTTTTTTTATTTAATTTAATTTTATTATGTTAGTCACCATACAGTATATCATTAGTTTTTGATGTAGTGTTCCATGATTCATTGTTTGCTTATAACACCCAATGCTCCATGCAATAAGTGCTCCTTAATACCCATCACCGTTTCACATCTTTATTTTTATTTTATTTTTAAATTTAATTTAATTTTATTATGTTATGTTAGCCACCATACAGTACATCATTAGTTTTTGATGTAGTGTTTTGTTAAATTTCTTAAAGGCAATTGAATGTTGAAAGCAAAAAATAACAAAAATGTATTTTGAGTTTTATACCTTAAGTAAAAGTAGAATATATGACAATGATAGCATTAAGGACAAGAGGGATGTAAGTGTTGGGCTGCCTGGGTGGTTCAGTCAGTTAAGCATCTGCCCTCAGCTCAGGTCATGATCTCAGGGTCCTGGGATGGAGCCCTACACTGGGCTCCCTGCTCAGTGGAGAGTCTGCTTCTTCCTCTCCCTCTGACCCTCCTCCCCACTTATGATCTCTCTCTATTTCAAATAAATAAATAAAATCTTTTTAAAAAAAGAGGGAGGGGCTCCTGGGTGGCTCAGTTGGTTAAGCAGCTGCTTTCGGCTCAGGTCATGATTCCAGGGTCCTGGGATCGAGTCCCACATCAGGCTCCCTGCTCAGTGGAGAGCCTGCTTCTCCCTCTCCCTCTGCTGCTCCTCCTGCTTGTGCTTGCTCTCTCCCTCTCTCTCTCTCTGTGTGTCAAGTAAATAAATAAAATCTTTTTTAAAAATTAAAAAAATAAAATAAATAAAAATAAATAAAAAAGAGGGACATAAGTGCAATGATATTATTGTAATATTATACATTCATTGGTATAATTTACTTCTGTGTAAAATGTGGTTAAGGATGCATACTGTAATCCCTACAACAACTAAAAAAACCAGTAATACAAAAAGTTATTGCTAAAAAGACAACAGAAAAAATAGAATGAAATACAAAAAATGTTTAATTAATCCAAAAGAAGACAGGAAAGAAGGAACAAAATAAATAACAGAGGGAAAAAATAGAAAACAAATAAAGAATAGACTTAAACACAGTCATATCAATAATTCAATTAAATATAAATGGATTAAACACTTCAACTAAAAGATGCTGATGGACTCAATAAAAAAAAAATCAACAGCTAAATATATGCTCTTAACAAGAAACACACTTGAAATATAAAAACACAGCTAGGTTGAAAGTAACAGGATGGAATGAGATATATGATGCAAACATGAAGCATAAGAAAGCTATTGAGGCTACATTAATATCAGACAAAGTAGACTTTGAAACAAGGAGTACTAACAGAGATAAAGTGGATCATTTGATAATGAAAATAGGGTTAATGCATCAAGAATATATAACAATCCTAAATGAGTATGCAATAATAGAGTTTCAAAATACATGAAGCAAAACTCTACAAAAATAAAGGAAGAAAAAGAAAAATCCACAATCATAGCTAGAGATTTAAACTCTCTTCTATTAATAATTGATAAATCAAGAAGACAAAGAAATCAGTGAAGATGTATAACATTTGAAAACTACTATCAACCAACTTTGACCTACACCAAGATAGACCTAATTCTGGGCCATAAAATGAGTTTCAATATATTTTAAAAGATTTAAATCATAAAAATTTGTTCTCTAAACACAGTAGAATTAAATTAGACATCAATGACAAGAACATAAATGGAAAATCGCCAAATATTTGGAAATTAGGAACATAATTCTAAATAATCCATGGCTTAAAAAGAAATCATAAGTGAAATTAGAAGATAAATCAAAGTACATAAGAAAACAAAATATATCAAATTCTATGAGTTGTGGCTAAAGCAGTCCTAAGTAGCAATTTTGTAGTTTTAACTTCATATTAGAAAAGACAAAAGGTTTAAAATGAATGGTATAAGATCCTACTTTAAGAAGCTATAAAAAGAAAAGTAAAGTAAATCCAAATTAAATAGAAAAAAAAAGAAAGACAAGGAGCAGAAACCAATAAAATAGAAAAAGACAAAATATTAGGGAAAAATCAAGAAAGCCAAAAGTAGGGTTGTTTTTAAGGTTAATAAAATTGATAGAAGCCTAGCTAGAAGTAACCAAGGAAAAAAGACACAAAACACAAGTTACAAATTTCAGGAATTATAGAGGTGGCATCACTAAACATGCTATAGATATTTAAAAAATACAAAGGGAATATTATGCATGACTTCATGTTAACAAATTCAACAATTTAGATGAAATGGAAAAATTCTTTGAAAAACAATTTACCAAAACTAAAACACAAGACTGGAATTTAATGCAAATATCAAAATTAATTCAAAACATAAAACCTTCTCACAAGAAATTTCCAAGAGCTAATAGCTTCACTGGAGAATACTCCAAATATTTAAGAAAAATTTAATACCAATCGTAGGCAAGCTCTTTCAGAAAATACAGGCATAAACTCCTCTAAACTGGTTTTATGAGGCCAGCATGACCATGATATCTAAGTCTGACAAAGAAATTAAAAAGAAAGAAAACTACAAACCAAAATCACTCATGAAAATTGATGCAAAATTCTTTTTTTTTTTAAAGATTTTATTTATTTATAGAAGCAGAGGGGAGGGGAGGGTCAGAGGGAGAGGGAAAAGCAGACTCCCCACTGAGCAGGGAGCCCGATACAGGGCTCAGTCCCAGACCCCTGGATCATGGCCTGAGCTGAAGGCAAACGCTTAACCGACTGAGCCATCCAAGTGCCCCAATTGATGCAAAAATTCTTAACAAAATATTAGCAAACCAAATACAACAATTTTATTTATTTTTTAAAAGATTTTATTTATTTATTTGAGAGAGAGTGCAGGAGGAAGCACAGAGGGAGAGGGACAAGCAGACTCCGTGTGGAGCATGGAGCCCAGCGTAGGCCTTGATCCCAGGACCCTGAGATCATGACCCGAGCCAAAATCAAGAGTCAGTCACTTAACCGACTGAGCCACCCAGGTGCCCCACAGCAATTTTATTTTTAAAAAATTATCCTGACCTGCATTTCCCTAATGATAAGAGATGTTGAACATCTTTTCATGTGTCTGTTGGCCATCTGTATGTTTTCTTTGGAAAAAATGTCTATTCATGTCTCCTGCCCATTTTTTCATTGGATTATTCATTTTGGGGGGGGGTTGTCATAAGTTCTTTATATATTTTGGATACTAACCCTTTTTTTTTTAAAGATTTTATTTATGTATTTGAGAGAGAGAATGAGAGAGAGAGAACATGAGAGGGGGGAAGTGGTCAGAGGGAGAAGCAGACTCCCTGATGAGCAGGGAGCCCGATGTGGGACTCAATCCTGGAACTCCAGAATCATGACCTGAGCCGAAGGCAGTTGCTTAACCAACTGAGCCACCCAGGCGCCCCAACCTTTATTGGATCTGTCATTTGCAAATATCTTCTCCCATTCCGTAGGTTGCCTTTTAATTTTGTCAATTGTTTCCTTTGCTGTGCAGAAGCTTTTTATTTTGATATAGTCCCAATAGTTCATATTGGCTTTTGTTTCCCTTGCCTCAAGAAACATATCTAAACTACAATGAGATATCACCTCACACCTGTCAGAATGGTTAAAATCAACAACACAAGAAAAAACAGGTGTTGGTGAGGATGTGGAGAAAAAGGAACCCTCTTGCACTGTTGGTGGGAATGCAAACTGGTGCAGCCAGTGTGGAAAACAGCATGGAGGTTCCTCGAAAAGTTAAAAGTAGAACTACACTACAATCCAGCAATTGCACTATTAGGTATTTACCCAAAGAATACAAAAATACTAAATCAAAATATAAAATACTTAGGAATCAATTTAACAAAAAAATGTGTAAGAGCTGTACATTGAAAATTGACACACATTGCAGACAGAAATTAAAGACCTAAATAAGTGGAGAGATACATGTTCACGGGTCAAAAGTCTCAACATTGTTAAGATTTTAATTCTCCCTATATTGATTTATAAATTCACCACCATCACAATAAAATCATAGCAGACTTTAACATTTATAGAAAAGCTGATTTAAAAATTTATATAGGGGTGCCTGGGTGGCTCTGTCAGTTAAGCATCTGCCTTCTGCACAGGTCATGATCCAGGGGTCCTGGGATTGAGACCCGCTTCAGGCTCCCTGCTCAGTGGGGAGTCTGCTTCTCCCTCTCCCTTTCCCCCTCCCCACTCCCATTTGTGCTCGCTCGCTCTCTCAAATAAATGAAATCTTTAAAAAAATAAAAATAAGATAAACAATAAATATAAAATTTATATGAATATGTGAAGGGCTCTAAACAAGAGCAAAGTTGGATAAGCTGCACTAGCTCATTTTAGTACTTATTATAAAATTGCAGTAATCAAGACAGTGTGGTATTAGCATAAGGATAGGCAAAAAGATCAATGGAACAGAAAAGAGCAGGAGTTGGCAAACTTTTTCTGTAAAGGAACAGATAGTAAATATTTTGTGTCTTGCAGGCTGTACAGTCTATCACAACTACTCAACTCTGGGGTAGATGAAAGCAACCATTGACAATATTTAAATGAATGAATGTATGTGTTCTAATAAAACTTTATTTATGGGCACTGAGACTTGAATTTCATATAATTTTCACATCATGAGATATTCTTTTGATTTTTTTTCTCAATCATTTTAAAATGTTAAAAAACTTTCTTACTTCATGAGCCATACAAAAACAGGCACAAAAGGGAAATTTGTTGGGGGAAAATGGAATGATTCATATCTCTCCAGAAAATTAAATAAGGCCACATTATCTTGGAGAGATTTTAGGTAAGATATCCAAAATGGCAGGTTATGGTAAAGAATGGGAGAGAATAGAATGAACCACTGAATGAGGTGGTTGGGGGGAACATCTTGGAGGAAACACCCCCTGCCATAACACCTACTAGACTTGAACATGGGGAGATGAAGAGGGGGAGCAGGTCACTTTGGGATGGATCTTGAGGGGGCATTGAGGAAACACTCCTTTTCTCCAATCACAGCATCTTGTCCTCCCTGCCCCCACAGAGGTGTCAGGAGCAGTGTTTTGTGATGCCCAAGCCACTTCAACACTACCATTGGCTCGATGACCAAACAAAGCTGAAGGGTGTGACTCCTCATTGGCCAGGAGCCCTGGGGTAGACCACTGGGAGGCAGAGGAGCCTCGCATAAGTATAGAAGAACCAAACATAAGCATGGAACAACCAGCCCCAAGAACCAAAAGGAAGAAGGAAAAGAAGAGTCGTTGTCAACCCAAGGCCAGTGGCAAGGTCAGATGATCTTATCCATGTTCTTCTTCCCCACAGGTCTCCCCAAACCCCCTGCCCTACCCTTGCCTGATACAAACTCCTTCCTCAACCCACATCCCTACTCATGAAGCCCCATTCCTATACATTCCCACCCTCTTCCCAAAAACAAATGCCATGCTGACTCACCCTATTGCCTTCCCAGGTCCAGAAGAAAACCACGAAGGCAAAAAGACCCCTTCAAAGGAATTTGAAAAAAAAAAAACTCCTCAGTCATCCCCCTCTTGCTCAGGAATTTGTAACAAAGCAATAAGGCCAACAATATCATCTGTTAACTCGGAATTTGTAACAACAATGAATATTCAACTGATTACCACAAGCTGAATGAGGCACACAATGAAAATGAACAGAGTGGGAACAAGGGGCACTGGAAAATACAACCATTCCAAGCAATATCTTGTGCAGCCAGCAAATGCCAAGCCTGGGTCAGAAACCTAGAATTAGCTGCAGCATCTTCTGAAGCAGCTGTGGAGAACTGGTCAAACATATAGGGACCAAATCTAGAGCAACAGGGTACACAGATGTTGATAAAAGGAAAATCAACAAGTTGTGAAAAGGTCATGTGTATGTGTGTCTGTGACGGATGAAGAGAAAGAACGAAGGGAAGAGACAGGCGCGTGAGTAGGGAGGGAGGTGAGGTCCTGGAGGGTTGGGGGCCAGACTGGCAGGTCCACAGTTAGCCAGACATTGGGAATAAGGACTGGGTGAGGACTGAGAACTAAAGACAAATTTTCTCAACACTTTGTCCCATAGACAAGAAGAAAAAGAGCTGTGGTGGTTCTATGTGTGTTTGATGCAGAGAGAGGGCACAGAGTCAGAGTTGAGATTACCAGAACCCAGATGGGAAGAGGGTTTAATGTGTGGTGGTTGACAATGATGCTCCACCCAAAAAGGCAGACAACAAAAGCACTTCCAGGTCACCTAATCACCTCCGGGTCACCTAATCACTTCTGGGTCACCTATGCCATTGTGATGTATGTTGTACCCCACCCAATTCTGTAAGCCACTAAAGGCCTTCAGAGGGACAAAAAAGCTCACCCTATAGAAAGTCCCCAACAGCACCCCCACACACTAAAATAATGGTGTTTGGAGGCCACAAATCCAAGAGCAATTAGGCCACTTTCTTGTTAAGAAGGTTGGCGTGGAGGAGCGGCCTACCATGGGTAGGGCAGTGGGAATGGTCTGCCCACCTGCAGGCAATAAAGGGAAACAGTGTCCACAGAGAATTTTAATATAAGAACAACAAAACCCAGTAAAAGGCAGTCTTGTTTTTATTAGCACCATAACAAACCATTTCTAAATTCCCCCCCCCCAAAAATCCTCTTTTGTTCTATGTTCTAAAAGATGGCTGTGGTTAACATTAAGTTTTAATATATATGTAAGGTCCAAATTAGCCAATTTTTAGAATTCATGTTTTAATAATCATTTTATTCTATAAGGAACTCAATTTAATAAATCCTCATTAAATAGTTGGCCCTGGGCACAAGCTATTCTTTCCCAAAGTTCTTAACCATGTAGATCATTTGAGCTTGCTTTGAGCACACTTCCAGACTGCAATCCCTGTAGTCATATATAATATACATATCCCATGTTTCAAAAGTAGATTCTAAATTAAAAATTATAGCACAGTGATTATAAAGACAAAGACCAACTTCAGTTACTTCAGCTGTGATTTCATGTAATCACTTGTTTTTATTGATGTCTAAATCAGTGAAACAAAGTGTGCAATTCAAGGAGTAAAATTTTGGGGTATAATGAGACTTTTACTTTGTTTGAAAATAAATATTTTACTGAATTTAGACAATATCTTTTTTTAAAGATTTAATTATTTATTTGAGAGAGAGTGAGAGCATGGGTGCGCACAAGTCGGGGGAGGGGCAGAGGGAGAAGCAGACTCCCCACCAAGCAAGGGAGCCTGACACGGGGCCTGATCCCAGGACCCAGAGATCATGACCTGAGTTGAAGGCAGAAGCTGAACCAACTGAGCCACCCAGGTGCCCCATAAACAATATCTTTAAACATGAAATGTATTCCTTAATTGTTCATTATTTTAATACTACAATAAAAATCAAAATAAAATCTTACATTGGTTGTATGATTTACTAGTTGCCTAAATCATAACTTTGCATGTGATTTTTTTAATTAACATGTAATGTATTATTTGTTTCAGGGGTACAGGTCTGTGATTCATCAGTCTTACACAACACACAGTGCTCACCACAATACATACCCTCCCCAATGTCCATCACCCAACCACCTGATCCCCCAACCCCCCCCCTCCAGCAACCCTCAGTTTGTGTTTTGATCTTCTCAAAATTTCCTTATGATTTTTACAGTGATAATTATATATAAAATGTTCTATAGGGGCATCTGGCTGGCTCAGTTGAAAGAGCATGAGATTCTGGATCTCAGGGTTGTGAGTTCAAGCCCCATGTATGGTGTAGAGATTACTAAAAAAATAAACTGCCTGTGTTTAAAGCATGCAATTTGTTAAGATTCAATATACATATACATCTGGTAAACCATCACACCAAATCAAAATTGTGAATGTATCCAACCATAATCCCTTAAAGTTTCCTCATGCACCTTGATGATCGCTCCTCCCCATCACCACTCCATCCCTAAGCAACCATTAATCTGAATTCTGTCACTATACATGAGTTTACATTTTCTATAATTTCATATAAATGGAATCCCAGAGCATGTACTCTTGTGACTACCTTATTTCACTGCATATAATTATTTTGAGTTTTCTATATTGTGTATATCAGTAGTTCATTGCTTTTTATTGCTAAGTAGTATTCCACAAAAAATTTTTTGGCCATACACTGTCCATTCACCTGTTGCTTCCAGTGCTTAGATATTACACAGAAAGGTGCTAGAAACATACATGTACAAGTCTATGTATGAACATATGATTTCTTTTCTCTTGGGTAAATACCTAGGAATAGCTAGAACACATGTAGGTATTTAATTTTTTAAGAAACTGCCAAACTCTAATGAATAGTTGAACACTACATCAAAAACTAATGATGTACTATATGTTGGCTAATTGAACATAATAATAAAAAAAAGAAAAGAAACTGCCAAACTCTTTTCCAAAGTGATTGTGCCACCAGCAGTGTATGAAAGTCCCAGTTCCTCTACATTCTCACCACTTTATATGATCAATCTTTTTTTTCCCTGAATGTAAATCAAATTTTTTTTTGACCTTTGGTTGTTTTATCCTTTCTCTACCACACTCCTGTTACTTTTCATTTTTTAAATTGAAGTGTAGTTGACATACAATGTTATATTAGTTTCAGATCTATAACATAGTGAATCAACAACCCTATACATTATGCAGTGCTCACCATAAGTGTAGTCACCATCTGTCACCATACAAAGTTATTACAATATTACTGACTATATTCCCTATGCTGTACTTTTCATCCTCATGACTTAATTATTTTATAACTGGAAGTTTGTACTTCTTAATCCCCTTTACCTATTTTTCTCATTCCCCCCCACCCCCTCCCCTCTGGCAACCACCAGTTTGTTCTATGTATTTATGAGTCTATTTCTATTTGTTCATTTATTTTGTTTTTTAGATTCCACATATAAGTGAAATCATATGGCATTTGTCTTTCTCTAACTTATTTTACTTAACATAATACCCTCTAGGTCCATCCATGTTGTGGTGAATGACAAGATTTTATTCTTTTTTATGGCTGAGTAATGGGAATATTGGAACATTACTCAGCCATTAAAAAGAAAAAAATCTTGTCTATGTGTAGATATATGTATATGGTATATATGTATACCATATGTATTTGTATATATATATATAAGTATATATGTAGTGTATACATATATACATCTTCTTTATCCATTCATCAATTGATGGACATTTAGGTTGCTTCCATAACTTTTTACCCAAAGAAAGTGAAAACACTAATTTGAAAAGATACATACACTCCTATGCTTATTGCGGCATAATTTACAACAGCCAAGATATGGAAGCAATCTTTTAAAATTTTACCCATTCTAATATAAGAGTCACGGTGTCCCACTGTGGTTTTAACTTACATTTCTATGATGACTAATGTGCTTATTTGCCAGACATATATTTTCCTTTGTAAAGTTTTGCTCTTTTTATTGAAATGGCTTGTTTCCTTATTATTAGGTTTTCAAAGTTCTTTACATATTCTGACTATAAGTTCTTTGTTAGATATGTGACTTGCAAATATTTTCTCCCAGGCTGTACATTGTCTTTTCATTCTCTTAACAGTGTCTTTCTCATAACCAACATTTTTAACTTTAATGAAGCCTAATTTATCGTTTTTTTCTATTATGAATAGTGTTAGAAGTTCTCTGAATTTTTAATAATCTCAAGGTTTATGTCTTTCACCAAATTTTGAAAGTCTTCAGTCATTATTTCTTCAAATATGTTTCCTGCCCCACACACTCCTGTCCTCCTGAGATTCTGACAATATGAGTGTTAGGCTTCTTGGAATTGTTCCACAGGTCCCTAAACCCCTGTATATTTTTTTAGATATAATTTTTCCTCTCTTGTTAAAATTGAATTATTCCTATTGATTTTTCTTCAAGAACACTTACTCTTTCTTCTCACCTCGATTCTACTTTTGAGTCCAGGTAGAGTTTTTATATTTTGATTATTGTATATCTCAGATCTAAAATTTCCATTTTTTTCTACTTTATATTTCCTACTTCTTTGCTGAGATTATTTTTGTCTTTCCATTTATTTAAAAGATATTTGCCTTTTCTTATTAGAGCATTTTATACCTGCTTTTAAAATCTTTATCAGATAATTTCAACAACTACATCATCTTGGCATTTGGCATTCGTTGATTATCTTTTCCCACGGGAGTTGAAATTTTTTTTCTGGTTTTTAATATACTGAGTAATTTTGGATTCTCTCCTGGACATTTACCCAACTGATCATTCCATTTTTGAAGAGAGTCATGCTAAAATCTCCCTATTTTAATTATGGATTTATTAAATTCTCCCTCTATATCTAGCTTTTTAATTTACGTATTTCAAGGTTATGTTGTTAGGAACATCCAAGTCCATTACAACATCTTAATTGATGTGTTTCTATGCAATGTTCCTCTTTATCTTTATTAACACAGTTTCTCTCAAATTCTATCTTGTTTGATATTATTTTGCTTCACTAGCTTTTTTTTTGGTTAAAATTTATGGCATATATTTGCTGTATGTCTTTAATTTCAATGTCCTGTTGGTTTGGCTTTAGGTATTTTGCAAACAGCATATAGCTTGACTTTGTTTCATAAATAATATGATAGTCTCTTCTTCTAAGTAGCTAAATTTAATCTAGTCACATTCATAGTGATTGCTGACATTTTTAGAAATAGGCTTTCTGTTAGCATCACTTTCTTTGCTTTATTTTTCTCCTTTTCTGCATTCAGTTGGATTTATAAAGTTTTCGATATATTTTTCCTCTGTACATTTTGAAGCTATAGATACTATTTCTATCCTTTTTAACTGCTTATCCTTAATATTTTAAGGACATACAAAGTTATACCTTTTTCTGACAGAGCCTAAAATTATTTAGAATTTTCAACCCCCTACTGAATATGACAGATTTTAGCATAACTACAAACTGAACACTCATTTTATTTATTTTGTCTAAAGCATTAATTTTACATTTATTTAAACATCAAAAAAACAGCTTTTATATCCAATTAATTAAATATATCAATATATTACCTATTTCTGTTTTAACCACTTTTTTATATCTTAACCTCCCTTTCTTCTTTGCAAGTACATCTTTTAAGAGTTGCTGTATGGAGTTTGGGGGGCGGAGCAAGATGGCAGAGGAGTAGGAGATCTGGATTTCTTCTGGTCTCAGGAATTCAGCTGGATAGGGATCAAACCATTCTGAACACCTACGAACTCAACAGGAGATGGAAGAAGAGAGTAGCAACAACTCTCGGAACAGAGAAGCGACCACTTTCTGGAAGGTAGGACGTGCGGAGAAGTGAATCCAAGGCGATATTCGGGAGGATAGACGGCGGGGGAGGGGGCCTCCGTTGGCCGCTTCTGGCAAGTGCTAGAGCCGCGGAGCACAAAATCGGAACCGTTAGAAGTCGGCTCCGCTGAGGGACGTCGCTGCAGTGGCTAAGCGGGGGGTGGAACCCTCCCGGGACAGTGTGGTCTCAGGACCCTCGGGGTCACAGAAAGACCGGGGGTGCCTGAGTGCGGCAGAGCCCCCAGGTATCGGAGCGGGGAAGCCGGCTGCAGAGACCGAGCGGAGGCGCGGGCTCTCAGCTCGGGGTGGCCATAAACTGTGATCCGCGGCCCAGTCGGGCCACTGCTCCTCCAGCAGGGACCCAACAAGTGGCAGATCCGGGGAGACTCCCCTTCCTCCCCCGGGAGGAGCGGCGCGGGAGTGCACCGCAGGGATCTGCTGGGTTTGGAGACTCCACACGGGGTCGTGTGCCAGAGATAGAAACGCTCGGTCACAGGTCGGGTGAGCACGGAGTGAGGCCGGAGACCAGGGAGACAGGAGTGACTGCTTTTCTCTGGGGGCGCACTGAGGAGCGGGGCCCCGAGTTCTCGGCTCCTCTGGGCGGAGACTGGGAGGCCACCATTTTTGCCCTGGTCCTCCAAAGCTGTACCGAGAGCTTGCAGGGAACAAAAGCTCCCAGAGCAAACCCGAGCAGATTACTTAGCCCAGACAGGCAAGGGCGGGGCAATTCCGCCTCCGGCAAAGACATTTGGGAACCACGGCAACAGGCCCCTCCCCCGGAAGATCAGCACGAACTGCCAGCAAGCCAAGACCAAGTTTACCGATCAAGGAGAATGGGAGAACTCCTGCGCTAGGGGAATACTGCACATAGAATTCATGGCTTTTTTACCATAATTCATTAGTTTTTCAAAATTAATTTTTTAACTGTTTTTTTCTGAATTTTTCTTTTTCCCTTTTTCAACCAACATCTTATCAATCCCTTTAAAAAAACATTTTTTATTTTTCATTTTTACAGTCATATTTTATCCCTTCATAGTAGTTACCCTTATTTTTGGCATATATATATATATATATATATATATATATATAAGTTGTTCTCTCTCTTTTTTTTCTTTTTTTTTAAATTTTTTTATTGTTATGTTAATCACCATATATTACATCATTAGTTTTTGGTGCAGTGTTCCATGATTCATTGTTTGTTCATAACACCCAGTGCTCCATGCAGAACGTGCCCTCCTCAATACCCATCACCAGGCTAACCCATCCCCCTACCCCCCTCCCCTCTAGACCCCTCAGTTTGTTTTTCAGAGTCCATCATCTCTCATGGTTCGTCTCCCCCTCTGACATACTCCCCTTTTCTTCCTCTCCTGTTATCTTCTTCTTTTTCTTTTTTCTCTCTTTAAAATTTTGAGATACAGTTTCTTCTAACAGATCAAAATATACCCTAAATCACTAGTGTATGGCTTTGCTCTAGTCTCCTGCCTGATCACATTCTCTCCCTTTTTTTCTTCTTTTCTTTTTTCTTTTTTTTTTAAATCTTCTTCTTTCTTTTTTCAAACAACTTCTTATCAATTCCTTTTATAAAATCTTCTATAATTTTCATCTTTACAGTCATCTTCCATCCCTTCATTGTATCAACCCTTATTTGGTACATATCTGTCTTTCTTCCTTTAAAATTTTAGCAAGCACTTTCTTCTAACAGACCAAAATATGCCCAAAATCTAGTGTGTGGCACTGATCTATGCACTAGCCTGATCATATTTGATCATATTCTGTTTTTTTTTTGTTTTGTTCTGTTTTTGTTTCTTTTTATCTTTTTCTTTTTCCTTTTTTTGTTCTCTTTCTTTTTTCTTTCTTTCCCTTTCTTGTCCCCTGGTTTCAGGTCTTTTCTGATTTGTATAGAGTATATTTGCTGGGGACATTGTTAATCTGTTAGCATTCAGTTCTCTCATTCATCTGTTCTCCTCTGGACAAAATGACAAGACGAAAAAAATCACCTCAGCAAAAAGAACAAGAGGTAGTACCGTCTGCCAGGGACCTACTCAATACTGACATTAGTACAATGTTGGACCTAGAGTTTAGAATCATGACTTTAAAGATACTACCTGGGGGCTCCGTAGCTCAGGGGTTAGAGCACTGGTCTGGTAAAGATACTAGCTGGGCTTGAAAAAAGCGTGGAAGTTACTAGAGAAACCCTTTCTGGAGAAATAAAAGAACTAAAATCTAACCAAGTCGAAATCAAAAAGGCTTGCAATCAAAAATGGGGGCACTAACTGCTAGGATAAATGAGGCAGAAGAAAGAATCAGCAATATAGAAGACCAAATGATGGAAAATAAAGAGGCTGAGAAAAAGAGAGATAAACAACTACAGGACCACAAGGGCAGAAATCGAGAGATAAGCGATACGATAAGACGAAACAACATTAGAATAATTGGGATCCCAGAAGAAGAAGAAAGAGAGAGAGGGGCAGAAGGTATATTGGAGCAAATAATAGCTGAGAACTTCCCTAATGTGGGGAAGGAAACAGGCATCAAAATCCAGGAGGCACAGAAAACCCCTCTCAAAATCAATAAAAATAGGTCAACACCCCGACATCTAATAGTAAAACTTATGAGTCTCAGAGACAAAGAGAAAATCCTGAAAGCAGCTCTGGAGAAGAGATATGTAACCTACAATGGTAGAAACATTGGATTGGCAACAGACCTATCCACAGAGACCTGGCAGGCCAGAAAGGACTGGCATGATATCTTCAGAGCACTGAACGAGAAAAATATGCAGCCAAGAGTACTATATCCAGCTAGGCTGTCATTGAAAATAGAAGGAGAGATAAAAAGATTCCAGGACAAACAAAAACTAAAGGAATTTGCAAACATGAAACCAGCCCTCCAAGAAATATTGAAAGGGGTCCTCTAAGCAAAGAGAGAGCCTAAAAGCAGCACAGATCAGAAAGGAACACAGACAATATACAGTAAAAGTCACCTTACAGGCAATACAATGGCACTAAATTCATACCTTTCAATAGTTACCCTGAATGTAAATGGGCTCAATGCCCCAATCAAAAGACACAGGCTATCAGATTGGATTAAAAAACAAGACCCATCCATATGCTGTCTGCAAGAGACTCATTTTAGACCCAAAGACACCCCCAGATTGAAAGTGAGGGGGTGGAAAACCATTCACCACGCTAATGGAAACCAAAAGAAAGCTGGGGTGGCAATCCTTATATCAGACAAATTAGATTTTAAAACAAAGACTGTAATAAGAGATGAAGAAGGACACTATATCCTACTTAAAGGGTCTATCCAACAAGAAGATCTAACAATTGTAAATATCTATGCCCCTAGGGGTGCCTGGGTGGCTCAGTTGGTTAAGCGACTGCCTTTGACTCAGGTCATGATCCCAGGGTCCTGGGATCGAGCCCCGCATTGGGCTCCCTGCTCGGTGGGAAGCCTGCTTCTCCCTCTCCCACTCCCCCTGCTTGTGTTCCCTCTCTCGCTGTCTCTCTCTCTGTAAATTAAATAAATAAAATCTTTAAAAAAAAATCTATGCCCCTAACATGGGAGCAACCAATTATATAAGGCAATTAATAACAAAAGCAAAGAAACACATTGACAACAATACAATAATAGTGGGGGACTTTAACACTCCCCTGACTGAAATGGACAAATCATCTAAGCAAAAGATCAACAAGGAAATAAAGACTTTAAATGAAACATCAGACCAAATGTACTTTACAGACATATTCAGAACATTCCACCCCAAAGCAACGGAATACACATTCTTCTCTAGTGCCCATGGAATATTCTCCAGAATTGATCACATCCTAGGTCACAAATCAGGTCTCAACCGGTACCAAAATATTGGGATTATTCCCTGCATATTTTCAGACCACAATGCTTTGAAACTACAACTCAGTCACAAGAAGAAAGTTGGAAAGAACTCAAATACATGGAGGCTAAAGAGCATCGTACTAAAGAATGGGTCAACCAGGAAATTAAAGAAGAATTTAAATTCATGGAAACCAATGAAAATGAAAACACAACTGTTCAAAATCTTTGGGATAGAGCAATGGTACACCTGAGAGGAAAGTATATAGCAATACAAGCCTTTCTCAATAAACAAGAAAGGTGTCAAATACACAACCTAACCCTACACCTAAAGGAGCTGGAGAAAGAACAGCAAATAAAGCCTAAACCCAGCAGGAGAAGAGAAATAATAAGGATCAGAGCAGAAATCAATGAACTAGAAACCAAAAGAACAGTAGAACAGATCAACGAAACTAGGAGCTGGTTCTTTGAAAGAATTAACAAGATTGATAAACCCCTGCCCAGACTTATCAAAAAAAAAAAGAGAGAAATGACCCAAATATATAAAATCATGAATGAAAGAGGAGAGATCACAACCAACACCCAAGAAATACAAACAATTATAAGAACATATTATGAGCAACTCTATGCCAGCAAATTAGATAACCTGGAAGAAATGGGTGCATTCCTAGAGATGTATCAACTACCAAAACTGAACCAGGAAGAAATAGAAAACCTGAACAGACCTATAACCACTAAGGAAATTGAAGCAGTCATCAAAAATCTCCCAAGAAACAAAAGCCCAGGGCCAGATGGCTTCCCAGGGGAATTCTATCAGACATTTAAAGAAAAATTAATACCTATTCTCCTGAAACTATTCCAAAAAATAGAAATGGAAGGAAAACTTCCAAACTCATTTTATGAGGCCACCATTACCTTGATCCCAAAACCAAAGACCCCATCAAAAAGGAGAATTACAGACCAATATCCTTGATGAACATGGATGCAAAAATTCTCACCAAAATACTAGCCAATAGGATCCAACAGTACATTAAAAGGATTATTCACCAGGACCAAGTGGGATTTATCCCTGGGCTGCAAGGCTGGTTCAACATCCACAAATCAAACAACGTGATACAATACATTAACAAAAGAAAGAACAAGAATCATATGACCCTCTCAATAGATGCAGAAAAAGCATTTGACAAAGTACAGCATCCTTTCTTGATCAAAACTCTTCAGAGTATAGGGATAGAGGGTACATACCTCTATATCATAAAAGCCATCTATGAAAAACCTACAGTGAATATCATTCTCAATGGGGAAAAGCTGAGAGCTTTCCCCTAAGGTCAGGAATGCGGCAGGGATGTCCACTCTCACCACTGCTATTCAACATAGTATTAGAAGTCCTAGCCACAGCAATCAGACAACAAAAAGAAATCAAAGGCATCCAAATCGGCAAAGAGGACGTCAAACTCTCACTCTTTGCAGATGATATGATACTGTATATGGAAAACCCAAAAGACTCCACCCCAAAACGGCTAGAACTCATACAGGAATTCAGTAAAGTAGCAGGATATAAAATCAATGCACAGAAATCAGCGGCATTCCTATACACCAACAACAAGACAGAAGAGAGACAAATCAAGGAGCCCATCCCATTTACAATTGCGCCCAAAACCATAAGATACCTAGGAATAAATTTAACCAAAGAGGCAAAGGATCTGTACTCAGAAAACTATAAAATACTCATGAAAGAAATTGAAGAAGACACAAAGAAATGGAAAAACGTTCCATGCTCATGGATTGGAAGAACAAACATTGTGAAGATGTCAATGCTACCTAGAGCAATCGACACATTCAATGCAATCCCCATCAAAATACCATCCACTTTTTTCAAAGAAATGGAACAAATAATCCTAAAATTTGTATGGAACCAGAAGAGACCCCGAATAGCCAGAGGAATATTGAAAAAGAAAAGCAAAGCTGGCGGCATCACAATTCCGGACTTCCAGCTCTATTACAAAGCTGTCATCATCAAGTCAGTATGGTACTGGCACAAAAACAGACACATCGATCAATGGAACAGAATCGAGAGCCCAGAAATGGACCCTCAACTCTATGGTCAACTTATCTTTGACAAAGCAGGAAAGAATGTCCAATGGAAAAGAGACAGTCTCTTCAACAAATGGTGTTGGGAAAATTGGACAGCCACATGCAGAAGAATGAAAGTGGACCATTTCCTTACACCACACACAAAAATAGACTCCAAATGGTTGAAAGACCTAAACGTGAGACAGGAGTCCATCAAATCCTAAAGGAGAACACAGGTAGCAACCTCTTCGACCTCAGCCACAGGAACTTCTTCCTAGAAACATCGCCAAAGGCAAGGGAAGCCAGGGCAAAAATGAACTCTTGGGATTTCATCAAGATAAAAATCTTTTGCACAGCAAAAGAAACAGTCCACAAAACCAAAAGACAACCGACAGAATGGGAGAAAATATTTGCAAATGACATATCAGATAAGGGGCTAGTATCCAAAATCTATAAAGAACTTATCAAACTCAACACCCAAAGAACAAATAATCCACTCAAGAAATGGGTAGAAGACATGAACAGACATTTTTCCAAAGAACACATCCAAATGGCCAACAGACACATGAGAAAGTGCTCAACAAAGCTCGGCATCAGGGAAATCCAAATCAAAACCTCAATGAGATACCACCTCACACCCGTCAGAATGGCTAAAATTAACAAGTCAGGAAACGACAGATGTTGGCGGGGATGTGGAGAAAGGGGAACCCTCCTACACTGTTGGTGGGAAGGCAAGCTGGTGCAACCACTCCGTAAAACAGTATGGAGGTTCCTCAAACAGTTGAAAATAGAGCTACCATACGATCCAGCAATTGCACTACTGGGTATTTACCACAAAGATACAAATGTAGGCATCCGAAGGGGTACGTGCACCCCAATGTTTATAGCAGCAATGTCCACAATAGCCAAACTGTGGAAAGAGCCAAGATGTCCATCGACAGATGAATGGATAAAGAAGAAGTGGTATATATACACAATGGAATATTATGCAGCCATAAAAAGGAATGAGATCTTGCCATTTGCAATGACGTGGATGGAACTGGAGGGTGTTATGCTGAGTGAAATAAGTCAATCAGAGAAAGACATGTATCATATGACCTCACTGATATGAGGAATTCTTAAACTCAGGAAACAATCTGAGGGTTCCTGGAGTGGTGGGGGGTGGGAGGGATGGGGTGGCTGGGTGATAGACATTGGGGAGGGTATGTGCTATGGTGAGCGCTCTGAATTGTACAAGACTGTTGAATCACAGATCTGTACTTCTGAAACAAATAATGCAATATATGTTAAGAAAAAAAAGAAGAAGATAGCAGGAGGGGAAGAATGAAGGGGAGTAAGTTGGAGGGGGAGATGAACCATTAGAGACGATGGATGCTGAAAAACAAACTGAGGGTTCTAGAGGGGAGGGGAGTGGGGGGATGGGTTAGCCTGGTGATGGGTATTAAAGAGGGCACATTCTGCATGGAGCACTGGGTGTTATGCACAAACAATGAATCATGGAACACTACATCAAAAACTAATGATGTAATGTATGGTGATTAACATAACAATAAAAAATTTAAAAAAATAGTTGCTGTATGGAGGGTCTCTGGACTCTAAACTTAGTGAGTCTTTGCATGCCTAAAAATACTTTATTCTACCCTCACTCTTGAGAATTATTTCTCTTTAAGACTTTAAAGACAATACTCTTTTTACTGTGAGTCTAATTGTCCTTTCATAAATAATCAATCTTTTTAAATCTTTTTTTTTAAAGATTTATTTATTTATTTGAGAGAGCGAGAGTGAGAGAGAGAGTACATGAGAGGGGAGGAGGGTCAGAGGGAGAAGCAGGCTCCCCGCTGAGCAGGGAGCCCGATGCGGGACTCGATCCCGGGACTCCAGGATCATGACCTGAGCCGAAGGCAGTCGCTTAACCAACTGAGCAACCCAGGCGCCCCATAAATAATCAATCTTTGGGGTGCCTGGGTGGTGCAGTCAGTTAAGCATCCGACTCTTGGTTTCAGCTCAGGTCATGATTTCAGGGTTGTGAGATTGAGCCCCGCATTGGGCTCCATGTTCAGTGCAGAGTCTGCTTGAGACTTTCTCTGCCTCTGCCCCTCACCCCCCCCAAATAAATAAAAAATAAATCTAAAAAAAAATCAATCTTTTCTTTTTGGTAGTTTTTAAGGTATTATCTTAATCCTTAATATTCTGCAGTTCTACTTTGATGCACCTGGCTGTGTATTTATATTCATTTATCCTGCTCAATACCCAAAGTACACTCCAGAACTAAGGACTCAGGTGTTTTTTCAATACTGGAAATT
The DNA here is from genome assembly GCF_009762305.2 of Zalophus californianus. Classification (NCBI taxonomy): domain Eukaryota; kingdom Metazoa; phylum Chordata; class Mammalia; order Carnivora; family Otariidae; genus Zalophus; species Zalophus californianus. The sequence continues at coordinate 12,706,506 of NC_045612.1, forward strand.
TTTTCTATTACATCAGCAAATACTCTTTCTCTGCAATCTTCTTCACCACCTCTGGAACTCCTCTCAATATAGTCCATTTCTCTTCACTGTTTTATTTTATTTTTTTTTAAAGATTTTATTTATGAGGCGCCTGGGTGGCTCAGTTAGTTAAGCAACTGCCTTTGGCTCAGGTCATGATCCTGGAGTCCCAGGATTGAGTCCCGCATAGGGGCTCCGTCTGCTTCTCCCTTTGACCCTCCCCCATCTCATGCTCTCTCTCTCATTCTCTCTCTCAAATAAATAAATAAAATCTTTAAAAAATATATCTTTCTGATGGGCACCTGGGTGGCTCAGTCAGTTAAGCGTCTGCCTTCTGCTCTGGTCATGATCCCAGGGTCCTGGGATGGAGCCCCGCATCAGGTTCCCTGCTCAGCGGGAAGCCTGCTTCTCCTTCTCCCACTCTCCCTGCTTGTGTTCCTTCTCTCACTGTGTCTCTGTCAAATAAATAAATAAAATCTTTAAAAAATATATCTTTCTCTTTCTGTGCTACATTTAGCCTTCCTCAGTACTGTCACTTTGCTATTTTCTCTTTGTGTCCAATCCTAAGTATATACTCTCTTGAGTTTGCATTTAAATTACTTTATTTTCCTTTCCAAGATTTCCAATTGGTTCTTTCATATCCATCTGGTCTCACCTTTCATTTGTTTATTTTCTGTTTGTGTCATAATTTCCTGCTATTTTTATTTATTTTTTTAAAGATTTTAGTTTTAAGTAATCTCTACATCCAACATGGGGCTCAAATTCAGAACCCCGAGATCAAGAATCACATGCTCTGCTCCACCAACTGAGCCAGCCAGACACCCCTTTAATTTCCTGCTATTTTTAAATTAAAGTTGTTTGTATACTTCTTTGAGCATCCCCAACATACTTAAAAAAAATCTTTGATGGACCTTTCCATAAAATCATTTCATCTTGAATGAATTCACATTCTGATTGTTTATTTCCATGGTGATCTTTCTTAGTGTCAATCTTTTTCATGTATTTTAAAATTTTGGTGTGAAGCCTCATTTGAATAGGATATAATTTCGTTCCTCTCCCACAGTCTATGCTCCATGCTTCCTTTTATTGGCATTCTGTGTTGATCCTACATAATTCCCAGGACTGTAGTCCAGAACCAGGTCTTATTACAGATTTTCAGGACTTCTGTCACATATAATGATACTGAAGATATGGCAAGGGAGTGGCAATTTGATTCAGTTCCTTATAACAAAAGTTTTTCTTTAGTCTTCTACCCCCCAGGTCAGTAGCTTCCTATAATGTTCTAGCCCCCAACACTGGAAGAAGTGTAGTAAACTTTCCTGAGCTCTAGATGCCTATATTCAACTACCTCCCTGACCCCTCCTCCTCTGGGTGTTTGATAGGCATCTCTAACTTTATGTGCCTAAAGTTGAACTCTTGATTTTCACTATCACTCCAAATCCTCCTCCAGTGTTCTTCATCACAGTAAATGGTACCACCATTTACCCAGTTCCTCAGGCAAAAAAAAACAAAAACCAAACAACAACAACAAAAAAAACAAACCTTGGAGTCACCTACATCAAATCCATCAGCAAGAACTGTCAACTCTCTTTATAATATATCCAGAATCCAGGCACTTTTTACCACTTCCATCACTACCTCTATGGTCAAAGATACCATTCTCTTTTGTGTGGATCATTTCAGTAACTACTTACTTGTCTCCACATTTCTGCTCCTGACCCAGTCAACATTCTACCAGATATTCAGAGAGTTCACTTCACAGTGTGAATCAGATTATATCATTGCTCTGTTTAAAACTTTCTAATCACATTCACATTCAGAATAAAATCTAAATTGCTCCTGGTGGCCAAGTCCCTACCTGATCTGGTTGCTGGTTATTTCTCCAAATCTACTCCTATGAGATTAAATATTATCATGTATGTAAAGTGCCTACCATAGAGATTGACACAAGTACATTATTCAATATATGCATAACTATTATCATAGTTGTGTAATGAAGTTGTTGAATGGGGCCTGGGCTAGAATGATGGGACATGAGCAGAGAACGAGTAAAGTCATGGAAAGCAGAATAGGGTGAGGTAATGTTAGAAGGGGCTAAGAAGAGAAGCTCATGTGAAAGAATTGAGATACTGTGCTTTTCTGCAATTATTTTCCACTCCTTCCTGCCCAACACACACACACACACACACACACACACACACACACACACACACACACACACACACACCATCTGGGTCATGTGGAATGAGTAACCTTCCTTTCAGCCATTTCATATTAGAATCAACTGTTGGCCTGCAAAAGCTTACAGATTTTGATGCTTTATTTAAAAAGCTAGTTTTTTCCCTACATTCCTAGAAGGGCCAAACTATGACGGCCAGTCACAAAACACAACCCACACTTATACCAATCTGTTTCCTTCCACTGGAGTTATTTAAAGTAGGAGTTAAAAAATGTAGTTTTTGAAGGCAAAATCCTGATGGTGGATATGCCTTCCCTGTTATAGGTCCTGCTTTGGCAGAGCACCAGTCATTTATCAACAACATACTGGTATTCTCAAAATCTTGCTGATTTTGGTATACAATTTACAGATCTATAAATCACTCAAAAGAGATTTATCTTTTGATTCTACTAAAAGTAAGAATAAACCGATTCTTGCTCATTGGTACTGTTGATTCCTACATAGTGATCTATTGTTCATCAGTTCTCACAAAAGAAAGTTTACACAGAGAACTGTTAGAGCAAAATTTGTTGGTATCATTTGATTGCTGAAGTCTTTTGTATTATAAATTGGTCACATCAGTTATGCACAAGATAAAACGCTCCAAAATACAGGTTTTCACAATACCCTTCTCAATATTATTCCTGGAGTCACATCAGAGTTAAAATAGCTCTAATATGTTTTGGTTTGAAAAATAGAATTATGTCAAGCTAACTTGAGGGGAAATCCATGCCAGCATGTTTAGAAATTGTTTCCTGATGTGAGAAAGTGAGCAGGTACCAAAATCCCTGACCCAGCTCAACCCCATGCTTGTCATTAAAGCAGATAATTGCACGCCCCTCTTCACCTCAGTGAAGGGGACTCAGAACAGAATCCTTCCAACCAAAAATGAGTGGCTGGAGCCATCTCCTATTTTGTCTAGTCAGCACTCAGCATGACACATAAGAGAATATTGTTGCATTAATTGGTATTAATCTTTACAGAACTGATTGAAAATTAAAGAAAAATGCTAAGCTCTATTTCCACAATGTAAAAAAGTCAAAGGCTAAGTGGGACCGCTTACACAGCTACACTCTGGGAGCTTGTGGAAAGAAGGTATGATCTATCTTTTTCATTAATAACATCCAGCAAGCCCTCTCTAAGGCCTGACATAGGAGAGGGTGATGTTTAGGGCCAACTGCTGAGGTCAGGGAAGAATTGGGTTTCTTGTTTGTCTGTTTGTTAACTAGGTGTGTACCAGGGCATGAGGGAGGAGGTAAAGTGGAACACCATCCAATGGGTTCTCTTTCCTTTGAGACTACTTTTACCTTTACGTTGCCTCTGCTAATATTGAAAGTCTAAATTCTCTAAATTCCAGTTAGGCAATGCCAAAACAGCTCTCCAGCTCAGTTTTTTTTTAAATTTTATTATGTTTTGTTAATCACCATACATTACATCATTAGTTTTTGATGTAGTGTTCCACGATTCATTGTTTGCGTATAACACCCAGTGCTCCATTCAATACGTGCCCTCTTTAATACCCATCACAGGCTAACCCATCCCCCCACCCCCTCCCCTCTAGAACCCTCAGTTTGTTTCTCAGAGTCCACAGTCTCTCATGGTTCATCTTCCTCTCCGATTCCCCCCAGCACAGTTTTTTAAAAAAGATTTTTTATTTATTTATTTGAGAGAGAAAGCATGAGCAGGGGAAAGAGGCAGAGAAAGGGAGAAGCAGACTTCTGGCTGAGCAGGGATCCCAATGCGGGGCTCCATCCGAGGACCCTGGGATCATGACCTGAGCCAATAGCAGATGCTTAACCAACTGAGTCACCCAGGCACCCCTCTCTACCTCAATTTTTTAAAAATAGGTTAAAAATAAATTTAATTAACCATTTAATTCAAATAAATACAATTCCTTGTTTGAAGGAATCAATTCATGAACAAATTCTAGTTGTACTTGGGCAGTGAATGTCCACCTTCTTTTGTAAGAGATGGTGAACACATAAAGCCTAAGACAAGTGCTGAGTACATCATAATTGATAAGACCCAGTCCCTTCCCGCAAGGAGCTCACAATCTATTGAGGAGGGAGACAGAATGTCATTCAAATAGTGCACAATAGTGCAGTGATAAAGGAATGCTCATGTGTCATGGAAGCACAAATGGAGGTCATTGGAATCCAGACTGGAGATGTCAGGAAAAGCAAAACAGAGTAACAGCATAAACAAGAGCCCAGAGGTGACAACCAGCAGGGTAAGTTTAGGTAAGATTAGGGCAGTTTGATGTTCCTAGACTGCAGAATTGAAGCAGGAAGTGGCAAGTTTCATTTGGAAATATTTATAAATATGTGTATATACACAGGTTAGTATATATACATATATTTCCTTGCTCTGTCATTTAGAGAGCCTAGAAGCAATAACAAGCTAACAAGCTAGTAACAAAGAGTACATGTAGCATGCCGATCTTGGTTTCTAATACTATTCTCCAATAAAAGGAACCAGGGCTCTCAGGAGAAATGGCTCATTCCAGAACTGGGGTAAGAAACATTCAGGATGATACTGAAGTATCTTATAAGCACCAGAAAGTAAGAAGGTACTCCAAAGAAATGAAGGGATGGAGGGGGAGGAAGGAAGGAGGGAGAGAAGGATCAAGATGGCAGAATAGGTCGTTCCTGACTTCAGTCTCCCTCACAAAAAGGTCAATTAGTAACTATCCATAAACAAGATTACCTTTTTGAAAATTCCAGAACCTGGAGGTGAGGCTGAAGCATCCCTTTGGATCACAGAGAGCAAGAAAAACTGTATTAGAAGGGTAAGGGGAAAGGATTCGTTTTGACTGCATCCTCCCAGACAGTACAGTGTGGCACTAAGAGGGTCCCCTTGGGCTTATGGTTTCTCCACTGGGAAAAAGAGAGTGCAGGGCAGATATCCAGCTTCCCCAGCATTGCAGGATGCCCCCTGGGAGGCCCACTTGGATCTTGCCCCACAAGGATCACTGGGGGAATTGGTGAGACTGGACTATTGGGGATTAAATATAGATGAAGAAGGGGGTGGAACTTACGGAAATGAGCCCACAGATCTTGACGGACCATATTCATATTAGCAGCACTACTCAAGCAGAGATCACAGCCAGTGGCTCTGCCTATGTGCAGAGCCAAACCACTGTATCTAATTGCTCAGAGCGTTCAGTTGACAGTTCTGCCTGGTTGGGGTCCCAAGCTAATAGTCAGTACCAGCCACAGAGCTCATCCTATAGCTGTGCTTAGACAGAAAGCTAAGTCGGAAGCTGTGTAGAACTGCAGAGAAGAGCCTCCAGCCCTGCCCAACCAGGAAGCTTGACCAGAGAGCCCAGGCAGCCACGAAGCTGAAGTGACGTTTTCATTATGTAATGTCCTTCTTTGTCTCTTGTGACAGGTTTTGACTTAAAGTCTATTCTGCCTGATGTTAAGCATAGCTAACCTATATAAAAAAAATATTTTTTTTTATTATGTCCAGTTAGCCACCATACAGTACATCATTAGTTTTTGGTGTAGTGTTCAACGATTCATTAGTTGCATATAACACCCAGTGCTGATCACAGCATGTGCCCTCCTTATTACCCATCACCTGGTTACCCCATCTCCCCACCCCTTTCCCCTCTGTAACCTTCAGTTTGTTTCCCGGAGTCCATAGTCTCTCATGGTTTGTCTCCCTTTTTTGGTTAACATTTGCACGGAATATCTTTTTCCATCCCTTCACTTTCAGCCTATGTACGCCCTGAAATCTAAAGTGAGTCTCTTGTAGACAACATATATTTGAATCTATTTTTTAATCCATTCAGCCACCCTATGGCTTTTGATTGGGAAATTTAATCTGTTTACATTTAAACTATACATAGGGAAGGATCTATATGTTCACTATGTTCATTGTTTTCCATCTGTCTTATAGTTCTTTTGTCCTTCTTTTCTCTCTTGCTGTCTTCCTTTGTGTTTTATTAAATTTTGTGTTAATTATCTTTGATTTCTTTTTCTTCTGTGTAACTTCTATAGGTATTTTCATTGTGACTATCATGGGGCTTACATAAATAATCTTATCATAATAACAGTCTATTTTAAGCTGATAACAACTTAACTTCAATTGTATACAGAAACTGTACTTTTACTCTCTCCCTACACTTTATGTCATTGATGTCACAGCTTACACATATTTATGTTGTACATTTACTTATATTTATTATTTATATTATCCATTTATATCATCCATTAACATACTTTTATAGTTATAGTTGTTTTTAATATTTTGTCTTTAACTTTTATACTTGAATTAAAAGTGATTTATTCACCACTGTTACAGTAATACAGTATTCTGCATTTGTCTATACAAGTGAGTTATACTTTCACATGCTATTGTGTTGCTGTTTAGCATCATCTTATAGCAACAGGAATTCCCTTTAGCATTTCTTGTAAGGCAAGTCTAGTGGTAATGAACTCCCTCAGCTTTTTTTAGTCTGGGAAGTCTTTACTTCTCTTTCATTTCTGAATGACAGTTTTGCTGGATACAGTATTTTGGCTGGCACATTTTTTAAATTTCAGCACTTTGAACATGTCATCCCACTCCTTTCTGGCCCACAAGTTTTCTGAGAAACCCACTGACAGTCTCATGGGAGTTCCCTTGTTCATGACAAGTCACTTTTTTCTTGCTGCTTTGAAAATTCTCTTTGTCTTTGACTTTTGACAATTTGATTGTAATCTGTCTCAGTGTGGTTTCTTTGGATTCACCTTATTTAGAAGTTTTTGAGCTTTCTGGATCTGGATATTCATTTCTTTCCTCAGACTTGGAGAGTTTTCAGCCATTATTTCTTTAAATAAGCTTTCGGGTCCTTTCTCTATTCTCCTTCTGAGAGTCCCATAATGCATATATTGGTCCAATTGATGGTGATCAAAATTTAAGTCCCTTAAATTTTCTTCATTCTTTTTTATTTTTGCTACCCTATCTGGATAATTTCAAATTACCTGTCTTCGAGTTGCTAATTCTTTCTTCTGCTTAATCTACTCCACTGTAGAACCTTTACTGAATTTTTCAGTTCAGTTATTATATTCTTCAGTTCTAAGATTTCTGTTTGTTTTTTTTTCAACTTTCTATTTCTTTCTTTAAATTCTCACTTTGTACATTTATTGTTCTCCTTAGTTCATAGAGCATTTTTATGGTGGTTATTTTAAATTTTCTGTCAGGTACTTTTATACCTTTGTTTCATTAAAGTCAGTTTCTGGAGTTATATCTTGTTCCTTCGTGTGGATCATTTCTCCTGTTTCTTCATATTCCTTGACTCTTTGTGTTGATATCTATACATTGGGAAAAATCCTACCTCTCCCACTCTTCATAGATTGGCCTCTTAAAACAGAAAATCTTTACCAATCAGCCTGATTAGAGATTCTTTAAGACCCTCAAAACTTTGTGCTAGTCCAAACCACTGTCTTTGCTCTTAGTATCCCCCAAACATCTAGAGTATGTCAGATCTGTCCCATCAGTGCTCTGAGACAGGTGAGACTAAAGCCAGTCCCGTGGGAGCACTCAGAGAAGTTGGAACATTGGATGTGCAGTTCCAACTCTATCCTTCCCATTGACAAGCTGGGAATTGGGGGTTTTCTTTCACTTGTTCCGTGCTGGGTGGAAGAGCTGTGGCAAGTACTAGTGTGCTAGTTCAAACCACTGTTTTTGTTGCCAGTGACCCTGGGCATTTAGAATACACTGGGTCCTGTCATCACTCTGAGACAGGTGAGAGAGAAGCCAGTCCCTCAGGCAGTCACCAGAAAGTTGTAATGATTGACATTCAGTGCAACTCTTTCCCTCCTCAGGGGAGAAGGTGAAAGTTGGAGGGTTTGTCCATGCACTCTGTGCTGAGCAAGGGGAGGAGCTATGGTGAGTGCCCACATGATCATTCACATGGCTGCCCTTTTATCTGTAGTCTAGCATATGCCAGGTCCTATAACACTCTGAGAAAGGTGAAACAGAAGCCAGTCCCTCAGGCAGTACCTGGGAAAAGTGGGATGTTAGATACACTGCCCAATTCTTTCCTTCCCTAAGGAGAAGCTGGAAACTAGGGTTTTTAACCTGCTCATTCTGATGAAGCTGAGGGAAGGAACTGTGTAAGTGCCCACACACTAGTCCAAACTGCTGCCATTGTTCTCTGTAGCTTCCTGGGATCTAGCATATGCTGGGTCCAGTCAGCACTCCAAGACAGGAGAGACAGGAGTCACTTTCTTGGGTAACATCCAGGAAAGCTAGAATGTTGGATGTGTAGACCAACTCTTTCTCTCCTCAGAGAGAAACAGGAGTTTTTTGCCCACTTGCTCTGTGCTGAGCTGGGGTGAGGAGCTGTAGCAAGTGGTCACTCGTTAGTTCAAACCACCACCTTTCTTCTCTGTAGTCCCCAGGGGTTTAGCACATCAAGCTCTGTCAGTACTCTGAGACATGTGAGAGAGAAGCCAGTTTGTTGGGCAGCACCCAGAAAAGTTGGAACATCTGATGCACAGTCCAGCTCTTTCCCTCCCCAGGAAGACTGGGAGCTGGGAGTTTCCTCCCAATCATATGTCGCTGTGCTGGGGACTATGGTGAGTGGGTGTCTCACATTTTCCTACCAGCTTTAATGTGGCTGGTTTTGCACTCACCTGGGGTGCAGGAACCTCTCAACTAGTTTCTGGATTTCTCACAGAGTATAGATCCATGGAGATAAGGAGAGTTAAGGGTTTCCTATTCTGCCATCTTGCTGACATCTTTTTGTAAGTTCATCTTTGTATCCTGTGACTTGCTGAACTCAGTTTTTAGTTCTAGGAATTTTTATATAGATTCCTTGAAAATGTCTATGTAGATTATCACATCAACTACAAACAGAGATATTTTTCTTTTCCAATTTGTATGCCTTATATTTTCTTTTCTGGCATTATTGAGCTGGATAGGTCTTCCATTACTATGTTGAATAAGAGTTATGATTATTCCCAATCTTTGGGGACAAGCATTCTCTCTTTCATTATTTTAAGTGTGATGTTAGCTATAGATTTGTAGTTGCTCTTTATCAAGGTAAGGAAGTTACCCCATTCTTTATTTGTTGAGAGTTTTTATCAGAAGTAAGTTGAATTCAGGGGCGCCTGGGTGGCTCAGTTGGTTAAGCGTCTGCCTTGGGCTCAGGTCATGATCCCAGGGTCCTGGGACCAAGCCCTGCATCCAGCTTCCTGCTCAGCAGGGAGTCTGCTTCTCCCTCTCCCTCTGCTCTTCCTCCCTGCTTGTGCTCTCTCTCACAGATAAATTAATAAATCTTAAAAAAAAGAAGTAAGTTAAATTCTGTGAAATGCTTTTACTACATCAATTTATATGACTTTTCTTCCTTAACCTGTTGATGTGATGGATCACCTTAATTGATTTTTGAAGGTTGAGCCAGCCTTGAATCCCTAAAATAAACTGTATGTGGCAAAGGTATATATTCCTATATTTTTATATATTGCTGAATTCTATTTTCCAGTGGTTTGTTAAGGATTTTTACATCTATATTCAGGAGGGATATCAGTCTTTACTTTTTATTTTTTGTCTGGTTTTGATATCAGGTTAATACTAGGTTTGCATACTGATCTGAGAAGTGTTCCTTTCTCTTCTATTTCTGGAAGAGACTGAAGAATTACTATTGATTTTTTTTTAATGTATGGTAGAATTCTCAAGTGAAACCATCTGACTCTGGACATTTCTTTTTTGTGTTTTAAATTATGAATTCAATCTCCTTAATAATTATAGTGCTATTCGAATTACCTATTTCATATTGGATAAGTTGTGATAGGTTTTTTTTCTGAAAACTTGATCCATTTCATCTTGAATGTTAAATGTATGTGTTTGTAATTGTATTATCCTTTTGATGTCTGTAGGTTCTCTACGGACATCTCCTCTTTCATTCCAGATTTTGGTAAGTTTTTGTCTTTAGCTCTAAGTCTGGGATATATATGTCAGCAAGAAAATCCAGAGAACTCCCCACCATGTCATTCTTCACACCCCAAGGTCCCTAGTTGGTCTGTCTTCTGCTCTCCACCTTTCCATGTCTTCTTACATTTATTTTATAGCTAATGTCCAGGGATTTTAGCTGATATTATCAGAGGGAAGAGGGAAAAGTACATCTATTCCATCTTTCTCTTTCTAGAAAGGGAAATCCACCTGGTGGTTTTGAGGTAAAGGAGCAATAATGTCTGCTTTGTGTTTTAGAAACATCACTCTTGTCACAGTAAAGAACTGATTAGAGGAGAGCAAGAATCAAGGCCAGAAGATCAGCAGAATGCTCCTGCAGCACTCAATGAAGAGGGTCAGTAAGGATCCAAATTAGGGATTTGGTAGTGGAGCAAGTCCCTTCTCTTCTCTGAGTCATATCTTAGCAGTGGTCTCTAGAAACATAGTGTCCTCCACTACCCAACTCTGTGGTTTCTACTGCCTCTGAGATCTGGCCCAGGAATGTGGATTTTGTATAAGCTCCCCAGGTGATTCTGATGTATAGCTAGGGTTCGGACCTGCCTTAGTCAGTTCATGCTGCTATAACAAAATACCACAGACTGGCTGGCTTTAATCAACAGACATGTATTTCTCACAGTTCTAGAGGCTGGGAAATCCATGATCAAGATGCTGGCAGCTTTAGTACCTGGTAAGAACCTGCTTCCTGGTTTGTAGATGGCTGCCTTCTTGCTGTGTGCTCACATGGCCTTTCCTCAGTGTGTGCCCAGAGAAAGAGAGTATGCTAGCTCTTTCTCTTCTTATAAGGGCACTAATCCCATTGTGAGGGGCTCACCCTCATGACCTAATCTAAGTCTATTTACCTCCCAAAGGACCCATCTTCTAATACCATCACATTGGGGGTTAGGGCTTAAACACATGAATTTGGGGGAATACAAATATTCAGCCCATAACAAGACTCACTGGTCTCTCAGTCAGGGTCTCAGTGACTGCCATTAAAATGACCAGGGAAGCCTTTTTTTTTTTTTTTTTTTTAATTCTGAGACCTGTGTCAATTAAATAAAATTTTCTAGGGGCGGGAACAAGCCCCATTTACTCATCTGTAAAATGGACACAATGATGGTATCTCCCACATTAGGATTGTGATGAAAATCAAATGAGATGATGTATATAAATCATCTGTCACAGGGTGCCTGGGGAATTATAGCTTTTCCTAAAAGCTCCCCACATGATTCTAATGTTCAGTCAGGACTGAGTACCACTGACTACTCTATATGGTGGGCATTTCAGGCAAAATGGGTAAAGAGAACTAGAGCCCAGTAGGCAGAAGGGAGTGAGGTTTAAGGCAAGGTTTGGGGGCCTGCAGCCCTTGGTTCTGCTATGAAAAAGATTGATTGGGGACATGGAAATTCCCATTCTGATCACCTCTTACACTGTGTGAGCTCACAAAGGTTTTGCACATTCCCTTATGTAAGGGCACACAGCTGACAAATGGGGAGAGCTGGGTCTTTAGAGGTTCTGTCTTGAAAATCAGGTGTCTTTCCACTGTTCACCCCTGCACTCTAACGTGCTTAGTGGTCATCACCACTTTTCACCACAAGAAGACTCTCCCTTGAAGACTTTGGTCAACAGGTCTGTCAGTCTAATTTCTGCAATGTTCCTTAGCGCTGAGAGACAAGAGCAAATGGCTAAGTTTGCTTATGCTTTATAAGACTCAAACACAAGACCCATCTGGGATGAGCTATGTGAAAACAGTCATCTTTGAGAATAATAAGGCATGTAATTTTGTTCTGCATAGGGAAACTTCACCTCTAGAGATAGAGTGACAGAAAATAGAACACTAAAAGCGCATGTTTAAGAGTCACTCAGACTGGACAGGATAGATGTGAAGTGCCTAGCATATAGTAGGTCTTTCATAAGTGGAAACTATTGTGACTATGATGTCTGATGATGCTCAGATGCAACTGTCTTAGATAAAGAAATGGCTCCAGAAGACTGAGCAGGCTGAGAACAGAACAGCAGGCTACAGAAGGCTGAGAAACTATGGGTTTCCAACCCCAACTTCTACCACTTACTCAGTGTATTATCTTAGACAGAAAGCCACCTAACCTCCCAGCCTCAACTAGTTCATCTGCAAAATGGGTACAGTAATGGTACCTACCTCATTAGGGTTGTGGTGAAGATCAAATGAGATAATGTATGTAAATCACCTGCTATTTACTGGGTGCTCAATAAATGATAGTTATGATTACCCTTTCAAGGTGAAACAATTTCCAGCCAAAGCATTAATATCAGTGATTCCCTTTATTTTATGAACCAATCTGCATCTGATTAACTCTTTGTAAGTATCTCTTGGGGTAGAATTGTAATGTGTCCTTCACTCTCACGAGGAAGATTTGGCTGGAATTCTGTACTGAGGAAATTAATGGCCTCTGCGAATCCATTTGCATAAGTAGTTGTGCTATCACCGTGACATTAAAGAATGCATCCTGATCTGGGCCTGTCAGCACAGAAACAGAGCTGCTGGGACGAAAACACACTTGAGGACTGGCGATTAGTTGCTCTGATACTTATTCCCCAGAAGCCTGCCTTATTTTGCTGAGATAGACTGGAAAGATTCTGGCAGCAAAGTGGCTGTGGAGCGAGAGCATCTCAGGAAAGATGTCCAGTTCCTGAATGACAGAAATTCTGCCTGGGGACAGGAGATAAAAATCCAGCCTCCCAATGCCTGCTGCACACATCGATTCTAGCCTTTCATCCTAGGACCACGGCCTTTGTTGGTTTAGGGGACACTCTGTGCCCCTCAGGAGGGGCTGGACACTCTCAAGGGCTGCAAGACAGAGCCACCCACATCCAGTTGCCCTGGTCCAAGCATGGGGCACTTGGACCTTGGATATATCCCCCCATTATTCTTCATTATCTCTATAAAGGGCAAAGGCGCACCTCTACAAATATCAGGCCTAGCTTCAGACCTCCAGCAGTCCAAAGATATCCACACTACCAAAGTCTAGTGGCACTGTAGTTAAAAGTGCCAAGTTTGGCACTATGCCAAACTTAGACCCATTCTGTCATTTCCTGGCTGTGTGACTTTTGGTAGTTTGTCAATTTCTCTGTGCCTTAATTTCTGCATTTGTAAAGTGAAAGTGATAAGAGTGTCTCCTCAAAGCTCTCAGGTTTAAATGAGAGAGTGCTTAGTCAATGCTGGATATAGCAGAAGCTCTTAGCAACTGGTAGCTATCATGTTTATTGTCAACCCAAGTTGAATTAAGATAAAATGGATAAAGTCAAAGCATTTTCCTCCTCAGGGCTCTGGCTTTGAGGTTGAGTCTACTCGAGTTATTTTCCATGTTCAAAAGTATTTCACAATGTAAGCCAACACGTAGTCGATCACAAATTGAAGCATTGTCCTAAATTTGCTTTTTTACCAAAGTGGATGCTTGAAATGTTGGAGAAAGTGCACTCTCATATATTGCTGGTGAAAAAAATTAATTCTTATAGCTTGTCTGAAGAGGAATCTGGTATTATCTACTAAAATTAACTTCAACCTGGGGCACCTGGGTGGCTCAGTCGGTTAAGCATCTGCCTTCGGCTCAGCAGGTCATGATCCCAGGGTCCTAGGATAGAGCCCCGCGTCAGGCTCCCTGCTCAGGGGTGAGCCTGCTTCTCCCTCTCCCCCCTGCTTCTCCCTCTCCCCCCTGTTTGTGCTCTCTCTTCATATCTCTCTCAAATAAATAAATAAATAAATAAAAATCTTTAAAAAAAAAGAAATAAAAGCACTGGAAGTGGAAGGAATGTTTGTGAGAAGAGGTATGTATGGCTGAGTTAATTGCACATCCAAACCATAGCCTTTTATACCACCATTTAACAAATTTAAGTGGTTTCCGTGGTGGACTGTTACGTGAGAAAAGCAAGATATGGCAGTATACATACTAGCATGCCACTGTTGTAAAATCAAATGTCCAAAACATCCCTTATCTATGTGTAATATAAATGTTCTGTATAATTATGCAAGCATGGATTGTTATTCACATCAGTTACCCTCTGAAGGGACAGTATGGAGTATAAGAAGCAAAGGCTGCCCATTGTTTAAAAAAAGATTTCCGGAGTGAAAACTTGTATTTAATAGTCCCATTTAGGTAAAATTGTGTAATTGTGTGTGCATACATGTGTGTGTGCGCGTGCACATGTGTGTGTGCGTGTCCATGTGTATGTGCATGCACGTGTGTGCACGTGTGTATGCACAGGCACATATGTGGCTGCAAACATGCAGGAGTGAGAAAGAACGGTCAGCAAGATGTTTCCTGGTGTATGTCTCAAAGGGGATGAAAAGTAGGAAAATATCCATTTATTTGCTTACTTATTACATATTTATTCATTTTACACAAGTAGAACCTGACAATTCCCCTCCGGGGGCATTTTCTCTTAAAAACGGGTAACAGCAGTCCCTTAGGGGAAGGCAAGTGGGTAGGCAGTGGCAGGAATGACTGGGTGTGAGGGAGATACACTTCTCATCATTTCCCCTTTTGAATTTTGCACCATATGCATGTGTTACCGATTCAAAATAAGAAATAAAAATTCAGTGTTGCATCTCAACAACTAGAAACCAGGGCGCCTGGGTGGCTCAGTCGTTAAGCATCTGCCTTCAGCTCAGGTCATGATCGCGGGGTCCTGGGATCGAGCCCTGCACCGGCTCCCCGCTCGGCGGGAGGCCTGCTTCTCCCTCTCCCACTCCCCCTGCTTGTGTTCCCTCTCTTGCTGTCTCTCTCTGTCAAATAAATAAATAAAATCTTAAAAAAAAAAAAAAAACTAGAAACTGTCTCAGAGGCCAATGATTTACCCTTAGTACCCTTGATAGGCACACCACCAAACTTCTCTCAGTCCCTCCAGCACACTCCCTTCTTTCCCACTTCAGGGCCCAGAAAACTCTCATACATATCCTTTTGACGTTGGCTCAAACATCATCTCCTTGCCCCTGTGACTAACTTAGATCCCCTGTTCTATCTCCCAGTTGTACACTGTACTTTTATTTGCTGAATAACATTATTCTACAGGCATTGTTTGGCACCCACGTGTGTGCAGTTTCACCTAGAAGGGTGCTGCCTGTTGCCTTCTGGAGAACTTAGGCAAGCTCAATTTTGATTGGTTCCACTACAACCACAGAGAAGCCCAGAAGCTGCACTAGCAAGGCTGTCATCCACGTCCACATTTAGCAATTGTTTTTAAGTGGGACCCAACTCCCCTGCTTCCTCTAACGTTCCCCAGAGGCAGGCTCAGAGCTTTGGCCCACATCAGCTCCGAGTGACAGCAGGGCAATAGCAGGGGTTCAAAGACCTTCTGAAACTTTACCCTCACTCACATTTAGCAAATATTTAATGAGCATCTACCGGGTCCCAGGTACTGTGCTGAGCCTTGGAGAAACAGGGTCCTGGGATCAAGCCTCATGTCATGCTCCCTGCTCAGTAGGGAGCCTGCCTCTCCCTCCCACTCCCCCTGCTTGTGTCCCCTCTCTCGCTGTCTCTCTGTCAAATAAATAAATAAAATCTTTTAAAAAAAATGGCAAACATTAAAGAGGGGTTTTCACATGTGTCCATACTTTGAAAGAAACCTTGGTCTTTCTAAATGAATATTGCATTGCTGTGCCACAGACCCCGAATGGATTTGGAAGTGATTACTGAGCAATTTTTAAAAATTTATTTATCAAGTGTTCCCCAAGATTAGCTGTTTGATTTGCTCAATAAAAATGATTGTTCTTTTAAAAAGGGGTATTCGGGGTGCCTGGGTGGCTCAGTTGGTTAAGCAACTGCCTTCGGCTCAGGTCATGATCCTGGAGTCCTGGGATGGAGTCCTGCATCGGGCTCCTTGCTCAGCGGGGAGTCTGCTTCTCCCTCTCCTGCTCCCCCCTCTTGTGCTCTCTCTCTCTCTCTCTCTCTCATTCTCTCTCTCAAATACATAAATAAAATCTTTAAAAAAATAAAAATAAAAAGGGGTTGGTGCTCAAAAGAATTTTGAACCACTCGTCTAATAAAGACCTCTGAAGTCATAATGCATTCTCCCTCAATCTCTCTCTCTCTCTCTCTCTCTATCTCTCTCCCTCATACACACACACACACACACACACACACACACACACACACACACACACACACAGGTGAGCATCTGGCAAGTATTAACGAGCAGCAACATGCCTATGAAAGAGAAGGGTTGCAAACTTAATATCCCTGCTCCCATCTCTCATCTCCCAAAGCAAGCTAGGAGCAAGATGAAGGGAAGACTACCACCCTTCCACCCACCATGTGGGCTAGTACCTGGGCCAGTTTGCAGAAGTATCCAACATATGGGGTGGGAGACTGCCCCCACATTTTAGCCTGGGGAATGGGGAGCCTAGTGTATAGCAGCTGTGTGCTTGACCCCATGCTGACTCTGTAGGGGATCCAGAAGGAATGCAAAATTCAGTCTGTGTCCTCAGAGAGCCTGCAACCTAGCTGGGAGTCAAGATATGCTTACAGGAAAAACACAGGACTGGAATATCTCATTTATCCGAACATACGGTGGAACCAGAACTTTGGTGGAGCCAGAACTTCCATATAAATTAATTGCCCAATTAACTGATATTTTCTGTTAGGTGTTCATCCTGTTTATTTTGATAATTTTCATTGGAAACGGCTTCTAAGTGTATAACAAATTTGTTTTATTCAATGGAACATTCTGGGCATAATTTAACCTTTTTCCTGATGACTCAGGGTCATCAATATGAATATCCTTTATTGTACGTCTGCTTTTGCATTATTCTGAATTCTCTTTCTTTCCACATCTGGTTGTCAGCTGTCACTGTTCACCCACAGTTAGTGAGCTTGGCTGTTTCAACCCTCTCAGCTCTTGACTAATCACTGATAATTACAGCAAAAACTGCATTGATCCCCTGCTATATGCCAGGCCCTGTGCTAAGTGCTTTGCAGGGATTAATTCATTAAATCCTCAGAGCAACCCGTGAGGCAGGTACAATTATTATCCCCAAATTGCAGAGCGGGTAACCAAGGCCCAGAAAGGTCAAGTCATTTGCCTAAGGTTATACAGCATCACATAGTAGAGCCAAAATTTGTACCCTGATCTGCTGATCTCAAGATTTCAAGGTCTTTACCACCAGGTTAGTGCTTTTCAAAACTTTTTGACAGTATGACACAATCAGAATATATTTTTATCACCATGCAGGAGACAAAACATATATAATAAAATCAAAACTCCCAAAAACACTTTTGTTGCATGGAATACACGCTGATATTCTATTCTAGTCCATTATCATCATCATCATTATTATTATAGGACTAATGTTGGTTGTGACCCACTGAAATGATTTTCCAGCCCACTGATGGGTCACAACTCACGGTTTGAAAAACCCTGTAGCACATTTCATGGCTAATCTGTAATGGGTACAGGGTCACCACTGGCCATATCGACACCTTAGTGTAAATTAGAAAAAGGTGCCCCTTCCTTGAGATGCTTAACTCCATTTGTCAAAAAATTGTCAAAATAGGCTGATTTTGTTAGATTAAGACACTTTACTGCCATCTACCAGAAAATGGTTAAAAATAAATGTCTTGAGGGGCACCTGGGTGGCTCAGTCGGTTAAGCGTCTGCCTTCAGCTCAGGTCATGATCCTGGGGTCTCCGGATGGAGCCCTGCATTGGGCTTCCTGCTCAGCAGGGAGTCCGATTCTCCCTCTGTCCCTCCCCCACCCCGCTTGTGCTCTCTCTTGCTTGCTTTCTCTCAAATAAATAAAATCTTTAAAAAAATAATGTCTTGATGTCAACATTATGAAGACCAAATGACGTTGTGAGTGCCCAGTGCCCAACTGTCCATGTTGGCCCTGGTAGACAGAGAACCTGGGTGACAGTGTGGGTTAAGAGGTAAGTGTTTAATGAGTCAATTGTCTCAGAGGACTTGCATACGCAGGATTTGTCACAGAGCTTTTGCTTTCTCCTCTCTCCTCAATTCCCAGTTAGGATGGCCAGATAAAATATAGGATACCCCCTTAAATTGGAACTTCAGATAACCAATAAATAGTGTTTCATGTAAGGATTCCTCCACACAATATTTGGGATATACTCATATTAAAAATAATCATCTGTTGCTTATGTGAATTCAAATGTAACTGGGAATCCTGTATTTTTATTTGCTAAATCGGGCAAACCTATTTCCGACACACAGCTGGATAGATGTAGGTCTGCTGTGTCTTAGGAATCTGGAGCCGGAATCACATGCCACAGGGGTTGGATGCAATTCTGTTGTAGCAGCTCCAGAACTGTCCTGAGTCAGGGCCACGTGGGTGATTCTGAGAGGAAGAAGGAATTAAACAGCTGGAGAACGTCAGTTATGTGAGTATATGAAAGCACTGTGGGCTGGGGGATTGTGGAAGGCTCCCTGGAGGAGATAGGCTCAGAAGGATGAGGAGGATGGAGACAAATTCTAGGATCTGTTTCATGAGAAAGAGCTGACGCTGAGATGAACTAGACCGTGTGTGTGGTGCTCAGCAGGAGATGAGTTTTGTTAGAGCAGGGGCTGGATCATTTCAAAGAGCACCTAGACTGGGGCACATGAAAGTCGTCAGGAGGGCCTTTCTGATAGCATTACTGTAAAATGTATGGAAAGAACTAGACCAATACAGGAAAATCATGATGGTACTAAACTTATTCTAAATGCCAAGCAATGTAATAAGCATTTGTTATGCATCATTTCGATTGAGTCTTACAACATTGTAAGACGGGCACATTATCATCCCATTTTATATCTAAAGAAACTAAGGCAGAAAGTGGATCTTATGAAACATGGCCAGGGTCACATAGTTTATAAGTGGCAGGGCTGGGCTTTGAACCCAGATGTGTCAGGCTCTGGATACACTCCTCACCACCACACTATGCCGCTAAAAGTAATGAGGGAGTGGGGCGGGGGGGAGGAATGTAGAACACAGCTTCTGAGGTGCCCTAGGTACTGTGTTGTGTCAGGGACGGAGAAACATGAGCTGATGCAGGTAACAACCCTTAGATTAATGGCGTGTCCTATAACACTATATCCTTGCTGTCATGGCAAAAAGTAAAACATGCTTTTTGAAGTGAAGTGACATGTCTATGGCATCCCTAGTGATAGTGAGTCCCATATTTCTTTGGCCCTCTTTTCTACTCCTTCCCAAAACTAGAACCTGCTAAGTCCTACCTTGACCAGAAAAGAAGAATCCAAAAGTCTCATCCCTCATCCTTGGTATTGTACCCACAGGGTTTAAAGTTCCGCAATAAATACAACAGTCATTTGGGGATCACAGGAGCCTTTCTACTGGCAAGCATTCTTTCCCTGACAGAAACCACAAAAATCCAAAACGAAAAGCAAAACCACCACCAGTTGTGGTCTTCTTTTAGACTCTTCTTAGTGCTGGCTTGGCTACTCATCTGTAATCTATTCAATCAGAAACTTGGTACTAGGTTAACAGATAACCCAGCTTTAATTTATTTGCCAAAACACTTGGCCTCTAAAACCTTATTATTATTTATTTACACACCATTGTTAAGATACAATGCCTGTACTTTGGGATGGGAGCATTAGCCACCAATGGGTCTGTTATCAACATTTGAGGACTGGTTGTTACTGTGATTATTTGTTGTCAGTTCCTTTTCTCCCATCCACCCACCCACCCCCTTTCACCAGAACAGCTGAGCGAGGCAAAGTGAGGGCAGAGAGCGAGCTGAGGTGCTCTGCGTGCTGTGCTAGTAAACCAGCTCTCTGGCAGAGAGAGAAAGAAACAGCCCCGATTTGTAGCATTTGTTAATTTCTGTGGTGTCAATACACCCTCGATGGCCATTTCAAGCTACCAGTGTGACCCCACTGAATGCAAATTTGGGAGCAGCTACTAACAATAGCTCTCCAGAGCCAGCATAAACCAAGCAGGAAAGTCTGTATGGTAGTCTGTATGGCATATTAAAAAGGAGTTGGGGAGTGGTTAAACAAATGACACTTTATTCATACAACGGGTTACTAAGTAGTGGCTAAAAATGCTCGTGTGGATCTATAGTTATTTACTTATACATTTTCTTATCTTTTGAAATAAGTAGATCTATATTTATTAACATGGAAAATATCTGCAATATGCTATTATTGAGAGTTTTTGAAGTCATCCAGCAATATTAGTATGATCCCATTGTAAATTCTTAAAAGGTGTCTGTACACTCACAAACAGAAAAATCATTTAAGCATATACACCAAAATATTAATGGTAGTTATCTGTGGGTGGTGGAATTATGGACAGATTTTACTTTCCTTTTAATATTTTTATGTCACAATTTTCTTTACAACAGGCACATATTGCTTCTATATTCATATATATATATTCCTAATTTTAAAAACAGGAACTTGAACACCTTGTTATTTCATGAGTCCTCTTTCATTCCTGCATCCCCTTCTCCAGGTAGAACTAGTGGGGCTAAGATGGGACAGGCCTTCAGCTAGAGCCCAAGCACACCAGGCGCACACCCCCCTCCCCCCATGGGTCTTACTCTCCTTTCCTGAGTGCCACTCAGGGAACAGGGGTCACTTGTCCAATATCACAGAACAAATGAGTGGCAGTGCCCTAGCCAGAGAATTCTCCAGGCCGGCTGCTCAGGTGCCTGGTCTCCCTACAGCAGCTGCCTCACTGACAGCACCACACCAGGCTACTCTAGCTCAGCCCTTTACAAATGAGAAATGATAGGGGCAGATCGAATCTGGGGGATTTGAGTTCTAGGTAGGTAGACTTTGAGTTCTGCAATCTGAATCATAGCACCCGCACATCAATTTATTGTCAGTATCTTCTGAGAAATGCGGATCTCACACCTCTATCTAGTTTGCTAGGCTAACTGGTGACACTATTGCCTGTCAATTACACCATGACTTAAATAGACTTGTAAGCCAGCCCCTGGTGTAATTGAAGGGCAAGAGTGTTTGCCAGTTAGCCGAAAGAACAAAGCATCATAAATAATATTGGTTCTGTGGGAAAACATGCTCCAGGTTTCCGACTGACTTACATACTAACGTCTGGAACAGAACATGATTCATTTGTAAATTGGGGGCTGCCAATTGGGGACCAGGTGGTCTGATCTAAACAGATCAGAGCCTTATGCTTCTCATATGGAAATCTCTTTACAGATGTGCTATTGTGATCAATGAATAATTTTAAAGCATTTGGGAAATGTTAATTATTGATCCTGGCTTGCCTGACCAAAGCAGGATCTACAAAATGCTACATAAATTCAGCTTGGTCTATGCATTACCAAATAACCGTGCTGATTGTCTTTTTCTCTGGCTAGCTATTTTCAAATAGTTGAGTCACAGCTCTGGTTTATTCACAGAGAGCTCACATAAAGTCGGGGATCAAATGTTATTACTCAGAACACATATATAAAGAATGAAAATGCATTTAAAGAGAAATCCATCTTCCTCCTTCCCAGTCAACACAAGTGACTAGGGTATTATTATAGTTTCCCGGTTGTAACCCACTTTCTGCACTGGTTAGTACTGTGCCTCCATCCCCAGCTTTCCAGTTTCTTCCTTCAAAGAACTCCAAAAGCCACTTTTTATTTATTTTATTTTTTTTTAAGATTTTATTTATTTGACAGAGAGAGACAGCAAGAGCAGGAACACAAGCAGGGGGAGTGGGAGAGGGAGAAGCAGGCTTTCCGCGGAGCAGGGAGCCCAACGCGGGGCTCGATCCCAGGACCCTGGGATCATGACCTGAGCCGAAGGCAGACGCTTAACGACTGAGCCACCCAGGGCCCCCCAAAAGCCACTTTTTAAAAGATGTTTCCCCAGGAATCATATCAAACCAGTAACTGCTTTGTTTTTGTGGGGAAGAGTTGTTATTTTAATTTATGCTTCAAATTTGTGCCTTTAGCTATGAATGCTCTCTAACCCAAAAGATTATGTAATTTATTTCATGACTCTCACTGGGCATGCTTCTGCTCTTGGTAAATGGTGGCTACATTCTATTAGAGACTCCATATTATCTGTTTCTAGACCAAAGAGGTGACTGTGAGGACCCACACAAAGTCTGAAGACAGTACAAAGCTGTACAGTATGAGACCAGGACTTTTAGGCTAGAAATCAGAAGGCCCAGGTTCTAGTCGTGACTCTGTAACTACCCAGCTATGTTTCCTATAGCAAGTCTCTTTCCTTCTCTGAGGCCCAATCTCCTCATCCAGAAAATTAGAGTTCTTCTAACTCTGTGGAATTTCACTCAGGTGGGGAGGAAGGACAGAAGCCAGCACATCTTGAATGTAATCTAATGGGAAGGCTATCTGGCTAAGCGAGGTTATCCATCAAGAGGCTCATCTTCCCACCTGAGGGCAGTCCATCAGCTGTGGTCTTGCAGGAGCAGTCATCAAAAGTTCCCAATTCCTTTTTATCCTAGATCAGGTGACAAAAGGGGCAGCTGAGAAAGTGCAGCCAGTTCTTTCTCGAAGGGAGGGAAGCCCAGAGGGTGCTAAAACTGAGCTCAGAGGTAAAGTACAAAACAGAGAAGAGATTACTGCCCTCACCTCGCAAAACACAAGACTTCTGGTAATTTCTGAATTGGGTCAGGGATGGGTGGAAATCATTTATATTGTCTTTCCTCTTGTTTCAGGTTGTGTTGGAACAGATTTAATCTCTGGATTATTCCCAAGTTTTTGAGAGATGACTTTGTCGTAATTCTGTTTTAACTGTCTCCCTCCCAGACTAGGTGATGTTCCTTAAGGGCAAGAGATGAGCACAGCGATGCTTTAAGAGGGTTCGCTAAATAAATGACTGAGTAGCACATTTCCAGTGAAATAAAAGACCTGATCGTGACAGAAAATAAATCAGCACAAAAGTTATCAAGTTGCTTGAAATGCTTCCTGGAATGAGGGACAAAATAAAATTAATGAAATTGAAGAGATGAAGTTCTTCTTCACAGTTTTTTGATTCTTAAAGTATAATGTCCTTAAATTGGTATTATACTGTTTGGGAGTTCTGAAAACTCAAGGCAGAACTTTCCAACATGAGTCCATACCATAGATATTTAATTTCACATGGCCCATATCTTAAGTTGAGATACTTCTGTACAGAGTTTGTGATTTACAGAAGGAATTCAGCAGAGTGATTAGAAACTTAGAATTCTAGAATTCGTTCAGCCAAGTAGCTCTTGGGCTAATTATATAACCTCTCTGAGCTACAGATTCATCCTCTTGAAAAGGAGAATAATAATAAAGCCTACTTGTGAAGCTGTTATAAGGCATCAACCTGAGAAAAGGCATTAAAAGTACAGAGCCTGGCACATAGTGAGCCCTTATGTTATCATTGCTGCTGCTGCTAAGAATACAAATATGAAATAACAACAACAAAACAAATCAAATATTTAGGTCCCTTTAGTTATCTGCAACCTCCCTCTAGTGTCACCCATACATGAGACGGCAGAGTGGTCTACTAGAAACTGGTTAATTACAATATGGAATCACTGAACTCTGAGAATGAATAAAAGCATATACTTCTTTATGCACAATCCTAACATTATTTGTAAAATAGACTAGCTCATAGATATTCCACTGAAACATACTCCTTTCCAGTCGGTTGCCCATTATTAACAGGCTTGTTTCGATTGAGCTGTGTGTTAAGAATGACTGATATTTGATCTGATGGCTTCATATCGTGGAGAAATAGGTGTTATTTACTGGGCTTGCCAGATTTAGCAAATAAAAATACAAGATGCCCAGTTAAATCTGAATTACAGATGAACAAAAAAATTTTTTAGTGTAAGTGGGTCCAAAATATTGCATGGGGCAGACTTATACAAAAGAATTATTCACTGTTTATCTGAAATTCCTAATTAACTGAGCACTATGTATGTTACCTGGCAACCCTATTTTTATACAACAATTTGTCTTTACAACTTTCTAAATATATGAATTTGATGACTTTTTAAAAGATTTTATTTATTTATTGAGAGAGAGAGACAGAGACAGAGAGCATGAGTGGGTGGAAGGGCAGAGGGAGAGGGAGAATCTAAAGCAGACTCCACACTTGGCATGGAGCCTGATTTGGGGCTCAATCTCACAACCCTGAGATCACAACCTGAGTCAAAATCAAGAGTTGGACACTTAACCAACTGAGCCACCCGGGCGCCCGGATGACATTTTATAAAGAATATCCATTTCCCTAAATGGCTCAGTTGGTTAAGCGACCAACTCTTGATCTCAGCTCAGGTCTTGATCTCAGGGCCGTGAGTTCAAGCCCCATTTAGCAGTCAGTACCACTAGTTTCTATCACAAAGTCAACTAATTATATTTTTTCAGTGTTACAGTATTGACTCCTTGTTTTAAGAAATTTTAACAAAATTTCCGTAACTGCAAGTAATATAGTTTTTACTAGCATTAGGCACAACTGCATCAACAAACCGCCACAACTCCCAAGGAATCCATGGTTAAGTAAAAACTCTGACTAGGCCACTTTGAAATGAATCTCGTGTTGGAAACCAGAGCTCCAAGCCATCCCATTGAGGAAGGTTTCTGACAGTTCACAAAGGTCATATTTACCTGTAGCTAGTGGCATTTCCTTGTTCTTAGATAAGATACAACAAAGGGAAGTGTTCGGTTCCAGGTGAGTGGGAAAGGGTGTAAGAAATAGGAAGATAACAGTGTTTGGTTCAGGTGGGAATGTATCAAGCAAAGGGTTCACTCTGCTACACAATCAAGAGGCAACTAACTGGCCATAATGGAACTATTATCACCCACTAAAATCCTGGTCCTCTTTCACTAGGATTTATATGTAGAAAATTCTGACTGCATAAGCACCAGAACTTTCCTTTCCAGAGGGGGAGGGGGTGCAGTGAGGTTGGTATTTATATTTAGTGTTTATATAAACTTAAAGAGGTTCAACAGTATGTTCAACAGCATGTCTCGGCTGTGTCCTCAGTGGTGTCTCTAATTAGGAATCTAAAAGGGAGAAGTTAAAATAATTCTAAGTCTCCAATGTACTCCTGCTCATAATTGAAAATTAGACAAGCAATAGCTTGGCAGCAGCATCCACAAGACAGAGAATAACAGAAAGGCAAACACAATCCTGTAAGGAAAACATTCTAGAACTACAGGCTGATCTCCCTTCACACTATTGCTGTGCTCCTAGAGAAGACTGCCCGGTTTTTGTAAATCAAGTAATTTTAAAATCATAAAATGGAGCTCACTTTGTAAAGGTGATTCTAGAGATTTCCCCAAAGCCAGCTGCCTACATCTGCTGTCGGGACAAATCTGAATAAAATCATGTATTTTAAAAATGTTAACCTCCCAATGTCCTTCCCACTTTTTCAGGGGGTTGGGGTGCTCAGAGAACAGGAAGATGAGCTAGGTAAGTAAATATTAATAAAGGTCTTCAAACATCTCATCTGAATAGGCTCTAGTTTTCCTGCACATCACTCCTGAAAGTTCCAAAGTGTGTTTTTGATGCAATTGTGAGGAATCTTAATGTATTTTTAACTATGGTAACTCGTTTACCAAACTTTGGGCTTTGATGCAGCAACTTCCTTATCCCTGCTCTACACAACTGTCCTTAAATCTTGTCAACTTCCTTTGAGACCAGAAGCCATGGTACCCTTTGGCCCGGAGATTTCCCAACAATACACACCCATGAGAGAAGCAATGTGTGTATGCTTGGGAAAGAACAGGATTTGGAGTGAAAAACCTAGATTTCAGTCCTGGCTTTGTGACTTATTGGCACTGTAACCACAGGTTATGTCTTCTCTCTTATGCCAAATAGCCTTCTCTGTAAAATGTATGGTTCTAATCCAATAGGAAAATGCACATGGAAGTGATTTATAAATGGTAAAGCAGTATAAAAATGTTATTGATTGTTCTTATTAAAGACCTCAAAATGGAATTTCCACCTTGTGCTAACAGGGTGGGAACAGGGCAGAGGTGGCCTTTGAAGAGGCTTCTGGTGGTCTGCGGAAGGCCATGGTCTGGAATGTTAAGCATCATTCTGGCTTTAAGACTGAAGGACTGACCCCGCAACCCTTATTTACATGCATCCCCTCAAAGACTTTTCATGAGTCTAAACTAGAAAGTCAGCTTCTTTTTGCACAGAGCTCCTTCCTGAGGAGTTGAACCTCCCCCTCTTCTGACAAAAGATGCATCTTTCCCAAGAGGGGATGAAAAACACAGACAGTCTGTTCAATTCCATGTAGCCTGCATCTTCTTAACTGCTGCCAGATCCCACTGGCCAAATATTTGAGGCCATTGATGACTCATGCCAATTTCAAGAACACGTTGCTATAACTGCTAGCATCTCCTTCACTGAGTGTAAAACAGGTTTGAATAGCTGAAAATCACCACTGCACCTAGGAAATGAGATTTTTCCCACTTTCAATAGCACAGTTATAGGCCAAGTCAAGTATACAGTATGCAGTATTGTGAGGTATAATGACATATTAGCTAATGCTAAAAGGTGAAAGACACCCATTATAAGAATGCAATGCATATTTTTGAGTATTATTAGGTTAATTCTGAATATAATTTAGAGCTGGAACTCTTACTATTTTTAAAAGCACAATTACCAGTGCTAAGGGACATGTATCATTTATTGTATTCTCCTAACCGTAGAAAGTAAAGGACAAATTCCTTTCACAGTCTCAAGAACTTGGGTAAGCATAAGGTTTATAAGTTTCCTCTCCTATTTAGGAACTTGTAGGTACCTGAAATAAAACTGAAAAATGTTCCACTGACCATGGGAGGTATTCAGTGAGAATTTTTTTTTTTTAGTAGTCCAACTGACAGACTTCAAATAGTTCTATCTAGAATCAAGACAAGTCATTTGATACTATGATACATGGTATATAATAATTGTCACGACTGTGCCTGTGGACAAATGGCACATATTTGAATATTATTTGATTTCGCTTCCTAATTTTCATCTCAGAAAGAAGTATAAGAGGGCTGCCTGGGTGGTGCAGTCGATTAAGAATCTGACTCTTGGTTTCAGCTCGGGTCTTGAGATGATCTCAGGGTCGTGAGATGGAGCCCCGGGTCGGGCTCTGTGCTAAGCAGGGAGTCTGCTTAAGACTCTCTCTCCCTCTCCCTTTGTCCCTCCCCCAATTCCCTCTTTCTCAAACAAATAAATAAATCTTTAAAAAAGTATTAGTAACTTGAATACATGTATTTTAATGTGCTTCTATAGTATTTGTTACCACTTTTTCATTGACTGCCTATTAGATTATCTTACTGGCCTCCCCTCTGTCTTCCTTTCCTGGATACTACCCCTCCCTCTTAATACCACATTTACAGGGGTGGCTACTGGCAGCCATGTATGTACAGTGTGACCCCCTCTTTGACCACAGGTGACCGGCCCAAGGGTGGGCAGCTGTCCGTGAATTTGGAATTGAGACGAAGAGAAACTTGGGCTCCACCTGAGTAGCTAGACCTATAATGTCAATGCAGGTGCTAGAGATAGCCATCTACTGCCATGCAGCCTGCGGAGCAGAGAAAGAAAGATTCAAGCTGACATAAGAGAGATGCAGGGACGAGAAGCAGGGAGAGAAAAGTCCCAACCACTAACTCAATGTCTGGTCCGAAGTCATTCCTGAAGTCCATCTGCATTCTTCCCTGGGCTCCTTGAGAACCCCAAGGTCTGTATAAATTCTTCCTTTTTGCCTAAACTGGATAATGTTCTGTTACTTAGAACCAAGAGTCCAAATGACTGCACATTCAAACTTTAAATTTGGCATTCTTCACTTTTGAAAGAGGTACACTCATCCTGGAGCAAAGAGTTTGTACTCAAGAGTTCACCCAGGCAGGAATGATCCAGGCACATGGCACAGTGTCTTGTTCACATAATGTTTGCCGAATGAATGAATAAATGAATGGAGGCATGTGTTCCAAATCACCAGGTATGAGCTTTAGCTGAGATTCATTAAAGGCCAAGTGCCCATGAGTTTATGACTATACATCTTCTAAATCTCATTGGTCAAAAACGGAAGTATTAAAACAGCTATACTTAACCAGTAATCTACTACTTTCGAAGCTAGTTGAAAGGCAGAACTGCATAGTAGTTACAAACATGGCACTGGAGTCAGACTGACTGCATCTGAATCAGAGCCCCACCCTCAGGCCTCTCTAGGCTTCAGTTCCCTCATCTGTAAAATGGGAATAATAACAGTACATGGCACTGATATTTTGAGGATTACAGGAGATAATCCATGAACTGTACATAGTATATAGCAAGTGCTCATGAAATATTGGCAACCATTATGATGCTTTCAGGATAACTTTTAAAGAAATAAGAACAATATGTTCAAATCTCACTTGGCATACTCCTTTTCTTATTTTATTTTATTTTTTACTTAAATTCAATTAGCCAACATATAGTATATCACTAGTTTCAGATGTAGTGTTCAACAATTCATCAGTTGCATATACCACCCAGCGTTCATCACATCACGTACCCTCCTCAATGGCCCATCACCCAGTTGCCCCACCCCCCCATCCACCTCCCCTCCAGCAACCCTCAGTTTGGTTCCCAGAGTCCAGAGTCTTTCATGGTTTGTCTCCCTCTCTGATGTCTTCCCATTCAGTTTCCCCTCCCTTCCCCTATGATCCTCTGCGCTATTTCTTAAGTTCCACATATGAATGAAACCATATGATAATGGTCTTCCTCTGATTGAGTTATTTCACTTAGCGTAATCCCTTCCAGTTCCATCCATGTCGATGTAAATGGTAGGTATTCATCCTTTCTGATACTCCTTTTTTTAAAAGATTTTACTTATTTATTTGAGAGAGAGAGAGCACAAGCAGGGGGAGCAGCAGAGGGAGAGGAAGAAGCAGACTCCCCACTGAGCAGGGAGCCCGATGTGGGACTCGATCCCAGGACCCTGGGATCATGACCAAAGCCGAAGGCAGACACTTAACCAACTGAACCACCCAGGCACCCCTCACTTGGTATACTCCTTTTGATGATTTACTCTTCTTATCATTGACCCAACTCTTCTTTCTGACTTCTTCCCAGCTACAGTCTGCAGGACCCCTTGGTGGCAGACTTCTGGATTACCCACCTTGGTATCGTATCTATGCCTCTAGTGACAGTCCTCTGAGGACTTCCAAACATCCTGTTCCCTTCTGGCCCCCTTCAGTCAATTCTTCAGGTTTTAAGTCTGTGATGCAAAAGATGTGATACTAGGAGAGCCAACATTACTTGGGATATTTCCCCCCACCGCATGATTTTCTGTCATTTTTCAAATCTACTTAAAATGTTCTTGAAGTCTTTATGTTGTAGTGATATCTATTAATGATGATGAAATGAGATATCTTGAGTTTGCTTCAAAATAATCAGAAAGGGGGGTAAGTTAGGGTAGAGATGAAACAAGCATGGTCATGAAAACTGGGTGATTGGTACCGGCGGGGGTGGGTGGTATTCATTATATTAATCTACTTTTTTACATATTGGAAATGTTCCATAATAAATAGCCATGCCCCCAAATGTTCTTAGTCTTCCCTCTGACATTTCTTTACCTGAGCTGTATATAACTGTATTCATACAAAATACAGTGTTGTTTTTTTTTTACACATATGGTGCTACTAGAAATGCCTCCAAAAGGAGTAGAAGGCCCATAGCTTGTAAACACTGCAGACGATGTTTGAGCACAAATGAGATCCTATTTTTGAAAAGATTTAAATTGGTTTCATTCCTGTTTTGATACTAATGAGTGAGACAGGTAAAAAGCCCTAGGAGAAACAGTCTCTTTACTGAGGACTGGGGTGATAATTTTGTGTTTACAACCACAATGGTAAAACATGTGCTGTCCTGTGATACAGGTGCAATGGGTTAGCAAATGCCCTTTAAAAGACACAGATATAACAGAAGATGAATCAAAAGCCACATGAAAAACTGTCTCCACCTTGGATCAGGAGGTTTTTTTTGTTGATGCCTTGTAGTCAATGCACCAAATGTATCATAGCAACAGTAATGGGATGCTACTAACAAGAGCCTCTTCCCAACGTTTAACCTTGGTTTCAAGCTTCACAGAAGGTTCTTGCCATGGCATTGCTGACAACAGCAGGCATCGGTTATGCAGCCTTAAATGACCAAGGACCATGTCAGAGCATCAGGAAGTGACTGCCACTCTCTGATGGGGCCAGTCATTCAGAAAAAGGGGATAAATTAGGAAGAAAATAATTATACACTGTACTGTGATCAGTGCCTTTATACGACCATCAGTGCTGATCATCTGTCCTTGAGGCCCAGTGGAATTGGGGAATTGGTTTTCCCATGCAGGCTTTTCGTATAAACACTCAGGCCTTCAGCTGTATTGCTGGTAGTGAAGGTCCACAGCCACACTCTTCTTCTCACCCCCCTTGGAGGAGACACATGGTGGAAAGCCAGCTGGTAGGGTTAGGGAAGCAGGGTCGGGCCAAAGAAGGGAGCAAAGCTAACTGCTCCCCATGGGGATCCAGCCCTGACCTTGGCCTCATTAGCTCTGGGTTCTGACTGAGCTAAACCAGCCCAGATGGCTTTAGGAATAAGGTAAAGATCTACTTCAGGAAAAACTGGAGAAATAAATTAACAGCTTGCTAGCCTTAAAGTGATGGGAAGTGTGGAAGGGAAGATGCTCTAATGGATTTTCATAGTGAAAACTTCTAAGAACTTTTCAAGTTACAGCCATTGTACTGTTATTTCAGCTCAAGATGATGAAATAAGTTTATTGTCTCCAAAGAGAAGCTTTATATTTCTAAAAAATCAGAACAATGAAGACTTTCCTTTGAATAAAATTCATTTGTCCTGATAAACTTTTCCCAGGAGGGAACAGAACTAACATTCATTGAGTATTAGATTACACAACCTATCACATTTCATTCTCCCCCTAATGCCTCAACCAGCTACGTAATATTATCCTGCCCAGCCTGAAAACTGAGGCCTAGAAAGGTTAACTAATTTGCCCAAGGTCATGTATCTACTAAATAGAGGAGGAGGGATTTGAACTTAGTTCTGTCTGCCCTTGAAGCCCTCCAGCTTTGCGCAGCGCCACACTGGTTTACCATTCAGAGTAGCAGAAAACAATTACAGGGGAGTTTTTGCTAAGAATGGCTGTGTGGTTTAAAACTAGCTTAACGCTCCTTATCAAATTATTAAATTACATCAGAAAAGACAGTCTGGAGCACTTGAACTGCAACAACTGATCGTGTCTTCTGACAGCTCCAAATGTTACATCAGCGACAATCTTTAGCAAAATGGCCCCCAAATTTATCAGGAGAGGATCTGAAACATATTTTTGTGGTTGGGGGAAATAAAACCCAGCCTACAAGTATAGTTGGAGCAATATGGTGCATTGTTTTCTGTGACCTTAGCAAGCGCAATTCAATGACCTAATTAATAGCTAGATGACAGCTCAGATGCTGGAGGGCAGGGCAGTCTAGTGGCTCCTGGGGTGGGTTCGGCAAAGGCTAGATCAACACCTGTGTGAGATAAAACATATGTGGCAGTCCCTAGATTACAGTAATAGTTTAGTATTTGCACTTCCATTTTATTCCTCTTTGCCCTCATAGGGAAAATTCCTCCGATACTTCAAGTCAATGTTTCTCAATCTCAGCAAGACTGACATATTGAGCCAGATAATTCTTGGCTTTGGGGGCTGTCCTCTACATTGAAGAATGTTTAGCAGCAGGGCTAGAACTAGGGTGAGGCAAGCAAGTGTAGTGAGGCCCTTGCCTTGGGCACAAAATTGAAGGGGGCACCAAAAATTTTAGTAATGAAGATAAATAATATTTAATATATTTTTAAATCAAAATTAATGCCAAAAAATCTATAATGAACCAAATGTCAAAACTGAATACAGGCAGGATCAGTACTGCTGATTTTTTCCTTTCATCTCCAGCTCCAAAATGGCTCAGTATGCCCATTAGTGATCCTCTTACTGCACTATTTGGCAGCATCCCTGACATCTTCTGACATCTACCCACTAAATGCCAGTAGCATTTCCCACCCTAAACCCCAGTCATGACCACCAAAACTGTCTCTGGATATTTCCAAATATCCCCTGGAGGACAAAAACACCGCCATTTGAGAATCAATGCTATCGTCATAGAGCCATAGGAACCCCACACATTAAAAAAATTAAGTGGTCTGAAAGGCTAAGGGGCATAATAACACTGTTGTGGCTAAGGGCAGGACTCTGGCATCACACAGACTTGGGATCAAATCTCAGGTTTAAGACTTGGTAGATGTGTGACCTTATGTGCTTCCGTTTCACCATCTGTAAAGTAGAGATGATAATAACATCTATCCGAAGGGTTGTGAAAATCAAACAATGATGTACGTAAATCATTTAGGATAGTACGTGATGCATGGTAAGAACTCAAAAACCTTAGTCACTATTTTTTTGGTAAGTAACTCCCTTCAGTTTCTGTGCCACAGTGACAGGACCGCTTCATTTTCTGAGCAAGGAGAGGTTGGTACTAAAGTAAAGAAGGGCCTGATATTTCCAAATGGCTTAAATCTTCAGGTAGACAAGTGTAGGTGATGGTTCTCCTTGCAGAAGGAGGGATTTGTTTTATGATTAAACATCTCAGTATGCAAGTCTCAGTGTCTCCCGCTACCAGCTTAGAGCTCTGACAAACCCGACGGCAACTCAGAGAAATGTTACAAAGGCTAAAAAGCTCAACCCACCAACTGTGTCCTTATATCCTCACTTGAACTAATAAATTGGAAAACTTTCAAATACAAAATACAACTAGAATTTCATGTACAGCTTAGAAAACTAACAGGGGTTGATTTGTTTCCATCTGAATGTAGACTAAAGGACTGAGCCACTGAAACACACTTAAGCCCTTGAGTACCCATTGCAAGGAAAATCACATACCGTGGTCTTGCTTATGGCTTATTGTGGTTATTCTTAAGGTCCTGAATGTGGTAGGCAAAAGACTGCTTTTCTAAGTCCCGAATCATGGTTTCAAATTTTTTAACAGCTTTCTTGAGCTATGATTCACATACCATACAATTTGCCCATTTAAAGTGTACAATTCAATTTAAATAAAAACTTGAGACTACAAAAAAATAAAGTGTACAATTCAATAGCTTTTAGTATATTCACAGAGTTGTGCACCCATCATCACAATCAATTTTAGAATATTTTCATTACCCCCCAAAAACAAACTCTATAGGCCTTAGCTATCATCTCCCTACACACAATTTTCCCCTTCCCCTAACCATTGGCAAACACTAATCTACTTTTTGTCTTTATGAATTTGCCTATTTATGTACATTTAACATAAATTAAATCGTACAAGATGTGCCCTTTTGTGTCTGGCTTCTTCAACTTGGCACAATGTTTTCAAGATTCACCCATGTTATAGCATGTATTGGTACTTCATTCCATTGCAGGGCTGAATAATATTCTACTGTAAGGATATATCACATTTGGTTTATCCACTCATCCATTGATGGACATTTGGGTTGTTCCCACTTTTTGGCTATCATGAATAATGCTGCTATAAACATTTAAGTACAAGTTTTTGGGTAGACATATGTTTTTCCATTCTCTTGGGTATACACTTATGAGTGGAACTTCTGGGTCATGTGGTAACACTACATTTAACATTTTGAAGAACTGCCAAACTGTTTTCCAAAATGGCTACACCACTCTACATTCCCACCAGCAATGTAAGAGAGGTCCAATTTCTCCACATCCTGGCCAACACTTGCTATATCTGAATTTTTGATTATCGCCACTCTAGTAGGTGTGAAATAATCTCTCATTGTGATTTTGATTTCCATTTCCCTTATGGCTAATGATGTTGAGCATCTTTTCATGTGCTTCTTGGCCATTTTTATAACTTCTTTGGAGAAGTCATGGTTTCATTTTGATACACTAAGAGGTGTGGGAAACATTATGTGGCAGGTGGGACCATCTGGAATAGAAACAGGAACCCTGATTAAGCATATATTAAATGCCCACCAAGCCCTTCCACCATGTTACTGAATTAATGATTAGCTTAACCTACAAGAAAAAGAAAACTCATTTTTCTAATGGCAGCAAAAATTATTCTATTTGTGTGGCCTTAGCTAAGAGTTAACAAAAACTAGCTAATGGGGAAGGTTTGTTTATCATGAATAACAACTTCCTTATCTCTAAGCATCAAAAATCCAGAACACCTTATTGAGACCCAGGTTCTGCCAGGAGAGGTCAGAACACTGGTGTGCACTCTTGTGCACTTTGGAGTAACAGCACAAGTCTAACATAAGCATGCTCTTTATTTCTTGACTTCTCAACTTAATTGAGTGAATTCCACTGCACCTTTAGTTGACCCCATGGAAAGTTTTTCTTCCATGTTTGGAAGAAAATCCACATATTTCACTTCTCTGAAAATAAACTCTTATCAGAATAATATGAATGTACAGTCCATCTATATTGGATCACCACATCAGGATCCAATATCTGATTCATTTAGGGGGATTTGCAGTATTGCAATTAGAGGTCTATGGTTGAGATGACT
Source organism: Zalophus californianus (assembly GCF_009762305.2). Taxonomy (NCBI): domain Eukaryota; kingdom Metazoa; phylum Chordata; class Mammalia; order Carnivora; family Otariidae; genus Zalophus; species Zalophus californianus. Next base: position 12,741,177 of record NC_045612.1, read on the forward strand.
ACACATCTTTGGAAGAACTCTGGATAACCTGATAAATTCAGACATTTGGAAATACTTTTTCAGCAGTCTGTGACAAATAGGGAAGGCAAAGGAAAACAGGGCTCCAAGAGTCATTAATCTAAATTAATTAACCCAGTGACATTGTCATAGAATTTTATCCCCACTGCAGAACCCAAATGAATACAATTCTTCAGGTAGGTAAGCTTTTTTTGTTGTGGGATGTTTATTTACAATGAACTGAAGAAGAGGGTTAATCTAATGGGATGCAGGACTGCATTGGATGGTGAAATGCTTTGTGACCAACATCCATTTGAGGTATCAATTAACTTTTAATTCTTGGAGGGAAACAAAAGCAGCCTTGCACAAAGACTAAATTGGGGGTGGTATAAGGGGCATAGAGCCCATGGAAACTTAGGCCTGCTACCTTTTTGTAGCAGGGAAAGGCCTCCTTATCTAACACAAAGGGGTTGAAGAGTAGGGAGGGAGAAGGGTGAATTGGTGTGTGGCCTGTTAACTCAATGATGTTTCTAAAGCCTGAATGGAAGAGTCAAAGCCACCCAAGTCAAAACAGCGCTAAGTCAACAGCTTGGCCGAGACAGCATGACCTGAATGGAAATGCAAATGGTTCAGTCCAATAACTGCTTTGGGGTGTCACTTGGTCCACCAGCTCTTCCCTCCCTGGAACCTTTTCAACTGCACACAGATAGAGCAAATCACCTTACTAGACCCCGTATCCAAATTCCAGGGAAAACCCAATATGTGCCAATTCAAATTAATAGACCACAAAAATTATGAAGTGGTAATTTCCAACAATAACAACAAAAAGAACCTTTACTCTGCTCAAGGTTTCCCTACAGGATCCTTTTAAGCCACCAGCCATGTGATTTTGAAAAAGCACCAGCTGTGGTCCTACAGACAAGTCTCACGTTCACCAGGGAAGAAAATTCTTTCCATGAAGTGCTGTTGTGGACATGTCCAGCTTCCGACCACCAGACAACACAGGAGTACATAATTAGTTTGTTTTCCAAAGGGGGAAGCCACCTCATGCTTTTCTTCAAATTCAATCAAAACATACACGCTCTAAATAGAAACACGTTCATTTGAAACCCCTTTGCATGAGCAGCTGTCTGGGCCAGGCCTGGCCGAAGAGCCTAATTCTATTCATCTCTGCACTCCAGCTAGTAAATGCTTGGCTTTGTTCACCCCCACCAGCAGAGGCAGTCAGACTCAATTGGGCAAGGAGCCTTAATGATCTGAGGCAGGTGTCCTCAGAGGCTGCCCAGGTGAGGGGGTCAGCCTGTGTACCATGACTCACTTGTCCTTAGTTTACAAAGCCCTGCCCCGCACAATTAATTACTGCCATTAGTGTGCTCACCCACACAAGTGAAAGGAGTCTGCTCGGGCCTGCTTGGGGTTTTTGCTACTATTCAAGAGCTCAGAGGACAACCAAGAGCCACTATTTTCAAAAGGAAGCAGGGTCGGGGTGGGGGGGTTGAAGCACTCTCTAGAAATTCTACAAAATGAAATCATAATAATATGAAAGAAATAAACAGCTGCTAAGGCTTCATAAAGTAGCTTGGCAGAGCACAAAGATGGCCTCTGGGCAAATGCTCATCAGGACTAACAGACTCATGTGTTTAAGTTCTCAAAAGTCGGGACAAAGCTGTGCTCCCGCCCTTAACAAATTTAAAAATGTCAATGCAGGAAACAAGCCAAGTGGACAGAGAACAATAATCACCCCTCATGTTTATTTCGTGTTTTGTATCCTCTAAGCCCCGGCGTGCATATCGCCTCATGTTATCCCCCACAATCTGGTGAGGTAGGCAAGGGGAGTACCAATAGTTCCACATGACAGGTGAGGAAAGTTCAGAGGGTAAGGGACATGTCCACAGTCCCACAACTCATCAGTGTGAGAGCGAGGGCCAGAATTCGGGTATTAAAAGCAAACAGAGCTGAATGAAACCCCAAGCCACAATCAAAGTTGCAGAGCTGGTGTCCCAAGTCCCAGAGGAGTGCAGCTGGATGCAACCTAGGGTAAGCAGGGCAAGCTTTGCCAGAGAGGAAATTGGCTTTCGATGGCCTGGAAGGAAGATTGAGCTCTTTTATACAAAGAGCTCCTCACCACTGGCATTGGAACCCAATTTGTGATGCTCTGTTTACTCTGGCTAGACGGGACTTCGGTATTTCTAAAACAGACCTTCCAGGACCCCGGAGTTTCTCACAAATGCAGAGATTCTGCCTAATAACATTTTCTGAACCCTGTCAAGTCTTGCACAGAAAGATCCGTCAGAAGTAATCAGGGGCGCCTGGGTGGCTCAGTGGCTAGGCGTCTGCCTTCGGCTCAGGTCATTATCCCAGGGTCCTGGGATCGAGTCCAGCATTGGGCTCCCTGTTCCACAGGAAGCCTGCTCTCCCTCTCCCACTCCCCCTGCTTGTGTTCCCTGATCTCACTGTCTCTCTCTGTCAAATAAATAAATAAAATCTTTTTTTAAAAAAAATAATCAATTTTCACCTCTCTGTTGGCTTCAGGATCCCTTTGGGTGTGCATTACTTTCTTACAATCTGCCTTATTCCAGAAAGAATTCCAAGAGGCTGATTTAGTGTCCTGGCTATCTTGCCTAATGTGGGATCATTTTTCACCATAGTGGTGCCTGCCCAACAGGCACTGTAAGGGAACAGCCACCTCTCTGTAGCCTCAAGAATCAGAAAGTATTGGGGTTCAAATCCCAACTCAGCTCTTTGCCATCTTTGTGGCCTGGGGCCCATGACTTAAACCTCTCTGTAGCTCAGTTGCCTAGTCTATATACTGGGAATAAAATAAGATTAACTTAGATCATGCATTCAGTCTAGTGCCTGGTGTACAACGTGTGCTCATTAAATTTTAGCTGTTAAAATTATTAGCTTTCTTGCTTTGACACTTAAATGGGTTATCAGTCGTTGAATGGGTAAATGTTAGGTTATTGTCACCTGCTATAATAATATAACAATAATATATAAGTTAATGTTATATGTAATTAATAATACAATGTATTGTAATATATTAATGTTAAGAATACCTATATATTATATAAATAGAGTATGATAACATAATTGCTGTTGTTGTTCTTGTTATTATTATCTCACTCTGCTCCCCTCCTCACATCTTACACTGCAGTCAAACTCCTCTCTCCCTTCAATGGGGCTGAATTCCCATTCTTGGTTTTGTCTAATAACTTGGTTTGCCTTTCAAGACTCAGATCAGGAAGCACTTCCTCCAGGAAGTTTCTGAAAAGTTCGCAAGGATGAGAATGGTGCCCCTCCTCTATGCGCCCATAACACGCTGCCTGCTTCCCCCACCACAACACTCACCACACTGTCTTGTAATCCCTGGCCTCCTACACTAGACCGAATGCTCTCCTGGGACAAGACTGTATCTCTGTCATTCCTCTCCCCTTAACAGGTAGCCGAGAGTAGGCACGGATACATTTGTTGAAGAAATGATTCATGATAGCAATCACAATTATGCTTATGATTACCAATAACAAAGTAGCCTGCCATTTTGTCTGAGAAAAACTACCCAAGGACTCCAGGGGTAAAAGCTATCCCTAGTCAGGCCCTGGAAGGGAACAAGGAACACAGGTTTGCTTCCTGACTCCTTAGGATGATTTCCATCTGGCTCCTCCTCAGGCAGCAGCTGGGGTGCAACACTGGTGAAACCCAACCTGTCACCCCAGATTACGGGACAGGTAAACCAAATCCAACAGGTCTGCTTTACAACAGAGCTATGTACTAATAAGTTAGCTAAACTTGGGTAGTCCAGTTGACTAGAGTCAGGAAGTCACCATTCTGAGGCTCAAGAAATAAGGACAGCTTTAGCACTATCGGCAGCCAGCTGGAGTAGACCCTCGTGGGTTTGGGGCTTTACCACCTGCCCCAAGCAAATAATCCCAGCAAGCATTTTTGGAAGCCTGCTAATCCGAGTCTCAGTAACAATCATTTGTCAAGCACCAAGAACTCTGCTCAGCTCTCATCCTTAAAACTCAGAGAGAGAGGGGGCACTTGGCTGGCTCAGTCAGTGGAGCATAGGACTCTTGATCTCAGGGTCGTGAGTTCAAGCCCCATGCCAGGCATGGAACCTACTTAAAAAATAAAATGTTTAAAACAAAACAAAACAAAACTCAGAGAGAGAAGAGCTACTATCCTTTCCATCTTACATATGAGGTCACTGGCTCAGTTTAAATGACTTGCCTAAAGGCACGGAGGCAGTCAAAGCCATGTAGGGATTTCCAACCTGGAGCTATTGAAGCCAAGAGTCAGCCTTACCTGACCCTAAAGCCTGTATTTGCAGCCATGTCACAATACTGCCAGCTAAGTCCCTAAGTCAGGCACTGGGAAGGCTACACAGATGAGTTAGGCCACAGCTTTTTTTCTCCAGGAGCTCCGGAGATCTAGAAGGACACAAAGATATGTTCACAGATTACATAGTGACCAGCACTAGAATAGAATTCATTACATGGGACAGGACCCCAGAGAAGAAAGTGATGAGGTGTAACTGGCAGGAATTTGGGAGAATGACACCTTTTGAAACAACTAAATCTCAGAAGCTGGCCTTCCTTAGACTTTACAAACCCTATTTATTTTGTTCTCACTCAACCCTCTTCCCCACTTCGTTTCTCTCCCTTCCTTTAGTGTCTGTCATTTCTGAAGCAGGCATAAGATCCTTAAGCCGCCCATCCCCTCATGCTTCTTACTGGCATTTTCCCTGCCATATTCCACTCATTGTTGGAGAACAGATTTGAAAAAGGGGTGGGAGTTTGGATTAGATGACTTTCAAGATTCCTACCAACTCTGAGAGTTGAAGATTCTCTGAGGAAGGGGCTCAGAGGCAGAGAAATCCTCAAGAGCAGAAATTAGCAAAGATCTACTCAGCACAACCATGAACTCACTTTTTTAAAAAATCTAATTCCAGTATAGTTAGCATTCAGTTTTATATGAGTTTCAGGTGTGCAATATAGTAATTCAACACTTATCCATATATTAGTCAGTGCTCATCACAAGTGTACTCTTAATTCCCTTCACCTATTTCACCTGCCCCTCCCCAACCATGAACTCACTTTTTTTTTTTTTAAGAGAGAGAGAGAGAGGGCCAGGGAGGGGCAGAGGGACAGGGAGAGAGAGAGAATCTCAAGCAGGCTCCATACCCAGGGTGAACACCATGCAGGGTTCAATCTAATGACCCTGAGATCATGACCTGAGGCGAAATCAAGAGCCGGCACTTATCTGACTGTGCCACCCAGGTACCCTGAACTCACGTTTTAAAACTTCGGAACTGCTTTGCTGTTTTATATACAGCCAGATCCCAAGCTAGAGTTGCCAACAACTTTCTCTCAGTTTTTAAACTGTGTACGATTTTTAACCACTTTCATAATGTAAAATGTTCCTTACAATCTTGCAAATGGGGGCCCTCTTTATTTTCAAGTGCAAATTTGATTCAAATCAAGGCCAAAGGTTTAAACAGTGAGTTAGAAATCAACCCTTGAGTTCAAAGCTGCTGTTAGGCGTGGCAAAATGCCCTTGCTCTTGCCCAACCCTCAGGTTTCTATTCTAGTCCTGCCATCTGTGGGCCTTTAAAACAGAGACCCAGAGGTGACAGTCTTTTCATTCTTGTCCAGGTCCCTATATACTCCAAGTTAACCACAGAAATGTTGGCAACTAGATGATGATTATCTAATTCTAAAATGTTATCTAAATCCAGTAATAGGATTAAAGGTATTCCAGCCACATGTCAATCCCTAGCAAACCCCAGTTGGCCAGTGGCCATTTCCATGGGCTGCTCTTTCCTTTAAAACAGCTCCATCCCCACAAGCAACAAAAGAAAAAAATGAGTTAAATTGGACCTTGTCAAAACTAAAATCTTTTGTGCCGCAAAGGATACCGTCAAGAAGGCAAAGACAGACCATAGAATGGGAGACAATATTTACAATCATATATCTGATAAAGATCTAGTATCCAGGATATATAAAGAACTCTTATAACTCAATAATAAAAAAGACAACCCAATTGAAAAGTGGACAAAAAATCTGATTAGACATTTTTCCAAAGAAGATAAATAAATGGCCAACAAGCACATGAAGATGTTCAACATCATTAGTCATTAGGAAAATACCAATCAAGGAGCACCTGGCTGGTTCAGTCGAAAGAGCATGCGGCTCTTGTTCTCGGGGTCATGAGTTCGAGTCCCACGTTGGGTGTAGAGATTACTTAAATAAATAAAACTTTTAAAAAAAGGAAAATGCCAATCAAAATCACTATGATATACTATTTCACACATATTAGGAAGGCTATAATAAAAAAGATAACACGTGTTGGTAAGGATGCGGAAAAATGGGAGCTATCATACATTTCTGGTGGGACCGTGAAATGTTCAGTGCTGCCACTCTGGGAAACAGTTTGGCAGTCCCTCAAAAAGTTAAACAGAGTCAACAGAATTACCATACGACCCAGCAATTCCAGTCCTAAGTATATACTCAAGATAAATGACAACATATGCCCACACAAAAACTGGTACATGAATGTTCACAGCAGCATTATTTATGATAGCCAAAATGTGGAAACAACCCAAATGTCCATCAAATGACAAATAGATAAACAAAATGTAGTATATCCATGCAATGGAATAGTAGTCTGCCAAAAAAGGAATAAAGCATTGGTGCATGCTATCACATGGATGAACCTTGGAAACATTATTATAGGTGAAAGAGGTCAGAAAGAAAGGCTCCATATTGCATGATTCCATTCATATGAAATATTTAAAATATTTATTCAGGTAAATCTAAAGAAACAAAGTTGATTAAGGCGGGGGAGGATTGGACAGTGACTGCTAAGGAGTACAGGGTTTATTTTTGGATTGATGAAAATGTTCTAGAAATAGATTGTGGTGAAGATGGCACAACTTTGTGAGTATACTGAAAACCACTGAATTGAATACTTTAAATGAGTAAATCTTATGGTGTGTGACTTATATCTTCATTTTTTAAATGTGGAAAAATAGCACCATACCCAAGAGCCAGAGGTCTATGGGGCAAAACTGGACCAGGGATGCCGACAATCTTTCCATGTGACAGAAAACTCACGTTCAGACGTGTTAGCAGGAATTTATATGGGACATACTGTGACAGATTAATGTAAATCAAAGAGAGAAGCAACACAGTCACTTCTGAGTTCTAATTACTGGGGGCTGAATTAGGTCCCTCAGCCATCTGGCTGGATCCTTCCAAACAGTCCCGCTACTATACCTCAAGACCTCTCCAAATTCCCTGGGCTTCAAACACTCTGGACTGTCTTTCTTCTGTGAAAACTCCATTTCCCCCCTCCTTGCCTTTGCTCATGCTATGCCCTCCTCTCAAACTAACAAGATCCAACTTATCTTTTAAGTGTCACCAGGTGCAAATTCTCTCCTATGAAGTAGTGCTTTGGTACATTAAAAAAAGACTCCGTAAGAGTTCGTTGAGTGACTAAACAAATGAATGGCCTCACTTATTCATCCGTCTAAGTAGAGTTGAAGGATTAAAACTGCCCCTAGTTAGCATAAGCCCTTGCTTAATTTCTCTAGGAGTTGTAGAAGCAACACAGTGGATAAGCAAGCAGGCCTGGGGTGAGCTTATGTTCCTGGAAGGGAGATCCAACTCATATCTGAGTTTCTCATAGAAAACAATGGAATAGCATGGCCATTCTCAGCCTTATATCCACTGGGACACATGATAGAAGATGCTCACATACAGAGCTGGCTCCCAGAAGCTTAACTGACATTATGCAAATTCCCACCTCATTCTCTCCCAACCAGGCAAGCATGTCAGAATACAAGTGGATGAGAGCAACATTTTCATAAGGATAACTTTAAACCAGGTCTAATTTACTAAAACAGGCAATCATTCACAAGCCCCAGACCCTTACATATCAGTAAGAACAAATTACTTGCAGTCCAGCTCCCAACTGATTGTGCCACCCCAAGGTGCAGCCACACCGCAGATGAGGGCCACTGGTGTTATCAAGAGGTCACATTTCTGGAGAAGAGCCAGAATGGCAAACTTGTTATGGAAACAACCACAAACCACAAATGATATCTTGGTACAAGGAAATGGTTTCTAAAGTGCATGCAAAACATAACTTTAACAGATCACACAGAACCCGACCCCATAAAACTGGATTTAATCTAGGAGATAGTCTATCACAGAGGCTTCTCTCATCCTGCCTAACAATGTCGTCTCGTGTTTGCTGCAACAAATCCAGAGGGGCGGGAATACTATTGAGGTCACAGAATTCAAAAGGGCTTCTCTGGGGAATTTTTCCCAGAATACTTGAGAAGATTTTGTAGAAGGATGATTAATTGGTGATACTTTTAAAAATTTGATCCAAAGATAACAATTTTGCTGCCTCTTTTCCTCTAAATGTTACATTACCTGCTAGCAAGAACAAGTATTTTTTTTTAAGATTTTATTTATGTATTTGACAGAGAGAGACGCAGTGAGAGAGGGAACACAAGCAGGGGGAGCAGGAGAGGGAGAAGCAGGCTTCCTGCGGGGCAGGGAGCCCAATGCGGGGCTCGATCCCAGGACCCCGGGATCATGACCTGAGCCGAAGGCAGACGCTTAATGACTGAGCCACCCAAGTACCCCAGCAAGAACAAGTATTAACCAAACATGCTATTTGTCTTTTTTGCTGCCTTCAAAGCACAGTTTCTTCTTTCTGGAGCCGTCATTTCATTCAGAATCAGCAGCTTCAAGTCTTTGCGACAGTGTTATACAAGTCAGCCCCCCTCCCTTAAAAATGCATAAACTAACCCCTGTTTGCACAGAATTTGGCATCCTTTGATTCTTCGAGACTTGCGGGTTCACACAATTGAAAAGCCTCAAAGCTCTGGCTTGATGATGGCCAAAGTTAAATGTGTACCAGCCTATGTTTTTTTGTTTGTTTGTTTGTTTGTTTTAAGATTTATTTATTTATTTATTTGAGAGAGAGAGAATGAGAGATAGAGAGCACGAGAGGGAAGAGGGTCAGAGGGAGAAGCAGACTCCCTGCTGAGCAGGGAGCCCGATGCGGGACTCAATCCCAGGACTCCAGGATCATGACCTGAGTCGAAGGCAGTCGCCCAACCAACTGAGCCACCCAGGCGCCCCCCAGCCTATGTTTTGATCCCAGATCCACAACATAAAAAGTATTTCTACGCTGGCCTCCTAATAGGAGATTGCAACCATCGTTAGGGCCCTGCTTTTTTTCCTTTCTTATCATCCATTAAGAATTGAATATTGAATGATTATGAAGTAATAGGACTAATCCTTGTTTAAAAAAACACAGCAGGACTCGCTCCTCTAAATGTTGATATTGTATCTTAAATCCAACAAAAGTCCTACCAGCCTCATTTCTGATGATCAATCTTTGACCAATACCACTTGCAAGGCACTAAAGTATGAGTTAAAAACCTATGCATCCTAGTTTCTTTATATTTATGGAATGCAAAATAATGTCTCCTGTACATCTTATATACTCTTATGCAATATATAAAGTTAAATACATAAGACTTAAAATGCTTGCATATTATTCAAAAACAAATTTCTCCTTTTAAGTACTGTGGCATCTGATCACTCTGACTCCTATGTTACTACGCTTGGTAATTAGCCACTGAAGGAACCCCACATAATAATGTCAGAAGAAAGACTGCCCTGAATTTCTTACATTTTCCTGCTATTCTCTATGTTGTTTTTCCTCACTTGAATTCGACCCAATGTATTTATCCCCTCCACTATTCCCCATTATAAAGTATAGCATTTCTGTGATTCTAAATAAAGTTCCCATTGTTAGTTTCTTCAGTTGACTTTCTTTTTCTTTTTTTTTTACATGTTGTGGTCAAAATCTTCTTTTTTTTTAAAGATTTTATTTATTTATTCATGAGAGACAGAGAGAGAGAGAGAGAGGCAGAGGGAGAAGCAGGCTCCCAAGGAGCAGAGAGCCTGATGCGGGACTCGATCCCAGGACCCCGGGATCATGACCTGAGCCGAAGGCAGACACTTAACCATCTGAGCCACCCAGGTGCCCATCTTCAGTTGACTTTCTAAAACAGATGTTTGTGAACATTCACCCAAACTTCTGCTTTTTACCGTAGGCATGCTTTAGAACCTAGCCTAAAGGTTTTCAAATTGTTGGCATATTTTCAGGTATTAACTGTGTGGAAGATAGTTTTTCTGCCTCCTTTTCCTTCAAATGATGGAGAAAGGGCCAAAGGAGGATTAGAATGGCTATATTTGCTTAAGAAATCAGGCAAGCACATCATGCCAGGATGACATAAATCAATGAGGTCTGGATTTGTGAAGTGTCTCATTACTTTTTAAGAGGATGACTTTTAAAAAAGCAAAGAATACATTTTATTGGTAATCTTTCCCTTGATTTCCTAGACCTTGGTAGGATTTGGATTTATCTCTGGCCATCTATTTAACAACCCAGTAAGTAGTCATTGAGGGCTTCCTATATGTAAATCCCCCAATGTGGGGGACCCAGAGATACTTCAAACATGGGCCCTGGCCTTAAAAAACTTGGTGTAAAGAATAGGTATAGAGAGGATTAAATGAGTTTATCCATACAAATCTTAGAACGGTTCCTGGCACTTACTAAGGGTTACATACATGTTATATATATGTATATATGTATATATGAGTGTATATATATGTATATATATGAAGTATAAATAAAAATAACTCTAAGGCAAAATTTGCTAAATAAAGACACATTGCCAATGGAGAACTGGAAAAGAAGAGATTAAGTCTGGCTGACTCTTTCTGACAAGGCATTGTGTATTGTGTGAGTTTTAGCACTTAAGTGGAGCTTTAAAGTGTGGGCAGGACTTCCTTTGAAAATCATGTTGGAAGGGTGGAGAAGTAGGATTCACTGATGACAACACAATTCACACTGAGTGGGGGAGGTAAAGCAGAGCCTGAAATACTGGAGCTCTGCTCCCTTCCACCTTGGACCCATCTCACCTAACCTGGGAGCTGCACTTTGGCTGTTGTAATTATTCGGTTCCATCTAAGTTTTCCTTTGAACTATAGGTTCTGCAGATAAAATAAAGTTTGAAAACTACTGGATAAGATTATCTTAAAGGACCTTTCTAGCACTAACCCTCTATGAGTCACAGACTATAAAAAGAAAGATTTTGTTTTACCAAGCATCTCAGCAGAAGAAGCAAGCATAGGAAACTAATGTTTACTGAGCATTTACTATGTACCTAGGGTATGGCACATATTACTATTCAATCCAAACAGCAAACCTGTTCAGGTAGATGCTATTATTATCCTCACTGCACAGGCAAGAAAACTAAGCTTAGAGCACTTAGATAACTTTCCCAAAGGTATGTAGCTAATAACCTGGTGGCAAAAGGATTCAAGCTCAGGAAGCATAATGCCAAAGGGCGACCTCCTATTTACTATTCTCTGCGACCCTAAGCACATCAGCGCTCACGCGTTCAGAGGAAGGCTGGAAACATACACATCTATGGCAACCATACTGTCACAGCCATTTTGGGAACAAACACTTATTCTAGAATCATCTCTAGAACTGGAGGCACTTTCTTCTGAATGTCCTCGATTTTGGCAAATCCTTGCCATCAGAGCTGGCAGTTTTTGAAAACAGCCAAAAGTGACTGGGAGCCAGGTTTTGTGAAAAAGTACATGATCAACCTGGGCAACGCCAAGACGGTCAACAGTGCAGTGTGAATAAGAGGGAGTGAGGCAGATGTTCGTATGCAATGCCTGAATCAGCTCGCAAGTAGCATCCCAAAGACAATTATAGTCACATTGTTGGAAAGTACATCGAGGCACCCAGGGTGACTACTTTGAAAGACAAAACTCTTGACTGTGTAGAATCTAGTGTGTTCTTTTGTTTTTTTAAAGATCTCAGCAGCATGCGGTGGAGGAACAAACCCACATCTCTGCTCTGCCTCTCAGCAATCAAACAAATATGGTCAAGTCTCTTAACATCTCCGGACAACAGTTTTCTATAAATTGGAGACAATACCCAACGTATTATTGGGTAGGAGAGCTGTTTTAGGGACCAAAAAAATGTATAAAGCAACTAGTATCATGCCCGAACCTAAACAGCCCCTCCAAAAAGTACAGCTAATATTGTGCTGAACCAATTATCAAATAATCTCTGCAGATTTGGGAAGTCGAGATGGTTTTTAGTTCAAACCACATATGTTTTGGAGTTTTTCCCCAAGTGCTGTAGCTGAGTAGTTTATTCTCAAATGGCATAGCACGTTTAAGCAAGGACAGGAAGAAACGAACGTGCCGAAAACAAATACGGCTCCTCAAAAACATTTATTGAAAACGCAATCCATCCCCATGGTATTTAACTCATTCAGGCTGCTAACAAACACTCTTCTAGTATCTCAGAAAGCATGGTTTAGAGAGAAATTTTCTGACCACAATAACTGCGTGTCTTTCATAGCAATTGTCTTTCAAAAAAACTACAAAGTTTCTATGTTGGTAAGAAAGCAGGTGAACTGGGCGAGAAATGTAAAGCTTTGTGCATACAGCTTGTTTTCCATGACATGGGAGGTCTGCTTTTGAAAGCAAGCAAAGTGTTCATTTATTAAGAAAAACCAGTTCTTTGGGCTCCTGCTAAGTGTTTTGGGGCTCAGCAATTATCCAAAACTCAGATTACGGATTCAAACCTCCCTCCCACCTACTCCCCCACCTCCCTGAAAAACAGGAAATCTTACTGTGCCTGCGTGATGCCTTCATCCCTGCAACCTTGCCACATGTTGGGCCGAATATTATGTGAAACAAGTCACAAAAGAGAAAAGCTGAAGGCAGGTGCAGGAACAAGACGCTGTGCTCCTTGGAGAGGGCCTTAGGTAAGTAGCTACAAGAGTTGTACATGCCAATCAAAGACGGGCAAGGGTCAAGCTCCCTTTTGTGCACAAACAAAGACTAATTGCATGTTCATAGCTGTAGAGTCTGCGGGCACTAATTCGAGAGAGGAACTATAAAAACCTTGGACTCCCGCCTCCCAACAGTAGCCAAGGCAAAGCGGAGGGCTGGAGGAGCCCAGTGGCCGTCAACCAGCTGGGCTTCTCCCTGCCTTCTCCACAGCAACCAGAGGCTCCCACGTGGCTGCCATTTCAGAAATGAAAATAAGCCATTTTGTGGAAACTGAAAGGATAGCTGTGTGTACATAACGCCAAGCCAATGAGCAGCAATGGAAAAGGCTCCGAGCCACTTAGCTTCCTTTGAAGCACAATGCCCAATACTGTTGGCCTTGCTTTTTCATTGAATCGACCAAATTAGCTGGCTCTTTTGACATCTTGTAGACATGACTGGTCAGTGCAAGTTGTCCTTTTCTTACATTCAGAAACAAAGGTCTGTTAAGGTGGTGTGGTCTTGTAAGGAACCATTTTGAATCAAGTTACTATTAAGGCCAAGCAACTGGAGCAGCTGGCTTTTGAATTTATTATTAATAATAGATGACATTCGTGGAATACTTTCTCATTTCCCAAACACTTGCAGTCATTCATTCTCTAAACATGTATTGCTACTTCTGCTACAGGCAAGGCTCTGTGCTTGGTGCTATGGAGAAAATAAACATGTTAGCCAATTAGGAACCCTGCTCATTAAGCAGGGTGGACCTGATTGTACCCATTCCACAACTGAAGAAACGCAGAACCAAAGCAGTGAAGTGACTTCCCCCTTAACACAGCCTTTCAGTGACAAAGCCAGGAGAGAATGCAGACCCTCTTGCCTCTGCTCAGTCCTTAACCCATTGCACCCCACTGCCTTTCTACAGGTGTGTGTAAGGGGCCCTCCAGCAAGGACAGTGAGCATGCTAGAATATAGGATATAGGGGTCCTCAAGCCTGCACCCTTTCTCACTTCAAAACAAAACAAATCCCTCCTTTGCTGAACTCCCACAAATAGAGCAGATGAAAACAGAGTTGCTCTGGCTAAATTGCATGAGGGGACACTGGTAGAGTGGATCCCAGCTCTTCCATTGACAAGTTATGTGACAAATATTGACCAAATACTTAATCTCTAGGCCTTAGTTTCCCCATCTGTAAAAGGAGGGAGTTGGATTCATTAAAGTCTGTGAATTCTAAACTTGGCTGACAATCACAGGCCCAGGGGGATTCTTGTTAAACTATAGATTTCAGGCCCTTCCTCATACTTTATGAATTATAATCCCCAGGGAAGAGGACCCAGGAGTCTGCACTGTACCAAGCTCCCCAGCAGATTCTCCTTCATAGCCTAGGTCAGAAGCCCTGCGTGAGAAAATGTTCAGTGTCCTGGCTGGCCCATGAAAATCCACATACAAGAAAATACCATTGAGTTCTGAAGAAGAATTCCAAGGAGATGGAGCCTGAAGAGGCTACTCATTTGTTTATTCATTCACATGTTCCAACAGTGTGAACCGTTCTCTCTTGGCTCATTTCTGTACTGGCCCCAGAAACACAAATATGACTAGTAGAGAGTCCTTGTTCTTAAGAATCTCAAAGTCTATTTGAGGAGATAGGTGTGTAAAGAGATTAGCACAATGAAAGTGGTAGGTAGTTTAACAGGGAGAGGAAGAGTACCATGGGAACACAAGGGAGAGAAGCTGCAAGTATGCATCAGTATGGCTAGGTCATACAGGCTAAATCAAGAAGTACTCAGGAAGAAGCTGTTCACCATGGCAGAGACTGAACTGTACCCTGTAGACAATGGAGGTCCATTGAAGGGTTTTAGGTGAGAGAACATGATCCAATTGATATTTAGAAAAGATTCCTCTATCTGCTGGGTGGTGAAGGGTTTTGGAAGGAACAAGGGAGACCAGTAAAGAGAAAGATGCCATTAGACCACAGGAGAGACCATTGGGGCCTGAACTAGATCATTGTTAATTTACCACTGTATACCCTAGAACAGGGCGGGGCACATGGAAGTGCTTGTTAAATGAAATAGGCTAAGCACTGTTCCAAGCATCTTACAATTGTCTTGTTTAATTCCTGTAACAATCCTACAAGGTACATACCATTAGTATCATAATGCTTATTTTAGAGTTAAAGAAACTGAGGCACAGAGAAGCTAAGAAATTTGTCCAAGTGACACGGTAAGAAATTAGTACAGATAGGATTTGAACTCAGGTAATCTGACTCCAAAACCATGTTCTTAACTGCTTTACTCTTCTGACTCCCTAATAAATTCTGGGAAATTCATGTGGGAAGGAGGGAGGGAGGGAGGATGGAAAAATGAATGAAGGGGTAGATGGGTGGGAGGAAAACAGAATAGGCAGGGTTTGTCAGCAGGGTGATGGAGAGTAAAGGGTTAAGGATGATACCCAGTCTTCTTGCTTAGATAGCTGGGTATATAATGGGTAAGTATGTCAATCCATTTTTTTGATGAGGTAGAAACCAAGACTCAATGCTATAATCCAGAGCCCTGGGAATCTGAAGACAGGGCAGTGAAGGAGTAGAATAAGGTACTGCAGAGAGTGTGAACGGTGCCACCAAAGGCTGGGTTAAGCAAATGCTGGGCAGCTCTTTGGCCTCAGGAGTTTGCTTCAGCAGTGCCCAGTTGTCAGGAAGGGAGACAGAGCATGGCAACAGATGATGTCAATAATATTACAAAACTTATTCTGGTCTCAGACTTCTGAAAATGAGCTCAATTAAGAATTGTGGTAGAGGGGCACCTGGATGGCTCACTCAGTTAGGCGGTCGACTCTTGATTTCAGCTCAGGTCATGATCTCAGGATCCTGGGATTGAGCCCTGCATAGGGCTCCCTGCTCAGCGGGGTGTCTGCTTGAGGATTCTTTATCTCTCTCTACCCCTCCCTCCCCCCATCTCTCTCTAAAATAAATAAATCTTAAAAAAAAAAAAAAGAATTGTGGTAGAAACGCATATAGGGCAGGGGCCAAAGAGAAAGAATAATGTTATATGCTACTTCCTTAAAGCTCTACCAACAGTTTCCTCTCCCCTGCCAAGGCACTACTTAGAGATGTTCTGGCGAGTTCCCTGGTGGTACTCACCTAAGTGGTTATGGTGCAAGTAATGGGGAACTAGGGTAAAAGTTGTTTATGAGTCCAAAGCAAATGCCAGTTTACAAGACTTGGCTTGGGAAGTCCACTTCCCCAACAACCCCAATCATCAGACCTTAAGGTACTATGGACACCAATCTATAGGTGGGGCCAGGGTTTGGTGCAGAGCAAATCCAACTTTTAAGGCCACTTCTTAAATTTTAGCCAGCATCAGAACCTGCTGGAGGGCTGGTTAAAACAGAGTGCTTAGCCCTACTCCCAGGGGTTCTGATTCAATAGGTTTGGAGTGGGCGGTGTTTCTAATAAGTTTCTAGGTGATGTTGACAGTCCTGGGACCACTCTTTGAGAACCACTGACTAGAGCAGTTAGTAAACTTTTTGGTCTCAAGGCTTCTTCCCATTCTTAACAATTATTGACAATTTCAAAGAGGTTTTGTTTGTGTGGGTTATATTTCTATAGGTACTATATTAGAAATTAAAATGCAAATTTAAAATATATTTATTAATTTATTTAAAATAACATTAAATATATTATATGTTAACACATTTTATGAAATTTGACTATTTTAAAAAACAAAAAAGTGAGTAAGAAAAGTGGCTTTGTTTTACATTTTTGTAAATCTCTAATACCTGGCTTAAGAGAAAACAACTGGATTCTCTTATCGGCTTCTCTTTGTTCTGAAACTTATTTATTTTCCCAGCTTTATTGAGATATTACTGACATAGAACATTATGTAAATATAAGGCGCACAACACGATGATTTGATACACATACATATTGTGAAATGATTACCACAAGAAGGTTAGTTAACACCTCCATCACCTCACACAAGTACCTTTTAGGTGTGTGTGGTGATAACATTTAAGATCTACTCTGATAGCAACTTTCAAGTATATAACACAGTATTATGAACTATAGTCATCATGCTACACATTAAATACCTAAAACTTGCTCAACTTATACCTGGGAGCTTGTACTCTATGACCAATGTCTCCCCATTTCCTCCACCTCACAGTCCCTAGCAACCACCATTTTACTCTGTTTCTGTGAGTTCACCTTTTTTAGGTTCTACATGTAAGTGAAATCATACAGTATTTATTTTTCTCTGTCTGGCTTATTTCACTTAGCATAATGCCCTCCAGGTTCATCCCAATTGTCAAAAATGGCAGGATTTCCTTCTTTCTTATGACTAAATAATATAATATGTGATATATATGTATATATCACATATATTCTTTATCCATTCATCCACTGATGGACATTTAGTTTGTTCCCATGTCTTGACCATTAGGAATAATGCTGCAATAAATATGGGGGTGCAGATATCTCTTCAAGATACTGATTTCACTTCCTTCGGTATGTACCCAGAAGTAGGATTCCTGGATCATATGGTAATTTTGTTTTTAATTTTTTTGAAGACCCTCCATACTGTTTACCATGGTGGTTGTATCAATTTACATTCCCACCAATGGTGCATGAGGGTTCCCTTTTCTCCACAGGCTTGCCAGCACTCATTATCTCTTATCATTTTTTTAATTTTATTTTTTTTAAGATTTGATTTATTTACTTGTGTGTGAGAGAGAGAGAGAGGGAACACAAGCAGGGGGAGTGGGAGAGGGAGAAGCAGCCTCCTGCTGAGCAAGGAGCCCGATGTGGGGCTCGATCCCAGGACCCTGCGATCATGACCTGAGCGGAAGGCAGATGCTTAACTGACTGAACCATCCAGGTGTCCCTTTAACTTTATTTTTAAGTAATCTCTACACCCAACGTGGGGCTCAAACTCATGACCCCAAGATTAAGATCATGTTTTACCAACTGAGCCAGCCAGGTGCCCCTCTTGTCTTTTTGATACAGCTATTCTGAGAGGTGTGGCTCTGATTTGCATTTCCCTGATGGTTAGTGGTGTTGATCACCTTTCCATGTATCTTATCTGTTAGTTATCTGTATATCTTCTTTGGAAAAATATCTATTCAAGTCCTCTGCCCATTTTTTTAAAAGATGTATTTATTTATTTGAGAGAGAGCGGGTACACAAGTGAGGGGAGGAGTACAAGGAGAGACTCTTCAAGCAGACACCCCGCTGAGCGGGGAGCCTGATGCGGGGCTTGATCCCAGATCCCATGACCCATGAGACCACCACCTGAGCAGAAACCAAGAGTCAGACGCTCAGCTGGCTGAGCCACCCAGGCACCCCTGCACATTTTTTAAATCAGATTATTGGTGCTCGCTTCTGCAGCACATATACTAAATCAGATTATTGGGGGGGATCATATTGAGTTGTATGAATTCCTTATATATTTTGGATATTAACCCCTTATCAGATAAATGATTTGCAAATATTTTCTCCCATTCCATAGGTTGCTTTTTCATTTTTTTATTGTTTCTGTTGCTGTACAGAAGCTTTTTATTTTAGTTTGATGTTGTCCCACTTGTTTATTTTTGCTTTTGTTGCCTGCATTTTTGGTGTTATATCCAAAAAAATCATTGCCAAGACCAATATCAAGGAGCTTTTTTTCTATGTTTCCTTCTAGGAGTTTTATGTTTCAGGTCTTACATTTAAGTCTTTAATCCATTTCGAGTTAATTTTTGTGCATAAGACGGGGTCCAGTTTCATTCTTTTGCATGTGAATATCCAGTTTTCCCAGTATCATTTATTGAAGAGATGATCCTTTCCCCATTGAGTATTCTTGGCTTCCTTGGCAGATATTAGTTGACCACACACACATGGATTTGTCTCTAGGCTTTCTATTCTCTACCATTCGTCTGTGTGTCTGTTCTTACACCAGTACTATACTGTTCTGGCCATTACAGCTTTGCAATATAGTTTGAAATCAGGAAATGTTATTTCTCCAGCTTTGTTCTTCTTTCTCAAGATTGCTTTGGCTGTTCAGGGTCTTTTGTCGTTCCATACAAATTTTAGGAATTTTTTTTAATGGCTGTGAAAAATGCCATTGGGATTTCAATAGGGATTGCACTGAATCTATAGATAGCTTTGGGTGGTATGGACATCTTAACAACAGTAATTCTTCCAGTCTGTAAACAAGGAATATATTTCCAGTTTATTTGTGTCTCCTTCAACTTCTTTCATCAGTATCTTATAATTTTTAGTGTACAGATCTTTCACTGCCTTGGTTAAATTTATCCCTAATTAAAAAATAAAACAAGGGATGCCTGAGTGGCTCAGTCAGTTAAGCATCTGCCTTCCACTCAGATCATGATCCCAGGTCCTGGGATCAAGTCCTGCATAGGGCTCCCTGCTCAGCGGGGAGCCTGCTTCTCCCTCTCTCTCTGCAACTCCCCTGCTTGTACCCCCCCTTCTCTCTCTCTGATAAATAAATAAATAAATAAATAAATAAATAAATAAATAAATATTTTTTTAAAAAAAGAGACAAACCAAAAAAGGACTCAACTATAGAGAACAAACTGATGGTTACCAGAGGAGAGGTTGGGGGGTGTGTGAAATGGGTGAAGGGGATTAAAAGCATACTTATCATGATGAGCACTGAGTAATAATCAGAATTGTTGAATCACCATATTGGATACCTGAAACTAATATAATATTGTATGTTAACTACACTGGAATTAAGAATTAATTTAATTAAAAATAAAGATCAAATAAAAATTTCTTAAATTTATTCCTAAGTATTTTATTATACCTGATGCTATTATAAATGGATTGTTTTCTTTACTTCTTTTTCAGATAGTTCATTGTTATCATATCTGCTTCTGATTTCAATCTGTGGCAATATGTTATTATCACTAATGTATATGAAGGAAATCTGGTCTCACACAAATATGTTTTTGGAAAAGAGAGCAGCATTTTAATTACCTTTTGAGACAACTGTGGATATTCTTCTTTGATATTAAACCAGAACTCAGCAAGTGATAGTTTCTTAAAAGTCATCTGCAATGTGGAGTTTGAAATCATATCAATGAACTTTACATACTCTGTTATACCAAAGTCCATTGATCTATCTTGTATTTTTTTTAAGATTTTATTTATTTGACAGAGAGAGAGAGAGAGAGAGAGAGAGAGAATTCATGAGCTGGGGGAGGGGCAGAGGGAAAGGGAGAAGGAGACTCCCCACTGAGTGCGGAGCCAGACATGAGGCTGGATCCCAGGACCCCAAGATCATGACCTGAGCCAAAGTCAGATGCCCCACCAACTGAGCCACCCAGGCATTGTTGTATTTTGCACTGATCTTTGATTCATGCATGCTATCAAAATATTGTACACTGATCGTTTCAAAAACACTGATTTCTGAGTTGTGAAGATCTTCCAAATATTTACATTTTTAATTATACAATATTCAAAAAAACCACATTTGTTAATATCATCACCAGTAGCATCAGCAAACTGTTTCACTGCTGGGAAACTGTCAAGCTCACAGTGGTGGACACAGTTGTCCAAAAATTCTAATTTTGCTTGAAAGCTCCAATTTCATCATTGGCAACAAGTACTGTCAGCTGTTTTCCTTGTAGTGACAGACTTACTTTGTTCATTTTTGAGAAAATATCTGCCAAATACCCAAGTCTGAATAACCATAGTTTTTCCATCAGTTGTCCTTTTAAGTGAAAAAATGGTCTTCCATGGGAAAAAAAAAGTAGCTAGTTCAGCATGCAATTCAAACAATTGCACAAGTGCTTTTCCTCAAGAAAACCATTGCACTTCAGTGTGCAGAAGTGATTTATGCATACAAGTACTTAAGACTCGAAATTTAATAAAATGAATATTTTTTTTTACTGCTTCATCAAGGGCATTCTTAAAACTGTTTTCTCCCCCCTGTGAGTGGTGGTGAAGTGTACAATGACTGCTAGCACAGCTCAGTGCCACTGCCTCGATTCATGCTAACATGTCAGAAGCTTTATCCACTGTTGCTTTTGTACCTTTAGTGCAAATGTCAACACAGTGAAAAAGGCATATAATGTCTTAGTATTATCATAAGAATAGTTTTGGCTTCACAAACCCCTAGAAGGGTCTTGGGACCCCGAGTCCATGGTCCTTGTTGGCAGAACCACTGAGCAAGTGCATCCTGCATCCAAAGTTTTATTTCATTCACTCATTCCCTCATTCAGTCACTCACTCAAAAACATTCATTAAATACCTGCTGTGTTCCAAGCCTCCCAGAGCATAGTTATGTTTTCTACCATTACAATCTGCTATCCAGATCAAACTGAGAGGCTAGAACTAAAACAGAACTCTTCCTCCATACTTGTATGGGCGGGGGGGGGGGGGCACTTAGGTAATTGTAAGGGTGGTATTTCCCAATACAGCCTTCTCTACCCAGACCCAACATAGTCTCATGCTATTTTGCACTGACTCAAAGATATCATGCCACTCACTCAGTGGTACATCTATACTCATGTATAAGCATTAAGAAGTCAGCCTACAAGGACAACCACCCATAGAGCCAACCACGATATTACAGACTTGATGGGGAGTAAAGTTAGCCACAACCCTAACAATTCACTCTGCCTTACTTTATTACATAAAGTAAGTCTCTATGTTTTGTATATATTTTATGTATTTTATATATATGTATATATGTACTTTATATATGATATATACTTGTATATACTTTATATATGTTATGTAGACTATATATGGATAATCTATATACTTGAATCATCAAAAAATGGGAATATTTGTATAGCAATTACAGATGTCAGTTACCACAGTATTGATATGTTTCAGAACCACGCATAGCAAATAAATAAATAAATAAATAAAATAGTGCATAGTAAGTACTTTATAAGTATAAAATAAAATACATATGTCTCAGGCACTAATCTAAGGACAAAGGTCAGTTTAATCTCACTCTTCTGTGGCATATTTGGCATAAAAGCCTCATGCCTATTGCGGCACCTGGCTGACTCAGTTGGTAGAGCATGTGACTCTTGATCTTTGGGTTGTGAGTTCAAGCCCCCATGTTGGGTGATTACTTTTTTTTTAATTTTTAAAAAAATATTGTATTTATTTATTTGACGAGGGAGAGAACGAGAGAGCACCAGCAGGGGAAGCAGCAGAGGGAGAGTGAGAAGCAGGCTCTCCGGAGAGCAGGGAGCCTGATATGGGACTCGATCCCAGGACCCTGGGATCATGACCTGAGTCGAAGGCAGATGCTTAACTGACTGAGCCACACAGGAGCCCCAGGTGGAGATTACCTTTAAAAAAAAAAAAGCCTCATATCTATTAATGATGGCTTACTGCAATTAAGAATATATCTGAAAATCGGGGCACCTGAGTGGCTCAGTGGGTTAAGTATCCGACTCTTGGTCTCAGCTCAGGTCCTGATCTCAGGGTCATGAGTTCAAGCCCCACATTGGGCTCTATACTGGGCATGGAGCCTACTTAAAAAAAAAAAAAAGAATAGATTAGAAAAAAAGCTGGACATCGATTTTTCAATTAGTGTGATAGGAGGCTTAAAACCTACCATAGTAAGCCGCAACCAGTCTTTATAGGAAAGAAACACACCTCCAAATTCCAGAGTCTTCTAAAGTCTTGATGACAGGCTTTTTATGCTTGCTTCTGTTGTAAAATTTTTTGTCATTAGATTTTCCCCTTCCATCCTCCTTGCCTCCCTCACCTTCTGATGCAGCTGCATAAAGCCCATCCAACTAGTTATTTTTACACTTACAGTGAATTATATTACTTTCAGCAAAGGGTTGGAATTTTATATTAGTGCAAATGTGAAGTACATCCTGCACATTGTTAATACTCTCATTATCGATACCTAGTGTTTCATTAAAATAAGAAGGAAACATTTTAAGTATAAATCCAGGAAATTCTATTCTTTGGGGCAATGCTCCACGGTCCATTTGTTCTGGAGTGGGATAAATGCTCAAAGTCGCAAGGTATCATCGAAAGTTTATTTACATTCATTGTCTGCTTGTTTCCCACACAAATATATTCTGTGTTTAAAATGTATAAAGCCGAGCCAGGCCTTCTCACGCTGTTTGCAGTAAAATATGGCTTACCACGTCTCTCTGAGGAACCACTGACAAATAGGCTCTTGTTGTCCAACTTTCGCTCTGCTGAGGGTAATGATTCAGTGGTTCAGAAGGTTAATTCCTAGAGATAGTGTTGTCTTTGGCTTGAACAGATGTTGGTAGTGCTTTAATGTGGTTATCAAACTGGGCTGCCCTTCATTCTTTGCTCTCGGGAGCCCAGGGCATTGTTCCACAAGGCATTCCTGCCCCCCTCTATGGAGATCCAGCAGAGCTGAACATAGCACAGCATTACTCTTGCCAGCAGAGGCTCCTCTGGGGCCACTGTGGATATTGACAATATGCAGCACAGAAACTGATAATGCCAGACTTGATCTTGAAAAGATCTGTAAATATTTGTAAGTGCATAAAGATTAGACTGTCTTTTGATGCTCAGATTCAATAATCTGTAAAACTACTCATTCATTAAATGTTCAAATCCCTCAATAGCTCTATGGACTGGCCTCTCAAGGGTTTACTATATGCTCTAATATCTTTTTTGTCCATATCAATCTCCAAAATGGAATAACTGCCTGTATAATCAGGATGCTTGTGCTCACCAAATGGAATCAACATTGGGCAAGAGTCCAAATACCAAGCAAGTTCAATTTTGCTGGTGCTCATATGTAATGACAAAATCCACTGTCACTAGCTGAGTGGAAGAGAGAATCCCCTAGCCTAGGAGATCATTTCCACCCAAGCACAGATTCCTATTTTTCTGGCAAATTGCTGTCAGTGCAATGCCACTTAAATGGTAGCATCCCAATAGCACAGTGCTGTTTCAAAATCAAACTTGTGGGCGCCTGGGTGGCTGAGTCGGTTAAGTGTCTGAGTCTTGATTTCAGCTCAGGTCATGATCTCAGGGTTGTGAGATCAAGCCCCGCATTGGGCTCTGCACTGAACATGGAACCAACTTAAGATTCTCTCTCTCCCTCTCCCACTATCCCTCCCCCACCTCACCGTCTCTAAAAAATAATGATAAAATAAAATAAAATGGTTGTCAAAAAAATAAAAAAATTTTTAAAAATCAAACTCGTGGTGGTCGACAACTTATTATGTGTGCTTAGGCACTACACAAAAAGAAATACAAGAATTTCCTGCTTTCATGGAATTTAGTCATGTTGGGGAGCCCAGAGTTACATCTATGAAACAATTCAAGAGCAATCAGCAGCAAGAGGAAAATGACTTAGTGTCATAACAAATGGTATGGTTCTGGACAACAGATGCCAGGAAGGAAAGGGATGGTGATAGTAATTGATACTGATATTCAAATATAGCTTTACTGAGGTCTTACTCTGAGCCAACACTGAGTTATGCACCAAGGATACAAAGATGAGTACGACAGTCCTGTTCTCAAGGAGTTCACAGTCCAGTGGAGGAGAGAGACCTGTAAACCAATCATTGCAGCATGACAGACAAGGGTTAAATAGAAGTCTGTAAAAAATTCTGGAGGAGCCCAAAGTAAGTAGGACTAACTGAGTGTGGGCTGGCGGGGGGCGGGGGGTCGGAGAAGAGTCACAGAGAAGTATGCATCATGCAAGGCTTTGAAAGGCAAGTAGGAGTTCTTCAGGATAATGGAGGAAGGGAATGATAAGCAGAGGGACTTGGCGGTATGAAGCATCCTGGCCTTGTTAGGAAAGTGAGAGACTTAGAGTTACTGGAAGTAGTTACCCTATTCATAATTTTAACAGATAAGGTAAATGAAGTTCAGGGAGGTTAACTCATTTGTCCTAAGGTCCCACAACTGAGAAATGATAAACCAAGGACTCAAGTCTACATCCATCTGATATCTCTATGGTGCTCTCAATCAGCAAACTGCCTTCATATCATAAAGACCTGGAAACAGGCATGAGTCAATTCACAGCATCCCTAAAACCCTTCTGTGGTATGAATTGGTAATAAATTCACTTCTACATAGGATATAACCTGCAAAATCCCACAGTGAGGGAATCTACTTAAGATTTTGCATATTTCAGTGCAGAAATGTTAATTTTCAACATTTGCACCATTGTTTTGGATATATTTGGATATGGTCAAAGGAAAAGAGAATATCTACCTGGAAAAGAGAAGAAGGAAATGAGAAGAACTGAATCATTAACAACTTTATTTAAACTGTAAGCACCTATAGAACACCCTATCAGGACAGGCACCTCAGCAAATTAATCTGTCAAGCAAGCCTCATCCTTTCTCTGAGCCTTGGTTTCCTCATTTATAAATCAAGTATGCTACACTTACTTGAAACACAAAAAATGTATATTCTTATTCAACATATGACACAAAACTGAGAAGAAAAATTAAATAAAAGAAAAACCTTCTCTAGGGAAAGGGATAAGGGCAGAAAGGGCCTTGGTTTCCCATCTCAAAAGTCGAGGGATTGGTCAGGAGGCTCCCTGGGACTCCACTCCATTCTGACACTCTAGGCTTCCACAGTTTTAGATACATTTGGTTCTCATGAGGGTACTGCCATCCCCTAGGGGACATTCACCAGAAAAACTGGAGGGCACTTTTGATTGGTACAGTGACTGACTGAGTCACTACTGCCATTGAGTAGTTGGGGACCAGGAAACCAGACACAACCTCAAATGACAAAGAATTGCCCCACATGACCTTTTTTCACCCCTGGATTCATAAAACTATACATATTTAAAGTGTATAAATGTGGTGATTTGATATCTGTATACACTCTGAAATGATTACCACAATCGAGTTAATTCACACATCCATTCCCTCACATAGCTACCTTTTCTCTCTCTCTCTCTTTTTTTTTTTTTTGGTGAGAACACTTAAAATCTCCTCTCAGCAAACTTCAAGTATACAATTCAGTGTTGTTAACTATAGTCACCATGCTGTGTATGACAACCCCAGAACTTATTCATGTTATAACTGGAAGTTTGTACCCATTGTACCAACATCTCCCCATTGCCCCCACCCCTCAGCCCCTGGTAACCACCACTCTATTCTCTATTTCTATGAGCTTGGCTTTTTTTTTTTTTAGATTCCACATATAAGTGAGATTATACAATATTTGTCTTTGTCCGACTTATTTCACTTAGCATAATGCTCTCCAGGTTCATTTGTTCCAAATGGCAAAAATGTCCTTTTTCGTGGTTGAATAATATTCCACTGTATAATCTTTATCCATTCATCCACTGACAGACACTTAAGTTGTTTCCGTATCTTGGCTATTGTGAATAATGCCGCAATGAACATGGTGGTGCAGATGGCTCTTCGAGATACTGATTTCATTTCCTTCACATATTTATTCAGTCATATGATTGCTGGATCATGTGGTAGTTCCATTTCTAATTTTATTTATTTATTTATTTATTTATTTATTTATTTAGAAAGACCACGAGTTGGGGGACGTGGCAGAAGGAGAGGGAGAGAGAAAATCCCAAGGAAACTCCATGCTGAATGCAGAGCCCAACACAGGGCTCAATCCTACGACCCCGAGATCATGACCTGAGCCAAAATCAAGAATTGGATAGTCTGGGGCGCCTGGGTGGCTCAGTTGTTAAGCGTCTGCATCCAGCTCAGGTCATGATCTCAGGGTCCTGGGATTCAGCCCCGCACCGGGCTCCCTGCTCAGCAGGAAGCCTGCTTCTCCCTTTCGCACTCCTCTGCTTGCGTTCCCCTCTCTCGCTGTCTCTCTCTGTCAAATAAATAAATAAAATCTTAAAAAAAAAAAAAAGGAATTGGACAGTTAACTGATGGAGCCACCCAGGCACCCCTCTAATATTTTTTAAGATTTATTTATTTAAGTAATCTCCATACCCCACGTGGGACCCGAACTCATGACCCTGAGATCAAGAGTCACATGCTCTTCCAACTGAGCTAGCCAGGTGCCCCTCCATTTCTAATTTTTAGGGAACCTCCATACTGTTTTCTACAGTGGCTGTTCCAATTTACATTCCCACCAAGAGTACGGCAGGGTTCCCTTTCCTCCACACCCTCACCAGCACTCATCTCTTGCCTTTTTGATAATTGCCATTTTAACAGGTATGAGGTGATATCTGATTGTGGTTTTGATTTGCATTTCCCTGATGATTAGTGATGTTGATCACTTTTCCATGTGTCTGTTGGCCATTTGTATATCTTCTTTGGAAAATGTTTATTCAGGCTCTTTGCCCATTTTCCAACTGGATTTTTTTTTATTGGTTTTTTTGCTATTGAGCTATATGAGTTCCTTATACATTTTAGATATTAATCCTTTATCAGATATATGACTTACAAATATTTTCTCCCATTCTGTGAGTTGCCTTTTGACTCTGTTGATTTTTTCCTTTGCTGTGCAGAAACTTTTTAATGTGATGTACTCCCAGTGGCTTATTTTTGCTTTTGTTGCCTGTGATTTTGGTGTCATAGCCAAAAAACTCATTGCCAAGACCAATGTCAAGGAGCTTTTTCCTTATGTTTTCTTCTAAGAGTTTTATGGTTTCAGGTCTTAGATTTAAGTCTTTCATCCGTTTTGAGTTCATTTTTGTGAATGGTGTAGGATAGGGGTCCAGTTTCGTTTCTCTGCATGTGGATATCCAGTTTTACCAACACCATGTATTGAAGAAACTATCCCCTTTCCCACACAGCTCTCACACATGATTTTTGAAGGTCTCATCAAACTTTCATGTAGTGGGAAGCCCTTTTTGTAACTATTGCAATATTGAACCTAACTTCCTCTTACATATACACTGGTTTTAATAGACATTGCATTTTCCAGGAATGCAATGGCACATATATCCAGGAAAGATTGCACTATACTTTGTTTAGTTCAGTACTTTACCAAAAGCTGCCCACCATTTCAAAATATCACCAGCTGTGAGGGGCACCTGGGTGGCTCAGTCGGTAAGCATCTGCCTTTGGCTCAGGTCATGATCTCAGGGTCCTGGGATGGAGTTCCATGTCCCACTCCCTGCTCAGCGGGGAGTCTGCTTCTCCTTCTGCCCCTCCCCCTCATTTGTGCGCTCTGTTTCTTTCTCAAATAAATAAATAAAATCTTAAAAACACATCACCAGCTGTGATAATGCTTATGGTATTTTGGTAATGCTTATGGTAATATGGTATTTTGGTAATATCAGTGGTCACTGATACACAGTGCAGCACATGTCTATGAGCTCTGCAGGCAGAGCTATTACCTTCACACTGAGTCTACGCGTAGGCACAAGCATCCATTGACTTCATTACATCTCATACTATAGTTGAGTGTGAGCCTTTGTGTATGGAAAACCATTTTATTACAATTACTTTCATTCTATATTCCCTTTATATTACAGTTAGAATATTTTGTTTCTTTATATTTAATTATGAGTGTTAGGTATATCATCAAAATGAGTCTCAAACTTTATTGTGCATATAGACCACCTGGGGATCTTGTTAAAATACAGAATCTGATTCAGTGAGCCTGAGATTGGCTCAAAATTCTGCTTTTCTAACAAGCTCCCAGGTGATACCCATGATGCTTCTGGTCCATGGGCCAAATTTGAGTAGTAAGGGGCTATCTTATCAATGCATTTATTTTCAGGGTTTCAAAACAGGTGTTTCACCCAAGGGGCATGGGGTCTGATGTGGTTCAGGACAAATGTATTAGGCAGAAACTCAGAGATCTGAAAACACTTGAGGAAATGGGGTGAAAGGTATCATTTCTCCATGTATGGTCTCATTAATCTTTGTAGCAACCCTGTGAGACAGGAATTTCCAATTTCCAGATAAGGAAACTAAGGCTCAGCGTGTAAGATATCAAAGTAATAGTACGGTAAGATGAAAAGTCTGAAGCCAAGACTTGAACTCAGTTCTGTGAAACTACAGAGCCCTTGCTGGGTCCTCAGGAGAAGCTTCTTGCTCAAGGATTCATGTCCTTGTGCTCTGTCCAATTGCAAAAACCCCAAGACACTAAATTACCCAAACAAGACACATTATGTTGCATTCAGCAGGTAGAAATTCATGAGTTCCCTCCTCTGCCCACCTGCTGGGAGCTGGGCTGGGCTGCCTGGCCTGAGGCCACGCAGCCATACTCCATTTCTGGACCTGTCACCCTCTCTTTGCCATAGGTAGAGAGGCTGCTCAATCCACTGTGGTTAGGACTCCCCTTCCTATTCCCTTGCTTTCTACCCATAATGTAGAAAAGAGTTATTTCAGAGGAAAAAACTGAGGCCTAGACAGCTTGTGCCACTTGCCCAGCTCAGAATTGGCCAAGCAGAGACTGACAGCAGTTCAGTCTGCCTCCAGAGAACATGCTCCCCACTTTTACATTAGGAACTTAGGGCAGAAACAGAAGCTGAGGCCTTGCTTTTAAACAAAACTTCCCTTTCCAAAACCCACTTGTTTCTCCTTTGCTGAATGTCCAAAGGGGCTGGAAGAGACTTGAAATGTGTCTACCTAATGTCTGAACAATCTCTTAATGGGTTAAAAACAAACATACAAACAAACAAGAGCTCCATGCTTAAGTTTCTATAAAGTCAAACACCTGTTGTAATTGTTTGGGTTCTTTTTTATTATTCCCATAGAATTAGCCGATGGGTTGTTGGCACTATTTAGATTGACCCATGGCTCTTGTAATTCTGTGCCCATGATTCAAAATCAAAAAGGACATAAAGGTAAGAGATTTTGACAAAAGGTCTTTCTGAGTTCAGTTAAATTAACTATCTTCCAGTTCCTGAGAATAGATGGGGAATAAACTGGTGGAGAGCTGCCCATTGCACAAATCCAGGGGGCACGGGACCCATTGTATTATGCCCTAGGGGTGCCAGTCATGTACAACACATGAAAATGCTGTCCCCTGGAGTTGTGCCATGGAACAGCCTTTGGTAAGCTTCAAAAAGCCTGGCTCCTGGGCAGGATAAGATCCATGTTTTGTGGATCCTAGAGTTTATCTAACTGAGGATGGCCCTCTTAAAAAGGATGAAAGTTTATAAATAAAAAATAAGGGACAGGGTTCTGTTCACCAAAAGATGTACTGTAACATTCATATATATTCCTGATAGCTCCAGACTAGTATCTACTCAAGTGAATAAATAAAGCATAGCACATCTTCAAACTGAAATAAGATACAACAATAAAAAAAGAACAAGGTGCTGACATGTGCCACAATAAGGATGGACCTTATAGACATCTCCCTGGGAACAAAAGAAGCCAGACACAAAAGAAGAAAGCTGTATGATTTCATTTGGAAACATGGGAAAACCAAGAAACCACGCTAGTTGTTATCTTTGGGGTATAGGGACTGGAGGGGAGCAACTGCAGGATTTCAGGGGTGCTGGTCATTTTGTGATTTTTTTGATCTGAGTGCTGCTCACCCAGATATATTAGTTTATAAAAATTCTTTGAGCTGTATCCTTATGATATGTGTATTTTTCCTCATTTTTTCAAAAATTTTTAAAAGGTAGAGGGCCTAGGAAGAGGTCTATGTTCTGATCCACCACAGCCCTGGAACAATTAGTAAGACGGGTACAGCTATTCCCTTCAGTGTCCATCCCTCACAGCAGCACCAGGAACAGAAGAAGGCTGGGAGCCTACAGGCTGGCCCTCGGAAGAGTGCTTTGAAGAACCCCAGCTCTGTCTTAGGCTCCCTGTTACCTAAGGCCTCTAGTGGAAGCATCTCACTTAGGCCTGCCCCTCCCAGAAAGTCCCCTTTATTCTGAGTTTTCTGAGCCCTGTCTTCATCCATTCTCCCACCCCATAAGTACAATACTGATCTGTTCCATGGCCTGTCCCCTCAGGCCACTGCTTTCTGCTCCCAGGGATCCCTGAAGACATAGGCCATAAATAACAGGTAGAGCTAACGTTGGGAATTCAGAACTCTTGGCAGGCAGCTGAGGGAGTTTTAAGTGCAAACACCAACACTAACAACAGCTAACACTAACAACTAACCGTATGTCACACATTGTTCAAAGTGTTATAAGCATTAACTCAATGACTACTCACAATAACCCTTGGAGGCGATTTGCTATTACTACCACTTTCCAAATGAGGAAATTGAGACTTGGAGAAATAAAAGCTAACACGACTAATAAGTGGGAAAGCTTGGATTTGAACTGGGTCTTATCAGACTCCAAAATCGGTACTCCTAGCCACTAAGCTATGCTGCGACAAGCACAAAAGGCACTACGTGTCCAGCCCCATTTGCCACTGCATTTCTACAAGCCCCATGGTCTGCTCTCGTTGCAGCCCCAGCTGTCCCCTGCCCCAAAGAAGCAGGAGTCCAGGGGCTGCTATCCAGTAGAAATGCAAGCTCTATCCAAGGTATACAGCTTGCTAAACACAGGCAGAACACAAATCTGAATCTAAAAGTACTCTCAGAATAGAACAAAAGCATCACGAGTGCCTTGGTGGTACTGGGGCCTCTCTCGCCTGTGAGTACATATGTGTGTATAGGCTCGTACGTCTACATGAACATGGAGGTGCTCCTGTGTGTGGTCAAATGTGCCGTGTCTGGCCACAAATGTCTCGGTGCCTGTAGCTGTATATGTGTGTGCATTTCTGTTCCGGTGAACGTGTGGGTTTAACTGGGTGTGTGTGTGTGTGTGTGTGTGTGTGTTTAGGTACATGTGTGCGTGTGCGAATGTTCTACAGTTGTACATGTGTGTGGTCATACATATTGTGTATCAATGCCCACGTGTCCATGCTAACATTTGGATGAGTACATGCGTCTAGACGTCCGCGTGCTACCGGTGTGTGTAAGCAGGTTCTCCACACATCTCTCTGAGTGAGGCAGTGTATTTGTATGTCTGTATTTGTCACTGTGTGCCTACATGTTTGTGTGTCTGTGCATTTGCATTAATGTTCGTCTGCACTAGGTTTCTGTGTTTCTGTGTATGCTTATGTGGGTGCATGTTTGTGCACACAGAGCTCCAGTTCATAGGTATGTGCATAACACCTACACATGTACATGACCATGTTTATGTGTGCCTGTGTGCATATTTTCTTGCTTGCTGTATCTGCCCACACAGATCTGCAGCACGTGCCTATGAGCTATCTAGACATAAATCTGTATGTTTGTGTGTACAACATCCACATAAATATTTACATATTTCTGTATGTACCTATAAAACACACCCAGCTGCATAAAAATCCCTAGCTTGGGATCTCATTTCCTCACGTCATACTGCTGCAAATCACACCCACTCATTTCTTGAAGATTTTTCACTCCCGGCACACTGTCATTCCTTCCAACATGACTCCTGCCTCAATTCCTGGCAATTGCAAAATACACACAAAGGATTCTCCCCACAACCTGGCCTCTCAGTTCCTTGAACTCCCCCCACCAACAGTTGCATCCTTGACCCTACCTCAGCCACTCACTCCCACAGGCATACTTTTATGTATTAGTTATCTGTTGCTGCACAACAAACCATTCCAAAACTCAGTGGCTTAACACAATGACAATTTATTATTTTTCACAATTCTACAGGTTGGTTCTTCTACTGGTCTCACCTGTGCTCACTCATGCCCCTGATGGTCAGTTGGCCTGGCCTCTCACCATGTGATCTTTCATCCTCAAAGTATTGTTTTGTTTTGTTTTTTTAATGTGGTGGTGTCAGCCTACCAAAAAAGCAAAGCAGAAGCCCCTAGGCCTCTTGAGGCTGAGGCTCAGAGATAATACACCATCACTTCCTCCTCTTTCTCATGGTCAAAACAAGTCACAGGGTCAGTTCAGGTTCAAGGGACAGGAAAAACTCCAGTTTTGATAGGAGGAGCTGCAGAGAACTTGGAGACATTTTTAAGCAACTACACCTAGGCCTGGCCATGATCAGCAACTGCAAATCGTCCACAGTCTCAGTGTCATCATCACCCTCCCTGATCAGCGCCTCCTATCTTTTCATCTCAATCCCTCTTACACTACAAATCCAGGAATCTGTCAACCCCACTGAGACCTCCATTTCATTGATCCTAGCACCTTCTCACTGTCTACCTATCTGATGCCCTCTCTTCTCTTTACCCAGCTTAAATTATTTTGGCCACACATTAGAATCTTTCGTGGCACTTATGTAAGCAATCATCCTGGTTAAATCCCATGCTTTACCTCCTCTGTGCCTGCACCTGTGTACCTGAACGGAGCTGGGGAAAAACCACAATGATTCCTCTGCTTTCACTTTAAATTCATAACCACTAACCTCAGGTGGGATGTTAAACTTGCCCCCAAACCACATGATAGTCTCTATTTATTTTGAGAATCTATTTGAAGAACATAGCATGCTTTCTTCTCTAAAAAGCCACCCCTATGCTTAGCTGATGACTTTGCCTCCTGTTTCTCTGAGAGCATTTCAGCATCTTTGCCCATATATGCTATTTTCTCTTCTGTTACTAGGGAGGAACACTGTAGGCTCCTAGCTGAGATTACTCTCTCCACCTGTGCATGCAGTCCCATTCCTTCTACCCACTCAAAGCCATGCCTTCAGTTAATACCTCCTTTTCTCTACTCCATCATTAACTTTCCCCTCTCTACTGGATCCTGCAATTCTGAGCCATTCCAATCATCTTACAAGCACACCAGGATTTCTCTCAATAAAGAAAAAAACTCTCTTAACCTCACTTCCCCTCCAACTCTTCGTTCCGTCCCTTTGCTCAGGGGTTATCTATACTCCCTGTTTTCCTTTTCTCCATTTCTTCTTGAATCCATTTCAATCAGGCTTTCTCTCTCACCATTTCACTCTGAACTGATCTACTCCAGCTCACCTGCGACCTCCACATTTTCAAATACAAGAGTCAGTTCTCACACCTCGTGCTATTTGACTCATCAGCAATATTGATGGTGGCTCAATTGATCTGTCCTAGAAAACCTTTCTTCACTTGGCTTTCAGGACACCACACTCCACTCTCCCTCTTTTCTTATTTTCCTGACCACCCTTTCTCATCTCCTTTGCTGGCTCCTTCTCATCTTCTGACTTAACTTTGTGGTGGCCTCAGGGCTCAGTGTTTGAAGCTTTTTTCTTTATTTATACTCACTCCTTTGGTGATTGTATCCAGTCTCATGCCTTTAAATAACATTTATTCTCCAACAATTCACAAATATGTTTATCCCCAGATCAAACTTCTTCCCTAAACTCCAAACTTGCACACTCAAGTACACACTTGTGTCTCCACGTGAACATCCAATTGGCATCTCAAACTTAACATGTTCAAAACCCAGCCTCCAATCTTCTAGCATAAATCAGCTCCTTCTGTAGTATTCGCCATCTGTTAGTGGCAACTCTGCACTTGTGGGTGCTCGGGCCAGATGTCTTAGAATCATCTTGACTCCTCTCTTTCTCTCACAACCCTGATCCAATCTATCAGCAGATTCTGTTGGCTTTACTTTCAAAATATATCCAGAACCCATCGCCTCAGACCACTTCCCTTCTGATCATGGCTCGACCCACCATTGTGTCTTGCCTGGACCACAGCAGTAGTCTCCTAATTTGCCTGTGAGCTTTAACCTTTGAGTAGCTTCAGATTATTTTCAAAGAGCAGCCGAAGATTGATCCTGTTAAAACATAAATCATGTCACTCCTGGGCTCCAAATCCTGTCATAGTTCTCAATCTTAGAGTAAGGTCCTAAGTAAGTCTTTATACTGCTTACAAACACCTACATGATCTAGTCCATCACCACTCATCTACTACTCTCCCTTGCGTTCAGACCACTCCAGATGCACTGGCCTCCTCACTACTACTCGAACATGCTAGGTTCTCTTTCAGTCCTGGGTGCTTGACCTTGCTAATTCCCCACCCTTGGAAGCTATTATCCCAGGCAGCTGCATGACTTCCTCTTTCCTCTTCTTTAGCTCTTTACTTAAAAACTGTTTTCTTAGTTGGACCTTCCCTGGCCACCCTTACCTAAAATGTCAACCCCCAAATCATTTTATCCCACATATTTTCTCTTGAACATTTATCACTATCTAACCAACTACACAGTTGGTTTTTTTAATCTTGTCTGTCTTTCTCACCCACTAGAATGTCAGATCCACAAAGCCAGGGATTATTTGTTGTGTTCAATGCTGTATCCCCGGTACCTAGATGAGCTCCAGTCACACAATGTAATGTGTACTCAATAAATATCATCAAATACATAACTACACTGAATGAATTAATACATTTTTATGTGTCTATGATTACATCTGCATATTTGCAGGTGTGTGCACATCTGCATGTTAACCTCTCTACATGTGCCTACATGTGTGTATACAGATGGTCCCCAACTAACAGTGGTTGGATTTATGATTTTTCAGCTTTATGATGGTTTGAAAGCGATATGCATTCAATAGAAACCACAATTGGAATTTTGAATTTGGATCTTTTCCTGGGCTAGAGATATGGTTGACAATCCCCTCTCGTGATAGTGGGCAGCAACAGCAAGCCAAAACTCCCAGTCAACCACACTATTGCAAGGGTAAACAACCCATTCTTACAACCATTCTGTACCCTATCGACCACTCTGCTTTTCACTTACAGCACAGTTTTCAATAAATTACATGAGATAGTCAACATTTTATTATAAAGGAGGCTTTTGTGAGGGGTGCCTGGGTGGCTCAGTCAATTAAGCATCCAACTCTTTTTTTTTTTAAGATTTTATTTATTTATTTGACAGAGGGAGACAGAGAGCACAAGGAGGCAGACAGGCAGGCAGTGGGAGAGGGAGAAGCAGGCTCCCTGCCGAGCACAGTGCCCGATGCAGGGCTCGATCCCAGGACGCTGGGATCATGACCTGAGCTGAAGACAGACACTTAACCGACTGAGCCACCCAGGCGCCCCTAAGCATCCAACTCTTGATCTCAACTCAAGTCTTGGTCTCAGGGTTGTGAATTCAAGCCCCGCATGGAACCTACTAAATAAATAAATTAAATAAATAAATAAATAAATAAATAAATAAATAAATAAAACAGAATAGGTTTTGTGTTAGGTGATTTTGCCCAACTGTAGGCTCATGTAACTGTTCTGATCACATTTAAGGTAGGCTAGGCTAAGCTATGGTGTTCAGAGGTTAGGTGTATTAAACGAATTTTCCACTTAGAATATTTTCAATCTGGGGTACCTGGGTGGCTCAGTAGATGAAGCATCCAACTTTTGATTTCGGCTGAGGTCATGATCTCAGGGTTGTGGGATCAAACTCCATATTAGGCTACATGCTGGGCATGGAGCCTGCTTAAGATTCTCTGTCTCTCCCTCTCCATCTACTCCTTCCCCCATTCCAAAAAAAAAAAAAAGAATGTTTTCAACTCACAATGGGTTTATCTAGATATAACTCCCTCGTAAGTGGAGGAAGATTTGTATATCTGTGTAGGCCCAGTTAGGGTGGCAAGGTTCAAATTTAAATAATAATAGCTGGTATTTACTGAATGTTTATGATGTGCCGAGCTAAGCACTTTTCATGCAACATCTCATTTAATACTACCCATGAGGCAGATATAATTTACTGTTTAAGAACATTCTCTGGAACCAAGGCTGCCTGCATTCAAATCTCAGCTCTTCCACATACTAGCTGTATGACTGGACAAGTCACTTACCCTTTGTGAAATTCATTTTTCACATCTGTAAAACGAGGGTAACAATAGTACCTACTTCATAACGTTGTGAGGATTAAATGAGAAAATACATAGAAAGCACTTAGAACAGTGCCTGGCACATAGTAAGCACCATATAAACATTTGCTAATACTCCTAATTTACACAATTTACAGATTAGTAAAAGTGAAGCTCTGAAAATCTGAATTTGACAACAATAACAAAAGCATAATAATTTCCATTTACTACGTGCTTACATTTTCATACATTATAATATAGATAGATATGCATACACATATAAAAATATACACACAGCTAGACTTACATGTCTGTGTATATACGTACATTTTAAAGTAACAAAATAAAAAAGTTAACAAACTTGAAAACAAGAAAATGGTAGCTATGTAAGGTGGTAGATATGTTAAGTAGCTTGATTGTGTTGAGTATTTCATAGGGTATATGTATATCAAATTATCAAGTTGTACCTCTTAAATACATACTATTTTATTTTTTTAATATTTTATTTATTTATTTGAGAGAGTGTGCACACATGAGTTGGGAGGAGGGGCAGATGTAGAAGGAGAAGCAGACTCCCCACTGAACAGGGAGCCCGATATGGGGCTTGATCCCAGGACCCCGGGATCATGACCCAAGCTGAAGGCAGATGCTTAACTGACTGAGCCACCCAGGTGTCCCAAATATATACAATTTTAAATTGTCAACTACACCTCAGTAAATCTGGGGGGGGGGGGGAAGGAAAGAAACCTGCCCAGGACTGCATAGCTCTAAATGGTCTGTTTGAGGCCTAAGCTGGTATGGTCAAACACCTAGCACTAATGTGGGTTGTGTGCTATGTCAGTACCTGCTTGTGCACGTCTTTGTGTGGAATCTGTGTGTAAGGACATGTGAGTGCATATGGCTCTCTGTTTCTGTAATTGTAGATGTCTGTATGTCCAGGTGAAAGTGTGAATGTTTTTAAGAGATCATTCTGGTTAATTCCTCACCTGCTCTTCTCCAGTATAGCCAGCAGAGGGGGCTCAGGAATTTTTTTCTCATCTCGAAGAAGCCCAGAGTATACATTAAAACCAAGCTTCCTTTAAAAAATGCCAGTTCTTGAAAGGGATACCTATGGTCTATGACTGGCTTTTCACACTCTGAAGACAGAAAGCAGGGAGTCACTCAGACCTCAGATATCTCCACTATCAGGGCCATTTCTGTCTGAGAACAGGCACCCGGCTCCCAAAGAACGCTAAACCACTGAATTGCCCAGTATTGCTTCCATCTGTCCTGTGACACTATGAACGGCCCACTCGTTACCCTCTGGCTATCCAAGGTCCCCCTTCACAGCTCCCTCACAACTAACCAAGTACTCTGTTTCCCTTTCCTTCTTCCCCACTCTACTGAGTTCCTTTGGCTGGTTGTTCAAATGTAATTCAACTGACACTGAACACCCACAAGGCCAGGCTTTATCTCATTTAAAACCTCCCAACAAGCCTTGGAGGCAAGAATCACTACTCTACTCTCCTCATTTAGCAAAGAGAAATTGAGACTCAAAGAGGAGGTTACCTTGTCTAAGGTCATACTGTCAATAAGGGGCAGAAGCAGAAATCAAACCCAAGTTCCTCTGAATCCAGAGCCTACTCTCCCTTCCATAACGCCATAGCAATTGGTGGGGCTGCAATTGGAACTCAAATGGTGACAGACTCCTTATCAAGGCTAAATTCTACACCCCAAAATTCTCAAAGCTTAATATGCATCAAAATTACCTGAGGATGTTATTTAAGAAAAAACAAAAAACACAAAAGGCACAGAGTCTGAGTCTGCATCAGGCCCAGGAACTTGCCTTTGTAATAAAGACCCCATGTGACTTCTGGATGCAGGTGGTCCCCTGGTCCCTCTGGGGGAAAACCAGGCCTCTTGCAAGGCCCACTCAGCCTCCCTCAAACACCACAAGTTCTTGTCCAGCCAACTCAACAAAGCATCAAAACAGTTCCAAATAACCATGGTGACCATTGATGGAGCACCTGCCTCATGCCAGGCACATTCCATTTAGGTTTATGATCTATTTTGAGTTCCTTTTTGTGAAAGATATAAGGTCTGTGTCTAGTTTTTTTTTTTTTTAATGGGTGTCTAGTTGTTCCAGTACCATTTGTTGAAAAGACTTTCCTTTCACCATTGAATTGCCTTTGCTCCTTTGTCAAAGAATAGTTGACTATATTTGGGTCTATTTCTGAGCTCTCTATTCTGTTCCATTAATCTATTTGTCTATCCTTTCATGAGCACCACACTGTCTTGATTACTGTAGCTTTATAGTAAGTTTTGAAGTCATAGTAGGAGCCTGAGTCATCGAACTTTGTTTGTCTTTAGTATATTGTTGGCTGTTTTAGGCCTTTTGCCTTTTCATACAAACTTTAGAATTGGTTTGTCTATATCTACAAATAGTTTGCTGTGACTTTGTTTTGGGATTGCATTGAATCTATAGATCAAGTTCAGAAGAATTACATCTTAATAATATTGGGTCTTTCAAACAATGAATATGAGATAATCCCTTCATTTATTTAGGTTTTTTTTATTTCTTTCATCAGAGGTTTGCAGTTGTGCACATAAAGAGCTTACAAGTATCTTACTAGATTTATATATAAGAATTTGAATTTTGGTGATATTGTAAATGGTACTGATTTTTAATTTTTTAATTCCAATTGGTCTATAGGAAAGCAATAACTTTTATATATTAACCTTGCATCCTATGACTAATCACTTCAGTTCCAAGAGGGTTTTTTTGGTCAATCCTTCAGAATATTCTATGTAGATGATCATTTCCTTTGCAAACAAATATCCAGGCACTTTATATACATCATACCATTTAATCTTTAGGATAACTCTGTACATCAGGTCCTATTAGCAACCCCATTTTGCAGAGGAAGAAACTGAGGCTTAATTCAATTGTCCAAGGTTACAAAGCTTGGAAGTGGAGGAACCAAGGTGTAACCCAGGTCTGCCTGTGTGCACAGCCTTTGATCCCCTGTACCCCACCACAGTGAGCTACATTAAGTAATTGGCTAGACCAAAAGGTAGCAGAGAGCTGCAAGGGGTAGGGGGTCAATCTCTACCCCTGATCCACTGTGTGTCATTGGGCAAGTCACCAAATCCAAAAGACCAAGTCATTTATATCACAGATCTGTAGAACATTGGTCCAGGCTTTTTATTTTTTTAATTAAACTTTTTGTTTTAGAACAGAATTTAAATAGACATGTCCCCAGTGAATATATAGAAGTGGGCAATAAGAATGAAAAGATGCTCAACATCATTAGTCATTAAGAAATGCAAACCAAGATCACAAAGCGATGACACTTCAACACACATGGATGGCTAAAAATAAAAGGTAAAAATCATAAGCTTTAATAAAAATGTACAGAAATTGGAACCCTCATACATTGCTGGTGAAATTGTCAAATGGTGCCACCACTTGGAAAACATTTTGACAGTCTGACTCAGGCTCCTCCTATGACTTCAAAACTTACTATAAAGCTACAGTAATTACAAAAATTTAAACATAGAGTTACCATGTAACTCAGCAATTCCACTACTAAGTATATACTTTAGAAAACTGAAAACACACATTCACACAAAGGCTTGCGTAAAATTATTCATAGCAGCATTATTTATAATAGCCCTAAACTGGAAGCAATGCCAAATATCTATCAAATGATAAGTGAATAAACAAAATGTGGCCTATCTATACAATGGAATATTACTTGGCAATAAAAAGAATAAAGTACTCATACATGCTTCAACAGGCATGAACCTCGGAAACATCCTGCTAAATGAAAGAAGTCATTCATTTAAGACCACATATTGTATGATTCCATCTATGTGAAATAACCAGAAATGGAAAATCTATAAAGTATATTAGTGATTGCTTAAGGCTGGGGAGGATGGGGGAAGTATGGAGTGACTGTAACAAGTTCAGATTTCCTTTTTGGGGTGATAGAACTTCTGGAATAAGACAGCAGTGATGGTGGCACAGCACTGTGAAAATACTAAAAACCACTGAATTGTACACTTTAAATTGGCGAATTATATATCAAAAAATAATCTGATCCTTTAAAAATAGAAATACAGGGGCAACTAGGTGGCTCAGTCAGTTAAGTGTCTGACTCTTCGTTTCAGTCCAGGTCGTGATCTCATGGGTTGTGGAACTGAGCCCTACATGGGGCTCCATGCTCAGTGGGGAGTCTGCTTGGAGATTCTCTCCTTCAGCTCCTTCCCTCTCCCACACTCTCTCTCCCTCCACACCCCCTCTGTCTCAATTGAATAAATCTTTTTAAAAAATACAACTACCATATGACATAGCAATCCCACTTCTGGGTATATATATATACAGCCAAAAGAATTTAAAGCAGAGTCTCAAAGAGATATCTGCATACTCCTATTCATAACAGCACTATTCACAATAGCCAAAGAGATGGAAGCAACCTAAATGTCCATTGACAGGTAAACAGGTAAAGAAAATATGGTATATCCATACAATGAAATATTATTCAGCCTTAAAAAAGAAGTAAATCCTGTCACATGCTACAACCTGGATAAATCTTGAGGACATTATGCTAAGTGAAATAAGCCAGTCACAAAAGGACAAATATTGTAAAATGCCACTTATATGAAGCATGTGCAATAGTCAAATTCACAGATATAGAAAGTGAAATGTTAGTTACCAGGGGCTAGGGAGAGGTGGCATAAGAGAACTGTTGTTTAATGGGTACAGAATTCAGTCCTACAAGATGAAGAAGTTCTGGAGATCTGTTTCACAACAATGTAAATATAATTAACATCGCTATACTGTACACTTAAAAATGGTTAAGATGGTACATTTTATGTTTTTAACTAAAAAAATGAAGCCTATAAACGCTGAGAAAAATATTCAATTTAAATGGTATGAAAAATTACCAATCCTTCATATTTCCAATTCAATTTCCAAAGGAAAATCAAGGTTCTCATATATTAAAGCTATCATCCCAATTGAGGTTTTTATTTCAAACTTAGAGAATTGCCCACATTTATCCCTGGTGTGGCATTCACAGTAAGAATAAGATAGTCTACTGAAAATCTTGCAGGAAACAGTATTATTTGACTACTTTAGCACAATTCAATGAGATGTGGAAATGTAAGAAAAAAATTGAATACTCTTACTAAAATTTATTCTACAAAAAAACAAGAAACAATTTAAACCCACACTGTATATTAAAAAAGGAAGAAAAAGAAAATTTATTTTAAAAAACAATGCGCTTCAGGACCACGGGCTCCCACGTCCAGACGGACCTACACGAAAGCAGGCCCGGTGCTTCCGTGGCAACGCCAGGGATTCTCTTCAGGCCCCCCCTGGACAAGGTGCGGCGACAACGGCATCGGCGCTTCCCGGACCCAGTTCCTCGCGGCCCACGTAGACCGCTTGGGAACCTTTTCTGCGCCACGGGCTCCTAGAAGGGAGGCTGAAGTGCCTGTGTCATCATAGACCTCACCAATTCCAGTCCATCCTAAATACCACCAGAAAGAATATGACAGTCATGACATTTAAAAACAATCCTTGGAGGAGCAAGATGACGGAGGAGTAGGAGACCTAAATTTCGTCTGGTCCCAGGAATTCAGCTGGATAGGGATCAAACCATTCTGAACACCTACAATCTCAACAGGAGATTGAAGAAAAGAATAGCAACAACCCTCTGAACAGAAAAGCGACCACTTTCTGGAAGGTAGGAGGTGTGGAGAAGTGAATCCGAGGCGATATTCCGGAAGACATACAGCGGAGGAGGGGGCCTCCGTCAGTAACTACCGGCAAGTGATAGAGCAGCAGAGACAAAATCGGAACTTTGAGAAGTCGGCTCCGCTGAGGGACGTCGCTCCAGTGGCTAAGCGGGGGGTGAAACCCTCACGGGACAGTGTGGTCTCAGGACCCTCGGGGTCACAGAAAGACCGGGGGAGCCTGAGTGCGGCAGAGCTCCCAAGTATCGGAGCAGGGAAGCCGGCTGCAGAGACGAGCCGAGGAGTGGGCTCTCAGCTCGGGGTTGCCATAAACTGTGATCCGCGGCACAGTCGGGCCACTGCTCCTCCAGCAGGGACCCAACAAGCGGCAGATCCGGGGAGACTCCCCTTCCTCCCCCGTGAGGAGTGGTGCGAGAGTGCACCACAGGGATCTGCTGGATTTGGAGACTCCAAATGGGGTCGGGTGCCAGAGATAGAAATGCTCGGTCACAGGCCGGGTGAGCACGGAGTGCAGCCGGAGACCGGGGAGACAGGAGTCATTGACTGCTTTTCTCTGGGGGCTCACTAAGGAGTGGGGCCCCAAGTTCAGGGCTCCTCCGGGGCGGAGATTGGGAGGCCATCATTTTCACTCTCGTCCTCCAAAGCTGAACGGAAAGCTTGCAGGGAACAAAAGCTCCTGAGAGCAAACCCGAGCAGATGACTTAGCCCAGACCCCGGCAAGGGCGGGGCAATTCCATCTCCGGCAAAGACATCTGAGAACCACGGTGACAGGCCCCTCCCCCAGAAGATCAGAAAGAACAGCCAGCCAAGACCAAGTTTACTGAGCAATGAGAATGGGAGAACTCCAGCGCTAGGGGAATACTGCACATAGAATTCATGGCTTTTTTCCCCCCTGATTCTTTAGTCTTCCAAAGTTGATTTTTTTAAACTTTCTTTTTCTTTTTTTTTTAATTTTTCTTTTACCCTTTTTCAACCAACAACTTATCAAGCCCTTTTTTAAAAAATCTTTTTTATTTCTCATGTTTAGAGTTATACTCTATCCCTTCACAGCAGTTAATCTTATTTTTGGTGTATATATATATATATATATATATATATATATATATATATATATAGTTCTCTCTTTAAAATTTTGGGATACAGATTCTTCTAATAGACCAAAATATACACTAAATCTCTAGTGTATGGCTTTGTTCTAGTCTCCTGCCTGATCATGTTCTCTCCCTTTTTTTTCTTTCTTTTTTCAACCAA
This sequence comes from Zalophus californianus, assembly GCF_009762305.2. NCBI lineage: Eukaryota > Metazoa > Chordata > Mammalia > Carnivora > Otariidae > Zalophus > Zalophus californianus. The sequence continues at coordinate 12,784,672 of NC_045612.1, forward strand.
CTTCTTATCAATTCCTTTTATAAAATCTTTTATAATTTTCATCTTTACAGTCATATTCCATCCCTTCATTGTATTAACCCTTATTTTTGTAAATATATAAGTTTTTCTTTCTTTAAAATTTTGGGAGGCACTTTCCTCTAACAGCCAAAATATGCCCAAAATCTAGTGTGTGGCACTGATCTATGCACCAGCCTGATCATATTAGATCATATTCTGGTTTTCCTGTTTTGTTTTGTTTTTGTTTTTACCTTTTATCTTTTTCATTTTTCTTTCTTTCCCTTTCTTTTCCCCTGGTTTCAGGTCTCTTCTGATTTGATTAGCGTATATTTTTCTGGGGTCGTTATTACCCTGTTAGCATTTTGTTCTCTCATTCATCTATTCTCCTCTGGACAAAATGAAAAGATGGAAAAAATCACCTCAAAAAAAAGAACAAGAGGCAGTACCGACTGCCAGGGACCTAATCAATATGGACATTAGTAAGATGTCAGAACTAGAGTTCAGAATGATGATTTTAAAGATACTAGCTGGTCTTAAGCATGGAAGATATTAGAGAAACCCTTTCTGGAGAAATAAAAGAACTAAAATCTAACCAAGTCAAAATCAAAAAGGCTATTAATGAGGTGAAATAAAAAAAATGGAGGCTCTACCTGCTAGCATAAATGAGGCAGAAGAGAGAATTAGTGACAGAGACGATCAAATGATGGAAAATAAAGAAGCTGAGAAAAAGAGAGATAAACAACTACTGGATCACGAGGGCAGAATTCGAGAGATAAGTGATACCACATGATGAAACAATATTAGAATAATTGGGATCCCAGAAGAAGAGGAAAGAGAGAGGGGCAGAAAGTATATTGGAGCAAATTATAGCAGGGAACTTCCCTAATTTGGGGAAGGAAACAAGCATCAAAATCCAGGAGGCACAGTGAACCCCCCTGAAAATCCATAAAAATAGGTCAACACCCCGACATCTAATAGTAAAACTTACCAGTCTCAGAGACAAAGAGAAAATCTTGAAAGCAGCTCAGGACAAGAGATCTGTAACCTACAATGGCAGAAACATTAGATTGGCCACAGACCTATCCACAGAGACCTGGCAGGCCAGAAAGGATTAGCATGATATATTCACAGCACTAAACAGGAAAAATATGCAGCCAAAAATACTATATCCAGCTAGGCTGTCACTGAAAATAGAAGGAGAGATAAAAAGCTCCCAGGACAAACAAAAACTAAAGGAATTTACAAACATGAAACCAGCCCTCCAAGAAATATTGAAAGGGGTCCTCTATGCAAAGAGAGAGCCTAAAAGGAACATGGACAAGAAAGGAACACAGACAATATACACTAACAGTCACCTTACAGGCAATACAATGGCACTAAATTCATACCTTTCAATAGTTACCCTGAATGTAAATGGGCTCAATGCCCCAATCAAAAGACACAGGCTATCAGATTGGATTAGAAAACAAGACCCATCCATATGCTGTCTGCAAGAGACTCATTTTAGACCCAAAGACACCCCCACATTGAAAGTGAGGGGGTGGAAAACCATTTACCATGCTAATGGACACCAAAAGAAAGCTAGGGTGGCAATCCTTATATCAGACAAATTAGATTTTAAACCAAAGACTGTAATAAGAGATGAGGAAGGACACTATATCCTACTTAAAGGGTCTATCCAACAAGAAGATCTAACAATTGTAAATATCTATGCCCCTAACATGGGAGCAGCCAATTATATAAGGCAATTAATAACAAAAGCAAAGAAACACATCGACAACAATACAATAATAGTGGAGGACTTTAACACCCGCCTCACTGAGATGGACAGATTATCTAAGCAAAAGATCAACAAGGAAATAAAGACTTTAAATGACACACTGGACCAAATGGACTTCACAGATATATTCAGAACATTCCATCCCAAAGCAACGGAATACACATTCTTCTCTAGTGCCCATGGAACATTCTCCAGAATAGATCACATCCTAGGTCACAAATCAGGTCTCAACTGGTACCAAAAGACTGGGATCATTCCCTGCATATTTTCAGACCACAATGCTTTGAAACTAGAACTCAATCCCAAGAGGAAAGTCAGAAAGAACTCAAATATATGGAGGCTAAAGAGCATCGTACTAAAGAATGAATGGGTCAACCAGGAAATTAAAGAAGAATTAAAAAAATTCATGGAAACAAATGAAAATGAAAACACAACTGTTCAAAATCTTTGGGATGCAACAAAGGCAGTCCTAAGAGAAAAGTATATAGCAATACAAGCCTTTCTCAAGAAACAAGAAAGGTCTCAAATACACAACCTAACCCTACACCTAAAGGACCTGGAGAAAGAACAACAAATAAAGCCTAAACCCAGCAGGAGAAGAGAAATCATAAAGATCAGAGCAGAAATCAATGAAATAGAAACCCAAAGAACAGTAGAACAGATCAACGAAACTAGGAGATGGTTCTTTGAAACAATTAACAAGATTGATAAACCCCTGGCCTGACTCATCAAAAAGAAAAGAGAAATGACCCAAATAAATAAAATCATGAATGAAAGAGGAGAGATCACAACCAACACCAAAGGAATACAAACAATTATAAAAAGGTATTATGAGCAACTATATGCCAGCAAATTAGATAATCTGGAAGAAATGGATGCATTCCTAGAGATGTATCAACTACCAAAACTGAACCAGGAAGACATAGAAAACCTGAACAGACCTATAACCACTAAGGAAATTGAAGCAGTCATCAAAAATCTCCCAAAAAACAAGGGCCCAGGGCCAGATGGCTTCCCGGGGGAATTCTACCAAACATTTAAAAAAGAATTAATACCTATTCTTCTGAAACTGTTCCAAAAAATAGAAATGGAAGGAAAACTTCCAAACTCATTTTAGGAGGCCACCATTACCTTGATCCCCAAACCAAAGACCCCATCAAAAAGGAGAATTACAGACCAATATCCTTGATGAACATGGATGCAAAAATTCTCACCAAAATACTAGCCAATAGGATCCAACAGTACATTAAAAGGATTATTCGCCAAGACAAAGTGGGATTTATCTCTGGGCTGCAAGGTTGGTTCAAAAATCCGTAAATCAATCGGTGTGATAAAATACATTAATAAAAGAAAGAACAAGTACCATATGACCCTCTCAATAGATGCAGAAAAAGCATTTGACAAAGTACAGCACCCTCTCCTGATCAAAACTCTTCAGAGTATAGGGATAGAGGGTACATACCTCAATATCATCAAAGCCATCTATGAAAAACCCACAGCAAATATCTTTTTTCAGCAAAAAAACTGAGAGCTTTCCCCCTAAGTTCAGGAACACGGCAGGGATATCCACTAAAACCACTGCTATTCAACATAGTATTAGAAGTCCTAGCCACAGCAATCAGACAACAAAAAGAAATCAAAGCATCCGAATCGGCAAAGAAGAAGTCAAACTCTCACTCTTTGCAGATGATATGATACTTTATGTGGAAAACCCAAAAGACTCCACCCCAAAACGGCTAGAACTCATATAGGAATTCAGTAAAGTGGCAGGATATAAAATCAATGCACAGAATTCAGTGGCATTCCTATACACCAACAAGACAGAAGAAAGAGAATTTAAGGAGTCAGTCCCATTTACAACCGCACCCAAAACCATAAGATACCTAGGAATAAATCTAAGCAAAGAGGCAAAGGATCTGTACTCAGAAAACTATAAAATACTCATGAAAGAAATTGAGGAAGACACAAAGAAATGGAAAAACGTTTCATGCTCATGGATTGGAAGAAAAACATTGTGAAGATGTCAATGCTACCTAGAGCAATCGACACATTCAATGCAATCCCCATCAAAATACCATCCACTCTTTTCAAAGAAATGGAACAAATAATCCTAAAATTTGTATGGAACCAGAAGAGACCCCGAATAGCCAGAGGAATCTTGAAAAAGAAAAGCAAAGTTGACGGCATCACAATTCCGGACTTCCAGCTTTATTACAAAGCTGTCATCATCAAGACAGTATGGTACTGGCACAAAAACAGACACATAGATCAATGGAACAGAACAGAGAATAGAGAGCCCCGAAATGGACCCTCAACTCTATGGTCAACTCATCTTTGACAAAGCAGGAAAGACTGTCCAATGGAAAAAAGACAGTCTCTTCAACAAATGGTGTTGGGAAAATTGGACAGCCACATGCAGAAGAATGAAACTGGACCATTTCCTTACACCACACACAAAAATAGACTCCAAATGTTTGAAAGACCTAAATGTGAGACAGGAGTCCATCAAAACTTATCAAACTCAACACCCAAAGAACAAATAATCCAATCAAGAAATGGGCAGAAGACATGAACAGACATTTTTCCAAAGAAGACATCGAAATGGCCAACAGACACATAAAAAAGTGCTGAACATCGCTCGGCATCAGGGAAATCCAAATCAAAACCTCAATGAGATACCACCTCACACCAGTCAGAATGGCTAAAATTATCAAGTCAGGAAACGACAGATGTTGGCAGGGATGCGGAGAAAGGGGAACCCTCCTACACTGTTGGTGGGAAGGCAAGCTGGTGCAGCCCCTCTGGAAAACCGTATGGAGGTTCCTCAAGCAGTTGAAAATAGAGCTACCATACGATCCAGCAATTGCACTACTGGGTATTTACCCCAACGATACAAATGTAGGGATCCGAAGGGGTACATGCACCCTAATGTTTATAGCAGCCATGTCCACAATAGCCAAACTGTGGAAAGAGCCAAGATGTCCATCGACAGATGAATGGATAAAGAAGATGTGGTATATATACACAATGGAATATTATGCAGCCATCAAAAGAAATGAGAGCTTGCCATTTGCGACGACGTGGATGGAACTGGAGGGTGTTATGCTGAGCGAAATAAGTCAATCAGAGAAAGACATGTATCATATGACCTCACTGATATGAGGAATTCTTAATCTCAGGAAACAAACTGAGAGTTGCTGGAGTGGTGGGGGGGTGGGAGGGATGGGGTGGCTGGGTGATAGACATTGGGGAGGGTATGTGCTATGGTGAGCGCTGTGAATTGTGCAAGACTGTTGAATCACAGATCTGTACCTCTGAAACAAATAATGCAATATATGTTAAGAAAAAAAAAAGAAGAAGATAGCAGGAAGGAAAGAATGAAGAGGGGTAAATCGGAGGGGGAGACGAACCATGAGAGACGATGGACTCTGAAAAACAAACTGCGGGTTCTGGGGGGGGATGGGTTAGCCTGGTGATGGGTATTAAAGAGGGCACGTTGTGTGTGGAGCACTGGGTGTTATGCACAATGAATCATGGAACACTGCATCCAAAACTAATGATGTAATGTATGGTAATTAAAATAACAATAAAAAATTTAAAGAAAAAAAAACTACCTATCTGTGATTTGTATAATTGCATCTCTGTTGCAGATGGTCTGAGTGCTTAGAGCATGTTTTGTTATAAAAATTCCCAACAACTTTAAGAATACTTGGAGGAAAATATGTTTATGGAAAATATGGACCAATTTTTTGAGCACAGTGGAAAAATACTTTCCTTATCCCTTTCCTTGTTTTCTTCTAGCACTGAGATGCAAGTGTTCTTGAGTACACACAATGGTTCACAGTCTTCAAAAAATAGAAATTACATTTCATTGTGGTTCAAAAAAAAAAAACATAACATAATAAAAAAATAAATAAAATTCAAAAACAATGCTTGGAGAAGGGAAGATGGCAGCAGAGTAGGAGGACCTTACCTTGCCTTGTCTTACAAATACAATTAGACTACTATCAAATCATCTGAAATATGCCAGAAATCCGTCTGAAGACTGGCAGAACAAACTTCACAACCAAAGGCAGAGGAAAGGCCAGATCAAAGAAGGTAGGAAGTATGGAGACGCAGCTTGGAAGAGAAATAGATCATGGCGGATGCAGCGGTGAGAGAGCCATGCTCACAGAGAAGGGTGAGAGACAGACTAGCACACAGGGGAGGGCACAGGAAAGATGAATCCTCATAGCAACTGGCTTGGAAAGCAAGAGGGCCCAAATTTCATGAGTTCTTGCAACCAGCAGGGCTTTAAGCCTGGAGTTTTAAAGGTCAGCATCCTGGGCTCTGGGAGAGCTCAAAGGGCATTGGGGCTGCTCTTGGAGAAAACACAGGGAAAACAGGGTGGAAAGAGTGATCTTTAGAGTGTCTGGAGCACACAGAGGAGAGGTTAGTTGCTCATCTCAGAGTGTGTCCCAGAGAGGCAACATTCATAGAGAGACCCCTCCAGGAACAAAGGAACTGGCAGGAGCCATTTCCCTCCCCTGTCCCTCAGCATAAGCACAGGGCCACCTGTGGGAACCAGTGCACCACCAACACTCTCTACCTAACTTGCTTACACCAAGCTTTGCCCCCCCATGCTCCCGAAGAACTGTCCATCCCAGTACACTTGCCTCAGTCCCAGCATGACAGGCCCCTCACCCAGAAGACCAGCACAAACCCCTGCCTACACTGCATCTCCCAATGGGGTTTTGCAAGCTACGGTTCCGGTGGCAGTAAGCTACCTACCACTTACTATGTCGTGTCTTATTTCTCAAGCAGACCACAGCACACCCAGGTAAAACATGCCACATTCAGGCCAGGAACCAAACACTGCCACAACCTGCAAAGACAGCCTCTGCAGATGACTGGCCTGAAAGATGAAGTGGCCAGGACACAACAGCAGAGTGCACACAGCACAAACTGGAGGCATGCTTAGAAGCACCAGGCCCTGGGGAACAGGGTACACTACACAGCAGGGCACTACAGGACCTCTCTTTCATAAGGAAGTTACCCTCAAGAACAGATGTAGCTGACTTTCCTGAAACATAGAAACAGGCACAGAGCCTTAGACAAAATGAGAAGACAGAGGAATTTGTCCCAAATGAAAGAACAGGACAGGACCATGGCCAGAGATCTAAGCGAAACAGATACAAGTAACATGCCTGATGGAGAATTTAAAGCAATGATCATAAAGATACTCACTGGACTTGAGAAAAGAGTGGAGGACATCACTGAGCCCATTAATACAGAAATAAGGACTAACATAGCTGAAGTAAACAGCTCAATAAACGAAATGAGAAACACACTTGATAGAATGAATGAACAGCAGGCTGGAAGAACAGGAACAAATTAATGCCCTAGAAGACAGAGTAATGGAAAGTAATCAAGTGAACAAAAGAGAGAAAAAAGAATTATATAAAACAAGACTAGACTTAAGCAACTCACTGACTCCATCAAACATAATAACATTTGTATTATAGGAGTCTCAGAAGAAGAAGAGAGAGAAAAGGGTGCAAAAAAATTATTTGAAGAAATAATAGCTGAAAACCTCCCTAATCTGGGGAAAGAAACAGATATCCAGATCCAGGAGGCACAGAGAACACACAACAAAATCAATGAAAGCAGACCCACACCAAGACATATTGTAATTAACCTTGGAAAACATAGTGATAAAGAAAAAAATCTTAAAAGCAGCAAGACAAAAGAAGGGATTAACTTACAAAGGAAAAGCCATAAGGCTAGCAGAAGATTTTTCAACAAAAACTTCATAAGCCAGAAAGGAGTGACATGATATATTCAAAGTGCTGAATGGGAAAAACCTGCAGCCAAGATACTTTATCCAGCAATGCTACCATTCAGAAGAGAGATAGTTTCCCAGACAAACAAAAACTAAAGGAGTTCATGACCACTAAACCACCTCTGCAAGAAATATTAAAAGGAACTCCTTGAATGGAAAGGAAAATACTGAAAAATGACAGTATGAAGGTAGGAAACACAAAAGCAGTAAAAAAGAATATTTCTGTAAAAACATCAGTTAAGGAACTCACTAAATTAAAAGATGTAAATATGACACCATATACCTAAAACGTGGGGAGGAGAGAGTAAAGAATGGTTCAAACATAAATGACTATCAACCTAATGTAGACTGTTACATGCAGAAGAGGTTATATACAAACCTAAAGGTAACCACAAATCAAAACCACTAACAAATATGCAAAGAATAAAAAGAAAGAAATCCAAATACATTACCAAAGAAAACCAGCAAATCATGAAAGAGAGAAAGACAAGATCACAGAAAATCTTCATGTGAAACAACCACAAAACAAGTAATAAAATGGTGATAAATACATAACTACCAATAATTACTTTGAGTGTAAATGGACAAAATGCTCCAATCAAAAGACACAGGGTGTCAGAATGGATAAAAAAACAAGACCCACCTATATGCTGACTACAAGAGACTCATTTTGGATCTAAAGGCACCTACATATTGAAAGTGAAGGGCTGGAGAAACATTTTCTTTAAAGATATTACTTATTTATTTGACATAGAGAGACACAGTGAGAGAGGGAACACAAGCAGGGGGAGTGGGAGAGGGAGAAGCAGGCCTCCCGCACAGCAGGGAGCCCGATGCAGGGCTTGATCCCAGAACTCTGGGACCATGATCTGAGCTGAAGGCAGACAGTTAACAACTGAGCCACCCAAGTGCCCCTGGAGAAACATTTTTAATGCAAGTGGATACCAAAGAAAGTCAGAGTAGCAATACTTAGATTGGACAAAAAAGACTTTAAAACAAAGACTGTAACAGGAGACAAAGAAGGATACTATATAATCATAAAGGGGAATCCCAAATTCATGCACCCAACATGGGAGCACCCAAATACATAAAACAATTAACAACAAACATACAGGATCAATAATAACACAATAATAGTAGGGGACTTTACCACCCCCCTTACATCAATGGACAGATCGTCTCAACAGAAAATCAACAAGGATAGGATGCCTGGGTGGCTCAGTTGGTTAAGTGTCTGCCTTCAGCTCAGGTCATGATCCTAGGGTCCTGGGATCCAGTCCAACATCGGGCTCCTTGCTCAGTGGGGAGCCTGCTTCTCCCTCTGCCTCTGCCTGCTGCTCCCCCTGCTTGTGCTCAGTCTCTCTCTCTCTCTGACAAATAAATAAATAAATCTTAAAAAAAAGAAAAGAAAATCAACAAGGAAACAATGGCTTTGAATGACACACTGGACCAGATAAATTTAACAGATATATTCAGAACACTCCATCCTAAAACAGTAGAACACACTTTCTTTTCAAGTGCACATGGATCCAGAAAAGATCACATATTAGGCCACAAAAAAATTCAAAAAGTTCGAAGTCATACCATGCATTTTTTCTGACGACAGTGCTATGAAACTAGAAGTCAACCACAAGAAAAAATCTGGAAAGAAAACAAATATGTGGAGGTTAAATAACATGTTACTAAACAATAAATAGGTCAACCAGGAAAAAAAGAAGAAATTTAAAAAGTGCATGGGAACAAATGCAAATGAAAGCACAATGGTTCAAATCCTTTGGGATGTAGCAAAAGCTGTTCTAAGAGGGAAGTTTATAGCAATACAGGCCTAACTCAAGAGGCAAGAAAAATCTCAAATAAACAGCCTAAACTTATACCTAAAAGAGCTAGAAAAAGAACAACAAACAAAACCTAAAACCAGAAGAAGGAAGGAAATAATAAAGATTAGAGCAGAAAAAATGAAAAAGAAACTAAAACAAAACAATAGAACAGATCAATGAAACCAGGAGGTGATTCTTTGAAAAAATCAATGAAATAAATAAATCTCTAGCCAGGCTTATCAAGAAAAAAAGAGAAAGAACACAAATAAAATCACAAAGGAGAGAGGAAAAATAACAACCAACACCACTGAAATACAAACAATTAAAAAATATTATGAAAAACTATATACCAACAAAGTGGACAACCAAGAAGAAATGGATAAATTCCTAGAAACATATGACCTATCAAAACTGAAACAGGAAGAAATAGAAAATTTGAACAGACCAATTACCAGCAAAGAAATTGAATCAGTAATCAAAAAACCCCCAACGAACAAAAGTCCAGGACCGGTGGCTTCACAGGCAAATTCTGCCAAAGATTTAAAGAAGAGTTAATACCAATTCTTCTCAAACTATTCCAAAAAAAAAAAAAAAAAAAAAAAAAAAAAACAGAAAAGGAAGGAAAACTTCCAAATTCATTCTATGAGGCTAGCATTACCCTGATGCCAAAACCAGATAAAGATACTACTAAAAAAGAACTACAAGCCAATATCTCTGATGAATATAGATGCAAAAATTCTCAACAAAATACTAGGAAACTGAATCCAAAAATACATTTAAAAAAATCATTCACCATGATCAAGTGGGATTTATTCCTGTGTTGCAAGAGTGGTTCAATATTTGCAAATCAAATGTGATACATCACATCAGCAAGAGAAAGAATAAGAACCAGGGTGCCTAGATGGCTCAGTTGGTTAAGCATCTGACGCTTTTTTTTTAAGATTTTATTTATTTATTTGAGAGAGAGAGACAGAGATAGCAAGAGAGAGCATGAGCAGGAAGAAGAGGGAGAACAGGCTTCCCACTGAGCAGGGAGCCTGATGCGGGGCTTGATCCCAGGACACTGAGACCATGACCTGAGCTGAAGGCAGATGCTCAACTGACTGAGCCACCCAGGCGCCCCAGCATTTGGCTCTTGATTTCAGCTTAGGTCATGATCTCGGGGTCATGAGACTGAGCCCCGTGTCGGGCACCAGGCTCAGCAGGGAGTCTGCTTGAGATTCTCTCCCTCTCCCTTTAACCCTCACCCAACTTGAGTGTTTCCTCTCTCCTCTCTCTCAAATACATAAATCTTTAAAAAATTATAAATAAAAAGTAAGAACCATATGATCATTTCAACAGATGAAGAAAAAGCATTTGACAAAGTACAACAACCATTCGTGATAAAAACCCTCAACAAAGTAAGGTTAGAGGGAACATACCTAAACATAACAAAGCCCACATATGAAAAACCCACAGCTAACATCATCCTCAATGGGAAAAAAACTGAGAGCCTTTCCCTTAAGGTCAGGAACAAGATAAGGATGTCCACTCTCACCACTCCTATGTAACATAGTACTGGAAGTCCTAGCCACAGCAATCAGACAACAAAAAGAAATAAAAGATATCCAAATCAGTAAGGAAGAAGTAAAACTTTCACTATTTGCAGATGACATGATACGATTTATAGAAATCTGTAAAGACACCACCAAAAAACTACAAGAACTGATAAATGAATTAAGTAAAGTCAGAGGACACAAAAATCAATCTACAGAAATCTGTTACATTTCTATACACCAATAATGAAGCAGAACAAAGAGAAATTAAGAAAACAATCCCATTTACAATTGCACCAAAAATAATAAGATACCTAGGAATAAACCTAACCAAAGAGGTGAAAGACCTGTACTCTGAAAACTATAAAACACTGATGGAAGAAATTGAAGACGACACAAAGAAATGGAAAGACATTCTATGCTCATGGATTGGAGGAACTATTGTTAAAATGTCTGTACTACTCAAAACAATCTACACATTTATATAATTCCAATCAAAATGCCAACAGTATTTTTCACAGAACTAGAACAAACAATCCTAAAATTTGTACAGAACCAAAAAAGACTCCAAATAGCCAAAGTAATCTTAAAAAAGAAAAGTAAAGCTGGAGGCATCACAATTCTGGACTTCAAGTTATATTACCAAGCTGTAGTAATCAAAACGGTATGGTTCTGGCACCAAAATACACACACAGATCAATGGAACAGAACAGAAAATCCAGAAATAAACCCACAATTATATGGTTAATTAATCTTTGACAAAGCAGGAAAGAATATCCAATGGGAAAAAGACAGTCTCTTCAACAAATGGCATTGGAAAATCTGGACAGCAACATGCAAAAGAATGAAACTGAACCACTTTATTACACCATACACAAAAATAAATCCAAAATGGATTAAAGACCTAAATGTGAGCCCTGAAACAATAAAAATCCTAGAATATAGCACAAGCAGACATTGGCCATAGGAACATTTTTCTAAATGTGTCTCCTGAGGTAGGGAAACAAAAGCAAAAATAAACTATTGGGACTACATCAAAATAAAAAGCTTCTGCACAGTGAAGGAAACAGTCAACAAAACTAAAAGGCAACCTATGGAATAGGAGAAGATATTTGCAAATGATATATCCGATAAAGGACAGTATACAAAATATATAAAGAACTTAGACAACACCCAAAAAACAAATAATCCAATTAAAATATGGGCAGAAGACATGAACAGACATTTCTCCAAAGATAGCAAAACAATGAGATACCACCTCACACCTGTCAGAATGGCTAAAATCAAAAACAAAAGAAACAACAGGTATTGGTGAGGATGTGGACAAAAAGGAACCCTTGTGCACTATTGGTAGGAATGCAAACAGGTGCAGCCACTGTTGAAAACAGTATGGAGGGTCCTCAAAAAATAAGAACTAGAACTATCCTACAATTCAGTAATTGCATTACTGGTATTTACCAAAAAAAACCCACAAAAACACTAATTCAAAGGGATACATGCACACCTATGTTTATAGCAGCATTATTTATAATAGCCAAATTATGGAAGCAGCCCAAGTATCCACTGACTGATGAATAAAGAAGATGTTTTATATATATATATATATATATAAATACACACACACACACACACATACATACACACACACATACATACATATATATAATGGAATATTATTCAGCTATAAAAAAGAATGAAATCTTGCCATTTGAAACAATATGGATGGAGCTAGAGAGTATAATGTTAAGGGAAATAAGTCAGAGAAAGACAAATACCATATGATTTCACACAGATGCCAAAATTAAGAAACAAAATGAATGAGAAAAAGGGGGAAAAGAGAGAGACAAACCAAGAAACAGACTTTTTTTAAACTTTATTTTTTAAAGTAATCTCAACACCCAGCGTGGGGCTTGAACCTACAACCCCAAGATCAAGGGTCACATGCTCCTCTGACTGAGCCAGCCCAGTGTCCCAAAGCTAAGTGGACATTGGGGAGGGTATGTGCTATGGTGAGCGCTGTGAACACAGACCTGTACCCCTGAAACAAATCACAGACCTGTACCCCTGAAACAAATAATACATTATATGTTAATTTAAAAAAAAAGAACAACAAAGGGGAGCCTGAGTAGCTCAGTTGGTTAAGCATCTGACTCTCGGTTTCAGCCCAGGTCATGATCTCCTGGGTTGTGAGATCAAGCCCCACGTTGGGCTCCAAACTCAGTGGGGAATCTGCTTGAAGATTTTCTCCCTCTGCCCCACCCTCCCACTTGCTCTCTCACTCTCTCAAATAAATAAATAAATCTTTATATGAAAAGAAAGAAAAAGAAGAACAAAGTTGGAGGAATCACACTTCCCAATCTTAAAATTTATTACAAAGCTACAGTAATGAAGACTATGTGGTATTGGCATAAGGATAAACATACAGATCAATGAAATAGAAAAGAGCGTCCAGAAATAAAGCCATCTATCTATGACTGATTGATTCTCAGCAAGGGTGCCAAGTCCATTCAATGGAGAAGGAATAGTCTTTTCAACAAAAGGTGCTGGAACAATTTATTATCCACATGCAAAGAAAAAAAAAGAATTTGGGCCTCTAACTCATACCATATAAAAAAATTAACCCCATATGGATAAAGATCTAAATTTTAAAACTAAATCTATAAAACTCTTAGAAGGAAACATGGACATAAATCTTCAGGGCTTTGGATTAGGCAACTTTTTTTTTTAAACATGTCATCCAAAGCACAAGCAACAAAAGAAAAATTAAATAAAGTGGACTTCATCAAAATTAAAAACTTCTGGGGGTGCCTGGGTGGCTCAGTCATTTAAGCGTTTGCCTTTGGCTCAGGTCATGATATCAGGGTCCTGGAATCAAGTTCCACATCGGGCTCTCTGTTCAGCGGGGAGTTGGCTTCACCCTCTCACTCTCCCTCTTTGCTCTCCATCTCTCTCTTCTCTCTCAAATAAATCAATAAATAAAATCTTAAAAAAAAGAAAATTAAAAACTTCTGTAGGTCAAAGAACAGTATAAGGAAAGTGAAAAGACAACCCACATAATGGGATAAAATATTTGTATATCATATAACTGATTTAAGAAAAACTTGTATAGACTATATAAACAACACTTAAACTCAACAACAAAAAGGCTAAAAACCCAATTAAAAATGGGCAAATGATTTAAATTGAAGATATACAAATAGCCAATAAGTATATGAAAAGATGCTCAACAACATTAGTCATTAAGACAATGCCAATCAAGAGCACTCCAAGATACCATTTCATATTTGCCATGATGGCTACAGTTAAAGAAAAAGAAAACAGAAAATAACAAGTGTTGACAAGGATGTGGAGAAATTGGCATACCTAGTGGAATAAGGTATGGTATAACTACTTTGGAAAAAAATTTGACAGTTCCTCAAAAAGTTAAACATAAAGTTACCATATAACCTAGCAATTCTATTTCTACATATGTATACTCAAGAGAATTGAAAACATGTGTTCACGGGCGCCTGGGTGGCTCAGTTGGTTAAGCAACTGCCTTCGGCTCAGGTCATGATCCTGGAGTCCCAGGATCGAGTCCCGCATCGGGCTCCCTGCTCAGCGGGGAGTCTGCTTCTCCCTCTGACCTTCTTCCCTCTCATGCTCTCTCTCTACCATTCTCTCTCTCTCAATAAATAAATAAAAATCTTTAAAAAAAAAAAAACATGTGTTCACAGAAAAACTTGTACAAAAGTGATCATAGCAGCATAATTCATAATAGCCAAAAGTAGCAACAACTCACATACTCATCAACTTATGAATGGATAAACAAAATGCAATCTATCCATAAAATGGGATTCTATTCAGCCATAAAAATAATGAAGTACTGATACCACATGTGTGAGCCTTAAAAGCATCATGCTGGGGCACCTGGGTTGCTCAGTAGGTTAAGCATCTAACTCAATTTCAGCTCAGGTCATGATCTCAGGGTCATGAGATAGAGCCCTACATTGGGCTCCGCATTTAATGGGGAATCTGCTTGACATCCTCTCTCTCTCCCTCTCCTCTGGCCCTCTTCCCACTCACGGGCATGCACACTCTTTCCCTCTCTCTCTCAAATAAATAAATAAACCTTTAAAAAAAAAGAAAGCATCATGCTAAGTGAAAGAAGTCAAACACATAAAGCACATATGAAATGTCCAGAATAGCAAATCCATAGAAACAGAAAATAGATTAGGAAAGAGAGGCAGAGTTTACTTGCTCAAGGTCACAGGGCTACTAAAGCAGCAAATTCAAGATCTGAAATCACATCTTTGTGATTGAGTGGCTCCTAACAACCTTTCTGTCTTCATACATTGATCATTCACCCAACAAATAGTGATGTACGTAAAACATGCTAAACACCGAGAATAAAATCATGAATAAGACACAACAAACCCTACCTTCCAGGAGGTCACAGTAGACTATGGAAGACAGATGTGAAAACAACAAATAAGTGTCCACTCAAGTCTGAAATGAGGAAAACTGTAGAGGTACCTCAGAGAAGGGAGGGTTGTGTTAGTTCGAGTCTTCTGAAAGCTGAAGCCAAGACAGGATTAAGGGAGCAAGGATTATATTAAAGGAAATGCCTATGTGAGAGAAAACAGGGAGGAAGCCAGGGAAACACTAGGAGAGTCATCAGACCATGATGCAAGTCTGACACGAATGAAGAAAAGAGGGAGAAAAGACTGGATGGTAGCACCCAAGACTGCCATGCAGCCTAAGGGAAGTCACAAAGCTGTTGTTGGGGACTCCTTAAGCCAAATTCACAGTCAGAGAAGAGTCACACCTCCCAGGAAGAAGTCAGCCTTAGTCATCCTTCTGTCTTCAATCATTCACCGGGAGCAACCCAGGAAAAACATGGCCTCAATGCAACCCTGAAGATAAGATTTCACAGCACATCAGCTGGGACTCTTGGTCAATTATGCTCCCTGTAGTTGGAGGTCCTCAAGGTGAAGTCCTTACTGTCACCACAAGGGTTAAGTGTCAGGGAAAGCTTTTTCTGGCATTGGTAATTTATAACTTAGGTTCTAAGATTATACTCTGCTTATGGATAGGGACAGTATAAGGAAGAAAAACAAGCACTGTGAGGAAAAGGAGACTGGATGAGCAATTGTGGTTCTTGCAAAGACTTAGCCCTTGGACATTCAACAAAGTTTTTCTTGTTCTAGCTATGTCCCCAGTGTCTTATGCTTATAATCTAGTATTTATTAAATATGCTACAAAATAAAATATAACTAGATTATCATTGAATGTTGCCTTGCTCACTGTAATTCAGCTCATCATTTAACACATGGAAAACTTTGTAAATTAATATTCGGTCATTTCGGGCAGAGTACTTCTAAAGATTTGTGAGTTCATTTACATGTTTATCTGCTCTTTTCTCCTTGAGGGTAGGACCGTTCTTCCGCCTGATGATTAGAATGAATTGGATATTTTGAACTCATCCATCAGATTTGGAAATGATATCTTAATTGGCGAAAGTGTTTAACACTTAATTGAACATTTCTACTGTGAACTTCCATTTTTCTTAAGTACAGAAATAGCACAGCAGGGCCATGGACAAGTAAAGAATGTCATACAAACACCTTTCTGTATCTGTCTTGTTCTCTGCAATATTCCTGCTTCCTTGCAAACTCCTATGCACAGAGTAAGGCACTCAATGAACATTTCATGATTTCATTTTCTATGAATTTGTAAAAATTTAAGTATATGGGAACAAGTGTATCTTTGTTACATGTGGCTACTGAGAAATCTAAGGTGATTTTTTAATAAGCTTTGAAAATCTGAATGTTACCAATTCATGCAGGTAGAGTATTTGGTGTTCAGCTCCTATCCAAATATATCATCGGACATTTATATTACATCTTCCTTCTCCTTTCCCTCTTCTTTCCAAACCCTCACCTTACAGCTGCCTAGAAGTTATAATAACATATAGAATCGTCTTAAAGTCTAAAACACAGTTACTTTCTTTAACCCAGAATAGAGAAAATAATCTCTTTTTTTGTGGAATTCTTTCAACCATGAAAAATAATTCTCTATATCCTTACTAGAAAGTTGTGGCCATCGTTCATCTTTAATCTTTCCAGAATTGGTGCCAACAAAGAGGCATTCATATTTCTTCTGATTTGTACCAACCAAGAGGCATTATATTTGTTCCAGTCTACAAACAAGTGTTTTAATGAAACTATTTGTTGGGAGTTGCTAATATGCATATTAATTTAGTACTCATAACCAAATTATAATTGCACCATCACCTGAAAAAAAAAAGTTATTCAAAGCATATGATACACTGGCCATTTGTCGTTCTTCAACAGTTCCATTCTGGCAGTCTATCTTTCTCTTTGCATTATCCATTTATTTGATTGGCCTTTTCATCTTATTTCCAGATATTACTTACCTGGAGAAGTCTCAATGCAACAGGAAATAGGGTCCACCAAGAAGGAGAAGATACCAAGAGGGAATTATGGGAGAAAATACATATGAGGGGAAATACACCATGTATATGGAGAGAGCCAGAAGAGGCTCAAGAGCTGTCAGACAGTAATACATACCTAACTCTGTGAAGGAGTGAGGGAAGGAAGGAGGGCTGGCTATGAAAAGTCTTACACTGCAGCATAGTTCTAAGAAAATTTCAACAACACCAACAGAAAGTTCTTGAGCCAAAGTCACCCTTCAGAGGAATTCTGTATCTCCCAAAAGTAGGTCGGCTTTAGTATCTATGATGTATTCAGTCATTGGCTGGGAGCAGCCCATGGGAAAACTGGTTTCACGCAAATGCAGTGGAGGATTACAGAGCTCAGCAACTGAGATCATCATTCAACGAGGCTCCTTGAAGTCAGAGATCTGAGAGGTGCCTTTCATGGCCACCACAGTACTCGTAAAAGAAAATAAAGGTCTGCATCTCATACTTCACACTCCTTACTAAAAAGCATACAAATAGGAAGCAAAGTATCATTTAGGGCAGAGGTGACTTTCCCCAGGCCAGAAATTCACTGATACATTCAGATCATACTTTAGGTATGCAATTAAGCACATAGTTTACACAGAGTTGCATTCACATCCCACCTCCCACACTTGGTGGTTGCATGAATTTAAGCAAGTCACTTAAAAACTGAAGAAGTCTTAAAAACACAAAAAAACTTAAGTCTCAACTGCTTCATCTGCTACATGGAGATAATGATGACCTCACTTACCAAATTGGGACTATTGGGAAAATGAAATAAGCTCCAAGGTCCCATGAGTGAAGGTATGGCTTGGCCCCTAGTTTTTCTTTTTAAGAGAGAGAGAGAAATAGCATGTGTGTGTGTGCATGAATGGGATGGGGGGGCAGAGGGAGAGGGAGCAAGAGAATCCCAAACTGACTCTGCACTGAGCACAGAGCCTGACATGGGGTTCAATTCCATGACCCTGAGATCATGATCAGAGCTGAAATCAAGAGTCGGACACTCAACTGACTGAGCCATCCAGGCACCCCTTGGCTCCTAGTTTCTTAGCTCAACACTCCTTCCCCTTCTCCAGTCACTACATGATGCAAAGTCTAAAGAAAGGAATCTCTATTTGTCATCTCTTTACCCAAGAAGTCTGGCTTATTTCCCTTGACCTCAGCTATTATTTATTTTTAAATAGTACCTTCCCCGCTAGGAAGAGTAACCCCCACCTCAGATTCAGAGAACCATGCTTCCCCTTAATCTAAACATATAGTTCCCATGGAAATCACCACAGTCTAACATGACCCCACATGGCTGTACACTTAAGCTAAGCTGGATCAATCAGAGTCCTTCCTGAAAACTTTTAAAAACCAGAACTGAGGAGCAAATCAGTCAAAATCATAAGATGTAATTGTCTAGCACACTCTTCAACAGTCATGGTTTCTGTCAGGAGGAGAAGAAAGTCAGTGTGCACAACCAGAGATGATGAGTCTGGCCATATACTGCTCTAGATTAATGACAGAGATTCTTATTTGTACTCAATTCTCTGGATCAAGTTATTCCTGTGGATGGGTTGGTCAAACCGTCCATGGATTCTGATATCCATTTTTACCTAATGGACTTTGAATTGGTTTGCTCTCACAATTAAGTGTCCTAACAAAAATAACTAAGATCCAATCACTGGCTCCCTTGACTGGTTCATGTTCTTTCCCAAGTAAGAAACTACAAGCCAGTGAACTTCCTTCAAAAGAAACAAGTGTGCACCTGAAACTAATATAACATTCTATATCAACTACACTATAATAATAAAAATTTTTAAAAAGAAACAAGTATTGACTTGGTTCTTCTGTCATGGCCTTTTTCTTCCCCCAAATCTTATAGAGTCGAGTAATTAAGAGCATAGACTTTGGAATCTTACAGACTTGGGTTTGAATCCCAGTTCTTCTATTTATTGGCTATATGATCCTAGGCAAGTTAATTAAACCATCAGAGCCCCAATTACCTCATTTCTAAAGTGGAAATAATAGTTACCTCAAAGTGTTGTTGTGACTATTCCTTGAGTCAGTGCGCACAAAGTACTTTATATAGTACCTACAACAAACCAAGCCATAGTGGGCAAATGAAAAGAAGTAGTTCTACTTCCATGTGCATGGGAAGAAATAAAACACCAGCTGGTCACCTTTAAGCACAGTGGAAAGCTTCAGAGTTGGCATCTATCTTTCCAACAGGAGGCCTCCAATGGGAAGATCAAGGCAGATCAAGGATGCTGTCTACAAGGCTCTCAACCTTCCCCTCCATACTCAAAGTAATCTAGTTACAACTGGACTACCAGAGAGAAAGACTCACTTTTGTCCAATAACCACCTGCCAGCTTACCCCCACCAGGTCTCCTGAGGTCAACAATACTGAGCTATTTAGACCCATACTGATGAATATAAACATAAAATAAACTAACAGACACAGTCAACAAGGAAAAGTTCTTTCAGAAGATTGTCGGCCAATAACTGAAGAAGGGATGATAGAAATAAAAAACCACCATTTTCCTAGCCATAATGAAATAATAAATTCAAGCCAAAATCATCAATAAACCACTGGTTATAAACCACTGGGTAAAAAGCTGATAGAAAACTGGATATTCCCATGATGCCAAAGTATCACTCCACTGATTGTGTTAATCACCAGGAAGAAAATATTACAATGGAAGTATTAGTCTGTCACCACCTAAACCCACTGTTCAATCTTGTTATCACTGATAGTGGACTTATGTGCCATTACTATGTGCTCCTTGCTGTATATACCATCACCTCTGAATTATTCATGCAGAAAAATATTTAACCAGAACCAGATCAAGCTCTTAGTTCTAATACACAGTTTCTATGAAATACAGAGGATAAAATAACAAGTTAGGGGTGCCTGGGTGGCTCAGTCAGTTGGGCGTCTGACTCCGGATTTCAGCTCAGGTCATGATCTTAGGGTTGTGGGATGGAGCCCCACATTGGGCTCCACACTTGGTGGGGAGTCTGCTTGGGATTCTCTCCCTCTCCCTCTGCCCGTCCCCCTGCTCGTGCTCTCTCTCAAGTAAATAAATAAAATATTTTTTTAAAAAATAACAAGTTAGGGGCACCTGGGTGGCTCAGTCACTAAGGGTCTGCCTTGGGCTCAGGTCATGATCCCAGGATCCTGGGATTGAGCCTTGCGCTGGGCTCCCTGCTCAGCAGGGAGTCTGCTTCTTCCTCCCTCTGCCTCTTCCCTGGCTTGTGCTTGCACTCTCTCTCTCGCTCACTCTCTCTCTCTCAAATAAATAAATAAATAAATTAAAAAAAAAAAAAAAACAAGTTAATACCATGAGGAAACCATGAGAAAAACTCAGAAAGTAGGGCATTCCACAGGACAGCTGACCTGGTATCTGAAAGAAGTCAATGTCATGATCTTTTGTGTTCTGCTCACTAAATGCAGATGTGGGGTGGGAGGTTCCCCACACACATCCTACGAACAACTCTCCAAACACCAACTGGGTGTGCTGCTATTAAACTCAATTCTGACACTATCTACCCAGAAATAGGATCAGATACCACAGGTTAAGGGTTCAGTACTACAAGATCATCCCTTCCCCCAGAGTTGTTCCCATTACTTGACCAACTGGCTATAAATCAAAGGTTCCCATGACCTCCACCTTGGCTTTGGTTAATTTCCCAGAGCAGCTCTCAGAATTCAGAGAAACATTTTACTTACTAGATCACTAAGTTATTATAAAAGGGTGTAACTCAGGAATAGCTGGATGGAAGAAATGCATAAGGCAAGGTCTGGGGAAAGGGCACAGAGTTTCCATGCTCTCTCCAGGCATGCCACTCTCCCCACATCTCCAACAACCTGGAAGCTCTCCAAACCCAGTCCTTTTGAGTTTTTATGGAGGCTTCATTACATAGGCAGGATTGATTAAATCATTGGCCATTGGTGACTGATCCAACCTTCAGCCCCCCTCCCCTCCCTGGAGGTGTGGGGGGTGGGACTGAAAGTTCCAACCCTCTAATCACGTGGTTGGTTACCATGACAACCAGCCCCCATCCTTAGGTGCTTTCCGAAAGTCACCTTATTAACATAACAAAAGACACCTTTTTTTGCTCTTGCTTTGGAAATCCCAAGGGTTTTTAGGAGCTCTGGGCCAGAAACAGAGCCGAAGACCAAATATATATTTCTTATTATAAATCACAATATCACACATGGGGGGGAAAAGGTGGAGACACAGCAGGACTGTTCTAGATTAGAAGAGACTTAAAAGCTATAACCACCAAATGACCCTTGATTGGAATCTGGTTTGAATAAACCAGCTATAAAAACTCATTTTTGGTACAATCAGGGAAATTTAAATGCAGCCTAGATGTTAAAGGATATTATGGAATTATTGTTAATTTTGTTAGATGTGATAATGGTACTATGGTTATGTAGGAAAAAATGTCCTTTTTGTTAGTGATGCGTGTAAAAATATGTAGGGATGAAATATGACGTATGTAATTTATTTTGAAATATTTCAAAAATAGATTAAACAAGTATAATGAAATTATTACAACTGTTAAATCTGGATGATGGTATATGAGTGTTCATTGAGCTATTTATTCTACTTCTTTATATGTTTGAAATTGTTCAAAATAAAAATGTTTTAAAATAAAGACTTTTTTCATATATACAAAAGCTGAAGGAATTCATTACCAGCAGAACTGGAATACAGGAAATGTTAAAGGAAGTCTTTTAGGCAGAAAGAAAATGTTACCAGATGGAAATCCGGATATACACAAAGGAATGAAGGATACTTGAAATGGAAAATATATGAGTAAACATAGAATTTTTACTTTTAAAATCACTTTAAAAGATAATTGAGTCTTTCCCACTTGGACCTGGACTAGAGATTACACATAGCCTATGGCAGATTGGAAAATTAAAATTTGTCAAAAATTATAAATGGGCAAATAACCAGTAAAAATATGTATTCTCACTTCTCTTAGAAATTTGGAGACTCTGGCAAGTCTGGTCCTTACATTTCTTCACAGCAGCAATTGTCTTGAGGTGAATGATGGTTCGCCTTGCTCTCCTTTCATAAAGGGGAAAACTGCAGAATAATGAGACTGATATTTGCTTTCTCGGACAAAAAGAACAACAATTTTATAGTTAAGGAAAAATCAGATGAAGGAAGATAGGCTTTAGAAGTACAAGAAAAGAAAGACCAGAGGGAGGCACCAGAAACTGTTCCACCTACAAGTTCATGGCTAGTCTGCTAGGACACCAGGCTTGAGAAGCAAAATGGCTTCTGACGGTGCAAGCCCTTCAGGGAAAACAAATGTCTCTTGGTTTTTTCTGGGAGTTGTTTGCCTGCACTGAATATTTAGTATGACTTGTTGGGGTTTGCAAGAGATAGTGCTTTAATTTTTTTTCTTTTAATAAATGTCTCATGGGTTGGAATAGGTGATACAGTTTCACTAGCTAAAGTGTGCTGTTTTTGTGAAAGTGGGTGTTAGCACTTTCAAAAGAAGGTGGGATTTTCTTAAAGCCATTTTGGAAGACCTCACAGAGGTGAAAAAAAATATATGAGACTAAAAATTATTTTTTTCCTCCTTTTTTTCAAATTTGGAAATTTGTTCCTCTGTGAAACGGCCATAAAAATTGTGGAACTCTTTAATGCCACGGTTAGGGGAAGGAATGATGCTTTTATTTATTGCCTTAGAGAGTGAACACTCAAAAAACCTGGTTTCTGGTCCCATTCACTACACATGTGAGTGATGTGAAGAAAGCATCACAGGGATGCTTAGCATCTCAAGTCTTATGCTTTGTCCCTCTCTGCACTGCTTGCAATCTTATCATGAACAAGCATAGAGTCACAGAGTTAAAAGTGTTTCCCAAACTTAGTGGTCTGAACTTGCTTATGTGAAATGGAGAAAAAGAATTTTCCACACAAAACGAAGATAAATGTTTAAATGAAGGGAAAATACTCACAGCTAACATCATACTTAATGGTGAAGGACTGAATTCCTTCCCCAGAGGATCCCAACACAAGACAAGGTGGTCGGCTCTCACAGGTTCTATATTCAATGTTCTACTAAAATTCTAGGAGGCGATTAGACAAGAAAAGGACATAAAAGGCATCCAAATTGGAAAGGGAGAGTTAAAACTATCTCTATTGGCAGATAACATGATCCCACATAGAAAAAGCCATGAAGAATCCACCAAAAAGCTACTAAAGCTAATAATAAATGAGTTTAGAAATCTCGTAAGATACAGATCAATATACAAACATCAATTGAATTTCTATATACTTGCAGTGAACAATCCAAAAATAAAATTAAGAAAACAATTCCATTTATAAGAGCATCAAAAATAATAAAATAAGGGCGCCTGGGTGGCTCAGTCATTAAGCATCTGCCTTCGGCTCAGGTCATGATCCCGGGGTCCTGGGATCGAGCCCCACATTGGGCTCCCTGCTCTGCAGGAAGCCTGCTTCTCCCTCTCCCACTCCCCCTGTTTCCCTCTCTCACTGTCTCTCTCTCTGTCAAATAAATAAATAAAATCTTTAAAAAAATAATAATAATAAAATAGTTAGAAATACATTTAACAAAAGAGGTGCAAGACCTGTCCACTACAAATCACTAAATGAAATCAAAGGAGACCTAAATAAATAAAAAGATATCCCATGTTCATGGATTGGAAAATCATGTCACTACTCCCCCATATTGATCTGCAGATTCAACACAATCTCCATCAAAAATCCCAACTAGCATTTTTTGCAAAAACTCTAAATCTGATCCTAAAATTCATATGGAAATACAAGGAATTCAGAATAGCCACAATCTTAAAAAAGAACAAAGTTGAAGAACTCACGCTTCCCAATTTCAGAAAACTAGAGGAGTTAATACTGTATAGTACTGGCATAGGATAAGCATATGGATCAATGGAATTGAGAGTCCAGAAATAAACCCTTATATCCATGGTCAATTGATTTTTGACAAGGATGGCAAGACAATTCAAAGGAAAAAGAACTGCTTTTCAACAAATATTGCTGTGACAACTAGATACCCACATGCAAAGGAATGAAGTTGAATCCCTACCTAATACCATATACAAAAATTACTCAAAATGGATGAAAGTTCAGGGCACCTGGGTGGCTCAGTTGGTTGGGCATCTGACTTCAGTTCAGGTCATGATCTCAGGGTCCTGGGATCAAGCCCTGTGTCTGGCTCCCCACTCAGTGAGGAATCTGTTTCTCCCTCTCCCTCTGCCCCTTTGGCCCTCCCCCCAGCCCCTCACCCCTACTCATGCTCTCTCTCTTACCCTCTCTCTCTCTCTCAAATAAACAAATAATCTTAAAAAATGGATAAAAGATCTCAATGGAAGAGCTAAAACTGCAAAATTCTTCAAAGAAAACATAGATATAAATCTTCATGACCTTGGATAAGGTAATGATTCCTTACATAGGACATCAATATTACAAGTGAGAAAAGAAAAAATAAAGTATATGTTCTCAAAATCAAAATATTTTGTTAATAAAATAAAAATATTTTGATTTAATATTTATTAAAATATTATAACTCAGTAATAAAAAGACAAAGAACCAAATTTTTATAATAGACAAAGAATCTGAATAAACATTTCTCCAGAGAAGATATACAAATGCACAACAGGCACATGAAAGGCACTCAACACCATTAACCATCAGGGAAATGGAAATTGAAACCACAATGAGATACCACTTCACATTCACTAGAATGGCTATAATCAAAAAGACAACAATTACAAGTGTTATAGAGGATGTGGAAAAATGCAAATACTCATACACTGGTAGTGGCCATGTAAAATGGTTCAGCAACTTTGGAAAACAGTCTGGTAGTTCTTAGAAGGGTTAAACATAGAGGTACCATATGACCCAGCAATTCTATTCCTAGGTATCTACCTAAAAGAATTCAAATATATGTTCACACAAAAACTTGTACACAAATGTTCATAGTAGCATTAGTCATAATAGCAAAAACTCTTAACTGCATTGCACTTGTGCAGAAAAAAAATGTCCTTTTTGTTAGAAAAGCACATAGAAATTATGTACAGGTGAAACATCATTAGGTCTGTAATTTATTTTTAAATATTTCCAAAACAGATGAAGCAAATATAGTAAAAGTTTTACCCAAGTGTCCAATAACAGGTCAAAAATTTACTCACAGGGTGCCTGGGTCGCTCAGTCAGTTAAACATCTGACTCTTGGTTTCTGCTCAGGGTCATGATCTCAGTGTCTTGGGATCAAGCACCAGGGTGGGTTCTGGCTCAGGAGGGAGTCTGCTTAGGATTCTCTCTCTCTCTTTCCCTCCACCCCTCCCCTCCCCATTCCCCCCCCTACTTGCAGGCACTCTCTCTCCCTCTCTCTCTCTCTCAAATGAATGAATAAATCTTTGAGAAACACTCACAGATACATTCTAGCTATTAAATCTAGCTAATAAGATATTAACTATAAGTAAACACGTCAAAGCAGAAGACAAAAATAGTGATAAGCAAATAAACAAGTAAATTTTAAACACAAATCACTCCTTATCATGTGATCAGGAAGTGTAATGCCTCTATTAACAAATATTTCTTGAAATAGAGTTATAATATAAGGGGAGAGTGTAATACTAATCCAGAGCTCATTTTCCAGACTAATCCTTTACCAATGAGAGGGAACAAGGGATAAAGTAAAAGTATAATAAATTTCTCATCTTGTCAGGGTGAAGTGGGAAGGAGAGACAAAACTACTGTTTAACTTTTTTAATTGATGGAGAAATATAGGTTCAAGTATGTTGTTAATCATTTAAAGGAAAATGATAGAAGAGAAATTTGAAGTATAACTTTTAATTACCCTAAAAAGAGTAAAAACCTAGACAATATGAAACGTGTTTGTTCTAGTGAAGTTGAGAAAATAAAATTAAGGAAAACAATAGGAAATCATACTAACCAGAAAATATTTTTTAAAAGATAGAAGGAATAGGGAACAAATAATCTATTACAATAAATGCAAATGTGCTGATTTTCCTTATTGAAACACAAAAACTCTCAAACTAAGTAAAATAATTTTTAAAATCTAGCTATTAATTGTTCACCAAAGGAATACCTAAAATAATTTGATACAGTAAGGACAGTCATTAAAATAAGGGAAAAGAGGAGCACCTGGGTGGCTCATGGGTTAGGTATCCGACTCCTGATTTCAGCTCGGGTCCAGAGATCTCAGGGTTGTGGGATGGAGCCCTGCCTCGCACTCCACGATGGGTGTGGAGCCTGCTTAAGAGTCTTTCTCTCTCCCTCTCCCTCTGCCCCCCTCCCTCTATAAAAAATAATAAATAAAATAAAATATGGGAAAAGATATACCAGGCAAAGCAAATAAAATAGACACAGGAGGCCATATTAATCTCAAAGTTGACTATAAAGCCAAAAGGATTAAATGAGACATGAAGAGATAATTCATAATAATTAAGGGTAAAATTACAAAGAAGATATTAGAAACACATAGGTAATTCATAAACCTAGAATCATATGGGAAATTTTAAGAGGTCCCTCTCAGAATTTTACAATTTAGGTTTAAATAATGCATTGGGTAAGCCTATTTTTAATCAATATAAAAAGAATTTTATATCCTGAAGACAATATGTTTCCTTAAATGTTCTTAGAACACTTCTGAAAAAAATAGAACACTTTAATTAGCCTCAAAGAAAACCTAAAAATTCTAAAGCTTTACATACTATATTGCCTGGCCACAATTTAAAAAATAGCACAAGAAATTAATAATAAAAAAGTAGGTGTGAACCATCCAGAAGAAATTAAAACTGAATTACAGACAATATGAAGACTATAGAAAAGGATCAAAACCTATAAGATGCAATGAAAATCATGCTCAGAGGAAAACCCATAGCCTTAAACTATTCTACCATTAAAGAAGAAAGACAAAATACAGAAGCAATATACTCAAAAATGAACTAGAAAAACAAATTGGGAAGCGAAACAAAGTATGGTGAAGAAATCAATTTAAATCAAACAGAAATTAATGTATTATTTTAAAAACATAAAACTAGATATGATTAGTAAAATCAATGGCTTCCTTTAAACAAACAAAGTGACTAGATAAACAAAACAAATCAAAATCATATACTATAGAAATGATAAAGTGGATGCAGAAGAGACTCTTCAAGTTAAAAGAAAATAGTATGCATAATTTTATGCTATTGAAAACTAGATAAAATGGACCATTTTCTGGGCAACCATAAAATTGCAAAATTGACTTAAGCAACAAACACTATAAGTAGAACAAAAGTCACAGAAGAATTCAAAAAGTGTATCAAACATCTATCATCAAAAGATTGTTTTAAATCTTGCATTCTTCAAATGTTTGGGAAATGAGTAAATGTTGTGTTATTTAAATTATTCTAGATTATAGAAAAAGTTTATTCGATAAATTTGGAAGATTTTTAACACTTGTACCAAAATTTGATGATGATAATACTAATTCAATCTCACTAAAAATTTAGATGTGTATATCCTAATTATTAGTAAATCAAAGCCAGCAGTGCAATAAGAGAACAATGCACTATAACCAAATAGATTTTAATTTGGGAATGTAAGAATAGTTCAACATAAGGAAGTTCATTACATTAACTGGTTAATGAGAGTTTTTTAAAAAATAAAAAGGTCATGAGGCGCCTGGATGGCTCAGTAGGTTAAGCATCCGACTCTTGATTTCCTCTCAGGTCATGATCTCAGGGTCCTGGGATCCAGCCCCACATGGGGCTCTGGGCTCAGCGGGGAGTCTGCTTGCCCCTTTGCTTCTCCCCCTGCTGATATTTCTCTCTCTCTCTCTCTCTCTCAAATAAATAAAATCTTTAAAACATTTTTTAAAGTAAAAAATAAATAAAAAGGTCATCCCCATTATGTGCCAAAAAGGCATTTAGTAAATTTCAATAGCCATTCCTCTTATAAAACCCAGGAAACGTAAGAATAGAAACATCTTTGTCAATACAAAAGTATCAGAAACCAATGCAATATCATGATAAAGGTCAATGCTCAATAAAAATTAAAATTGAAACCAAGACAAGGATGTCACTGCCTCCATATTGTTCTCAATCTTTTATCTGTTGCAATCAGACAATAAAAGAAAATGAATAATAAATGTTTAAAAGGGAAAACATATGATACAACCGTCTTCAAAAAAATAAACTATTAGAATTAATAAAGGGTTCAGTAAGGGGGCCCATCATAAGCATGCATAAAAACAGTCACTTTCACTTTTCTTTATACGAGCAATAACCTATTGGCAGATGTAATGAAAAGAAAAAATCTCATTCACAATATCAATAAAAATTACTCTCATTTTCAATTACAATAAAAATTATGAAATAGCCAGGAAAAAAAGAGATAACAAGATAAGTATAAGACCCATACTAAGAAAATGATAAAATCCCAAAGAAGTACATGAAAAAAAGACCTAAATCTTGCATGGGGGACTCAATTTGGTAAATCTCTGTTAGTCTCCAGAGATTATTTATGAGCTTAATGTAATTCCACTCAGAATTCTATTTTTTCCAAATTATAGACAAAATAATTATTTTATTTATTACAGATTTATCACAAACTTAAATAAGAATAATAGCTATAACTTATTGTGGACTTACTGTGTGCCAGGCATTGGGCTAGGCTCTTTATAATCAGTAACTCTAATTTGTTTAATACTTGGAATGATTCTATTTTGAAACCCTTTTTACAGATGGGGAAATCAAAGCACAGAGAGGAAAGATGATCTGCCTAAGGTTACACAGCTAGAAATTAATAGAGCAATGATTTAAACACAGACTTTCCTACTTCAGTACCCCTGCTATTTTTTATTTTTAACAAAAGTTGCATATATTTAAGGTGTGCGATATGATGCTCTGATATATGTATATGACAGGAAATGATTACCACAATCAAACTAATTAACATATCTCTCATCTCCCATAGTTACCTCTGTGTGTGTGGGGGGGGGCATATGTTTGCGTGTGTGGTGAGAAAAGGAGATCTACCATTATCATTGTGAGCCTTGCCTATTTAAGTGTGTAAAAACTTAAAACCACACAAGCATCAGAAGAAAGGAGAGGCTTTTTGTATTTTGTTTGTAATCATGGATTGGAAGGTCTTTCTTTCCTTGACATCAGGGCCATGAAATAACAAGGAAAAACCTAACAGCTCTGTTTACATAAAAATTTAAAACTTCTGTATAGAAATGAAAAAGACACCAGAAACAAATGTGAAAAAAATGACAAACAGGAGTAAATATTTGCAAACAGCTACTAGCCATACAATGCAGAAAGCTTCTACATATCAATTTTAAAATAATAACAACAGAAAAACATAAACAGGGAGTTCACAGAGGAAACCAACAAAATACCAAAAAACAAAAAGATACCAAATTTTATCACAATCAATACAATTCAATTTTATGGAACACTTTAAAAAGATAGGGTGGATTTATTTGTGCTCACATAAAAAATGGTCACAAGATGTTACTGAGTAGAAAAATAAAGTTACAGAATACCGCGCAAAGTCTGATTCCAATCTATAATAAATTTTATATGTGTGCACATTGTAATTAGAATTTGAAGGGTATACACTAGTTAATAGTGAGAATTTAGGGGAATAGGATTATAAAGTAGGGGAAGGTGGAGAGAGTTTCATTTTTTGTTGCATGTGATTTTGTAGGGTTTTTTTTTTACAATGTACATGTGCTTTGATAATGTAAATGTATTAATTTTTATAATAATATTGATTAAAAGTAATATACATTGGAAAATCTACAGGATCACACAGAGCAAATTATATATTATACGTTATGCACGTTAGACCTCAAATATATATATATATATATGAAACAAGCAAGAAAATGTGAAAAATACAAGGTAAAATAATGATGTTTATATTTGTATTAGGGGAGGGGAGTGCAGAAGAAATACACTTAGCTGTGAATGGTTATCTCTGAGGTTCGGGGATGCAGAGGCCTTTAACTTTTATTTAATATGGTCCATTTCTGTATTGTTAGACAAGTGGAGGAAAACTGCACCTGTTAGTCATGCGTAAACTAATAAGAATTTCACTGGCCCAGGGCTGAGAAAAACAAGGTTCTTTTTTTTTTTAAAGATTTTATTTATTTATTTTGACAGAGAGAGAGACACACAGCGAGAGAGGGAACACAAGGAGGGGGAGTGGGAGAGGGAGAAGCAGGCTTCCCACCGAGCAGAGAGCTCAGACTGGGGCTCGATCCCAGGACTGAGCCACCCAGGTGCCCCTAGAAAAACAAGGTTCTGATGCTAACTCTGTCCTTCCCTCTTCCCATCTGAGCTTCCAGTTTTCTCATCTGTAAGATTGGTTAACTCTCTCCAATTCCTAAAGGTCTCCCAGTTCTAACAAGCTGTCATTTTATGATTCTACATAATTCAAATTTCGTTCATTAAAAAACAACACTATCAGGATTTGAAAATTACCTAAAAATGATAACATCTCCCGAGGGAAAAACCCTGAAGAGTTCACGAGTGCCATCCTCAGTGCCTCTTGCACACCCATTTAGATTGCCTCCCCAGACAATAATCTATATCCTGATGGTTGGAAGCAGCCAGCAAGTAGGGACGGGGGTTTTGCACAATAGGAATGACCTCTGGTGGTTTCGTGATCTAAAAAAGCACAGGTCAAATTAGAAAGTTTTGTTTTGTTATTTTGTTTGTTTTGTACTTTTGTAAACACACATAAGTTAGACATTCAATTCCTCCTTTGACATGGTTCTCTGTTTTTACCAGTTCACAACCCCCCACACGCCCCGCCTCCACCCCATTCCAAACCTCTGCCCCATAGGTTCCTTGTTAGCAGCATTCGCTCTCAGAGAGATTGTAACATTACTGAAAGAACACCAAAATACAATTCTGCTCACCATTAATCCTTGTCTTCTCCAGCCCTCCACAGTACAATTGCCTCTCTATTTCATTCATTGCTCCCCCATCTACAACCTGCACATATTTGCAGTCAATCGGAGAAGTAATTACTTTTGTACGGGAACACCACAAACCAACTCTTATTTCCACTAGAACACAAATATCAATTAAGCATAAAATTCAATTTAGAACTGAAGTGCTGCCGAACCTCCCACCAAAAAAAGAGAAAAAGATTCAGTCCTATTCTTTAACAGGATTTCAGGCCTCGTTTTTTAAAAGGTTGGGGGAAAGCAGGAATCCCTTCAAACAGTTTAAATTGTCCTATTTTTCATTCTTGGAGCAACTTTTTGGTGCAAAACTTAGGTTAAAAGCTGCAAAAACAGATCTAAGAAATATAGAAAACGATGTTCTACATTTTTCAGTAGCTCAAAAGATCTTTTTTGTAAATCAGATAAAAATTGCCATTTGAAGAGTATCACTTGGATAATAATGGTAGAAACATATTCAAGGTAAATGAGAGTTGGTAAGGATTAATTCTGCAAAAATAAGAAACTTTGTTCATGTGATTGACTTTACTGAGTCATGCAACCATTTGAAATGCATATGCTATGAGAAATCAAATATTGCAAAAAAAGTGAGAATCAGATTTCATTATATAATCAAATAATTTCTCCTATATTATAATTGCTTTTCAAATACTTAAAACTTAACGAAATCCACTATCCTGGCAAACACAAGAGAATCCTCCTAAACTAAAATTGCATGAAGATATTTTGTCTTGGGAAATGGTCTTCCCTTTACTGTTCCAAGTTCTGTTATTCTCTTAATGATCTGTTTTTCATTTGAAGTTGTGTGTGTGTGTGTGTGTGTGTGTGTGTGTGTGTGTGTGTGTGTACATGTATACAATTCATCCACACAGAGACAAATGCTCACATACCTGATACAAACAAGGCGGGGGGGGGGGGGGGGGGGGGGGGCGGTGCACTGGTCCTTGACCAGCCTGTCTTCCTTCTCTTATTAATACAACTTCTAATCACACACCAGAGCCTATAATCTTGAACTTTGAAAAATAAAATACATTCATCGACGTTTGAAAAGTAACCCCCAAGAAATACATTCCTAAATCCTTTAAAATAAACAAATTAAGCGTCCAAGAATAGGAATTCAAGGAGATTTAAATTTGAATTAGCTTAACTACTTTTGACAAGTTTACACATGAAAGACACCAAGATTGTATGTACTACTTGCTGCTTTAAGAAGTTTCATTCTGTCTGTCTATATAAAAAGTTTCGGCCAAAGTTAAATCAATCTCCTCTACTGATTTTCAACATTAGACAAATACCCAGCCCTTTTTTTCTTTCTTTCTTTTTTTCTTTTTTTTTTTTTTTGAACCCTGCTTTCAGCCTGACTTTTTCCCCAATTGAAATTCAGGCCCTCAATGGTTGGTTTTTCTTGGTTCTAAATGTTGATAAAAAAGGGTTTTCTCCACTCCCTCAATTTGATGTGACAGGCTTCTGACATGAATAATGGAAGCATTTCTTTCACAGGCAAATCAACTTAATTTAGCAAGCCTTTATACTCTCAGTGGGCAAGCCACAATCCCCGAGATTCCATGAGAGCCTTTAAGTTAGACGAAATCTTTAGAATTTGCAGAAAATGTATAAAGTAAACAACACTTATTTTGTCACAATACTTGAATAACTTTTATGCAGGAGTTACAGATGAATATATTACTTCCTAATCAGATCTTGATTTACAAGCAATTTACAAGCTCAAGGGAAACTAGCCCTTAGTAAGAAAAATAAGAGAAGTCTCTACACAAATAAATTTTAAAGCCTAAAGATTGAAAACAAAACACAACGAAAAGCTGAGAAAACAAAAAACAAACACCCTCTCCCTCCGAACAAAAAAGACAAATAAAAAACAAGATACATATACCTTGCAGGGCCGAGTGGAGTTTATAACAGCATTAGAGAAGAACTATTTTGAACAATCCTTTTAGGCAGGATCTTGGGAGAACTGAGAGGGCAGCACTTCCTAACCATCAGACTAAAAGGAATAGATCCTACAGTCATTTCCACTTCCAAATTCAGGATCCAGTTATTCCCTCCCCCCCCCACCCCGAGAACATTTCAAGACAGAAAAAGACATGTTAATAATGCATTAGTGAAAGAGGGATGGGACTCAGAAGAATAAAACTAGACATATGGCTTCTGAGTTGGCCATTGAGGAATGATTAAAAAATGAAGGAAACCAGACTCAGAGCGCAACAGATTTTGCATTAAAACAGTCTCTAACAGAATATGGAGGTTGGCATTTGCCCTCTGGCCTTCTGTATCATTTTTTTAAGGGGAAGATAGGAAGAAAAGAAAGAACACAGGACTGGGAATCCGGAGACCTTCTCCCAGCTGAGCCAGAACATTTCCTGTGACCTTCAGTAAGTCCCTTCCCCTCTCTGGACCTCTGAGTCCTCTTCTTTTCAATGAGAAGGCAGAACTAGATGATCTCTAAGGTTCCTTCCAATTCTAAAATGCTCTATTTCCATACCCCAGTGACAAAAGTCTAGATGAATAGTGATAAAAGTACACAATTATTACATATAATTCAGAATTCTTTCAAGAGTGCTTTACAATTCTGGGATTGGGGCTTGAGCAGATTTAGCAGATCCACCTTGAGCTTCCTCTGGCAGCTTTCCAGAATTTTCTGTTGGCAAATATATAGAAAACAATGTGCTCGCATCTGCCAAGGAAAACCCCAGCAACTGAGAGTTTCTTGGAGCAAAATCAGTTCTTTTTATCCTCAACTGTTTTTCTTATCCTCAACTTCTGAGAATATTTATAAAATGGTAAATGATAATTGAGAAGAGAATTTTACCTACATGCACACTTTTTGCAGGGCTCTTGATACATTACAATTTTCAGCGTACAAATAAAAATAGAATTCTGTCCCAATAATATACTCTTTTAGTTAAGACAGTTTCTGTTTTACTGTTATTTAAAATTTTTATAAAGATCCGTTCAAGTAAGAAAATAACTGGCTTCTTTCCTCAATATCAGACTTTTCACCTTATATTTCAATCTCACTCTATATGTTAAGGTTGTGGAATTTATAAATTAGGAGGCAACTGTTACAGTTAAAAAAAAGATGCTCTAAATTTCATATAATAATAAACTGCAGTGAACTATTTTCACATAAATATTTTTTCAAAGAATAAAGAACCATGTTTTTTAAAAAATACACACTCTATACATCTTTAAGCCATTCTCCACCCCTTCTCATAATTAGTTAATCAGCCAATTAGGGGTTCCAACAATTACAAATGTCAGGGAAGGTACAAAGGAAAGAAAAACAGGAACCTATCAAGGTAGAAGAAAATTCTTTTACTTTAAAGGGTGTCCACCATTAACCTCTGAAGAATTCTACTCCACCTTGACGGATTTGTTATGCCCAGTCTCGACCCCTCCCACCTTCTCTCCCTATTATAATTGTTAGGTCAGTTAATTGGCTGATTAAGGATATACTGGAATTTTTATTAAGTGGCAATTAGAGTCAGACCCAAGGCATATAGAATCCCTTCTGATTGGGAGTGTCACTTAAGTTACAAAGATTAATAAAGTCAAATGGGTTTTAAAGTATGGTTTGGTTAATTTAGCCTTCTCATATGGATATTTTAGCATCATCCATAGCTTTACTATCATCTCAGTTGCTTTCCAACCAAACTGCATTTGAGAGCAGCAATCATTTATTCTCCAAACAGGAAAAAAAGGGAGGAATATTGTATAATCACAAGCCCTAGAGATGTTTCCATCCGCTATGATAACAACTCCTGCATTTTATTCATGACATTCTTTTTTTTAAGATTTTATTTATTTACCTGGCAGAGACAGAGATCGTGAGAGCAGGAACACAAGCAGGGGGAGTGGGAGAGGGAGAAGCAGGCCTCCCACCGAGCAGGGAGCCCGATGCGGGGCTCGACCCCAGGACCCTGGGACCATGACCTGAGCCGAAGGCAGAGACGCCCAACGACTGAGCCACCCAGGCCCTATTCATGACATTCTTATTTCCTTTCTATCCAGGTCCATTCCAACAGAAGACCCAAGTTCCGCCTTCAAAAAACCCACAGGAGTATGATACATGGCATGCCCTCATCCCCTTGGCCTAGTTAAATCCTCTCACAGTCTCTTTTCATAACTTCTCTAAGACAAGGTGGCACTTACGAAGATCCATTACACAGGATGTCCAGTTATGGCCAAGGTAAATGCTCCCTTACAATCCAAAAACATGTGATATTATAACAGAATAGTATCCTTGTATTAAAATTATGACCCAGTGAGGTAGAATGGAGCATGTCAATAATAACATGGACAAGAAGCTGCAGAATGCACATGTGGAATGGGTTGGATAATCCCAGAAAAATGCTAGAGGCAGTATAAAGTAAAAGTTACATCCAAGAGCTTTGGATCAGATATGGCCCAAGTCAAAATTCTGGCTCTACCAGGTACTTAAAAGTGTGACCCTGGGTTAGTTACTTGGCCTGTGTGAGCTTTGGTTTTTTTCATCTATAAAATGAGGATAATAACAGAAGCCATCTCATAAGTTTAATGGGAGGATTACGAGATAATGCATGCAAAGAGTTTATCTCAGTGCATGGCACATAGTAACTGTTCAATGAACAAAAGCTATTATTGACATGACTGTCTTTCCTTGTTCAATTTACTGGCTGTTTGAATAAACCAACAGGCTTACAGGAACATTTGCTATTCTGTAGACAGTCTGAGAACTTAGGAAAACCTATAGGACAGAGATCAGAGAACACAAAATCCCAGGGTGTGAAGGGTGGAAAGAGCGCAACAGTGGTAAACCCAGGACTGGAGAAATGTAACATTCCTGGGATCTAGGTCTACATCAGGTTGACAGGACTGGGAAGGCCATGGGGCTGTCCAATTGCTGAGGCCTGGGTTATTCACAAAACCTATTGCACTTTCAGAGTTAGGCACATGGAGAATTACACCAGACAACTCGATATCCCACAGGCATAGAGGTTAAAAGCAAGGATTGTGGAGCCAGACTGCTTAGGTTTTAAATGCTCCTTTGCATTTAAAGATTTTAGTTTTTTTAAGTAATCTCTACCCTCAACGTGGGCCTCAAACTCATGACCCCAAGATCAAGAGTTGCAAGCTCTACCAACTGAGCCAGCCGGCTGCCCCAGACTGCTTGGGTTTTAGTTTCTGCGGTCAATAGCTGTGTGACCTTAGGCAATGTAGTTAACCTCTCTGTGCCTCAATTTCCTCCTCTGTAAAATAGGGGATGGTATTAGTTCCTAATTTATAATCCATGTTATAAAAACTAAATGAGTTAATATTTGTAACTCTTAGAAGAGTACCTGGTAAAAATGAGCTTTATACAAGTTTTTGTTAAATTAAATAAATAAAACCTGTAAAGCAGCATTCACTTTGCCCTCATGTCACTAGCATCCTGCCCTCCAAACAGCAAGTGTTTAGGAGACATGATGATGTATTTGATCCTTGCAGCAGCTTTGCAAGATGGCAATGAGATGACCAGAGGCCAGAAAAGGAAGACAGAGATGGAGCCAGGAATCCAAAAGCCAGTACTCACTTTTCTCAACACTGGTTTAATACCCCAGTGACACACAGGGACATATAGTATCCATCACTTTTGTTAGTCCTTTAACCTGAGAGCAAAAGGGCAGCAAACAGTGGACAAAACTGGAAAGGCAGTGAAGTCTATCTTTGAACCTTGATTCTTTTTTTTTTTTTCAGATTTTGTCTATTTATTTGACAGACAGAGACATAGCAAGAGAGGGAATACAAGCAGAAGGACTGGCAGAGAGAGAGGCAGGCTTCCCACGGAGCAGGGAGCCCAACGTGGGGCTCGATCCCAGGACCCTGGGATCATGACCTGAGCCGAAGGTAGACATCCAACAACTGAGCCACCCAGGCGCCCCTGAACCTGATTCTTTCAAAACTCTCCCTCAACTCAGAAGTTGCTTTCTACCAGGGCGCCTGGGTGGCTCAGTCGGTTAAGTGTCAGCCTTCAGCTCAGGTCATGATCCCAGGGTCCTAGGATCAAGCCCCACTTCAAGCCCCACATCGGGCTCCCTGATCAGCCGGGGCTCTCTGCTTGTCCCTCTGCCTTTCCCCCTCCCCCACTGGCTTGTGCGCTCTCTCTCACTCATACTCTCTCTCTCAAATAAATAAAATCTTTTTTTTTTTTAAAGTTGCTTTCCCCTCTCCCTCCAACACACAAGTGTTAAACCTACTCCTGTAAAAAAATAAAAAAAATTCAAACGGAAACACAGAATGTTAGAGTTGGAAGGTCTATGTCCAAGTTTTATGTCCTCATATTATAGATGAGGTCACTGGTGCCCACAGAGGGGAAATGACTTTAGTTAAATGATCAAATTCATACTTTTTTCCATTCTCTTCAGATTCAGTATCAAGTTGCATTTAGAGAACAATGGACTGCTCTCATCCCAACATTTGCCGTTTGGATTCTTTGTAGATTGGCATGCCTTCCAAGAGTTCAAGCCAAATGCCACTTCATGAGTTCTGATGTGCTGTTTGCATGGGGCATTCCAATGCAAATTGAGTGTCTTGGTCATAACATCTTGGTCTTGTTCTTCTCCCAGATTTGCATCACTAATATATGCAAGTGCCATATAGTCCAAGGGCATCTGGGGGATAAAACTACATAGGAAATGTTGCCCTTTCATGGTTCTGTTTTCTCAATGGAAATTGAGTTACTATGGCAAGTTTCCCCAAAGCAGCATTTTTACTCTAATTGTGAACCTGAAGGATTGTTAATCACATGACCAAGGAAAAGTAGTGTGTATTGCGTGTAGGAGCATGGAAGCAGAGGTAGAATTTAGAGATAAAAAAAAGAGATTGTACATTGTGACTACAGTTGATAACACATGGCGACTATAGTTGATAACACCATATTGTATAATTGAAATCAGCTAAGAGAGGAGAACTTAAATGTTCTCAGCATAAAAAATAAAGGCACATACGGGAGGTGATGGCTGTGTTAATTAACCCGATGAGGTGGGGGGAACCCTTTCACAGTGTATACATACACCAAATCATCAGGTTGTACATTTGAAATATCTTACAATTTTATTTGTCAATTATACCTCAATAAAGCTAGAGAGAGAAAAAGAAAGATATTGTTGCATCCAACCTTTCCCTCATTTTATGTATGAGGAAACGAAAGCCCAGAGAAGGCAGGGCAAGTTAGGATTGACAACCTGGTCTCTCAACTCCTGGTCCAGAGTTCCTTCCCCAGCACAATTTGGTGTACAATTTTCAGTTTATACGAAATTCCTTCAGCAATCAATATATGCATCGAAGTGGAAGTGCATCATGTTATCACAGGGTACATCCCTGGAACTTAATCTAATTTACATTCACAATCCCTTCTGTGTTAAACATGTTGCTTTCCTTTCTTGGGCAGAAAAATACTATAATTTCAGTTAAAACCTTTCCAGGAATTCCAAGTATGGGAGGTGGATGTTGCTAGGGAATGCTAATAAGAGGTCAAAATAGCACTCAAACCCTCTATGTGTCAGAACAGAAACTTCCCAGAAATATTTACTCAGCACTCTACCTTTTATCATTTGAAAATGCTTTCAATTAAGAAGAGGTCTCTTTTTAGAAAGCCATACTGCATTTAGTGAAATCCAATCACATAGCATTTTAATAGTACATCTCTTCCCCTAATTTTCGTAGTTATCTGCTGATCTTAATTTTCCAATGAAAACCATACATTAACATTGCAGTTTTGAAAAAAATGAATAACATTTCTTGTTATGTTATAGGTCAATAGTTAATGCAGTCGAAGTTTCATTTATCTCCCATTAAAATTGCTTATTTGCCTCATCTCGATGTATATCAAATGGTAATAAGATACGGAATATATAAGGTTGTGACCCATGCCAGTAGGTTTTGCTGTTTCTAGGGTTTTCTTGTTAATTGGTTGCATTGTATGTCAGATCTGATTCTTCCATGCCATTGTTAAGGCTGATGATTCTTCAGAACACCACTGAAAATAGAACTAGAAGGAGTTTCACCAAAACAAGGAAATAGAAGTAAAATTTCCTAAAGGCAGAGCAATGGTTTTTACTTTTTACTTTTATGGTTTGGAAAATAAAATGCATTCCATCCTGTGAAACTCATTGAGTATGAAAAAGAGTGTTTTACCAGGAAAAAAAGAAAAAAAAAACTACTCAATATGTAATTCATCACTGATTTCAGAGGTTTCAGGTTAAAACACATTTCTGGAAATAGAAAATTGACATATGAAGAAAATACTCTTGCCAGCTTCAAGAAATACCTGCTCCATGGAGCTATGTATATTTTCCTTCACCTAATAAACGCCCTCCTTAGCTATCGGGCATAAGATATTTTCGTAAATGAAATTGTATGCTAACCCCTCCAGAGGAGCTCACTTTTTGAACCAATGGAATAATTGTTTTGCAATGTGAATAATCCCTCTCTCATTTATCTATTGTTAGTGGTTGGATTTTTGTTCGTTAAAATTCATAAAAGAGAGCTAGCCTACATATTCTTATCTCTCATCACTTGAAGGATAGGGCTTGGGGAAAGTGAAAAAGCAAGGTAAGGACACTGGCCAGGAAGTCAGAAGACCATGGTTGAATCCAGCTCCAGCACTTACTAGCCAAGCGACTGGGGGCAAGTCACTATACCATTCTTGGCCTCAGTTTCCTTACCTGTACTGGTGTCAGATAAAGAAACTAAAAGAATCAAATGTAATTATCTATGCAAAAACACTTGGTAAACTATAAAATGCTTGACAGATAAAGCTGATAAGCATAACAACTAATTAAATGCTCCCTACTCCCCCTTTCAAAGCCAACAATGGAAATGAAAATTAACAGCTATGTAACAGGAAAGTCGGACCTCAAAGAACATAATTTCAATCAAATAGCCTAAGGTTGGAGCCCTGGCTTGAAAAGGAAATGAACTAGTCAGGTAACATCGGAAAAGTTGCATTCAGTTGGAGCTAACTTAGCCTGTGTGGAGTCTCTGACACTGGCACCAAGGGGCACATTGTGAGGTTGGAAAATAATTTCACTGAAGCCTGACCCAGTGCAGAAAAGGCGTGCAGAAAATCCCCAGGTGATCAGTGAATTTCGACTCTGTTAGAATCTACTTCAAATTTGATTCTGTATATGTTGTGAGTAATTCATTAGATTTGAAAACACTTGATCCTTTAAGGCTCAGTTCAGTTACCGCTTCCGTAATCAGCTGTTAAATCTCTTCAGTTGGAATTAAACTCTCCCTAGTCTGCGCCCCTAATATAAGTGGTATGCCTCCAGTATGACACTCACTACAATACAGTTTATCTTAGAGTATGTCTGTGCGTGTGTGCATGTGCATATGTGTATTCATAATCTTGGGTACTGCCTCAATCACAAAAGTATAATCTAAGCTCCTGAGGTCAGGAACCACATCTTGGTCATCATTATATATCTTTCACAGCATCTAGCACATTGTCTTACATATAGTAGTTGCTCAGTCAGCACTGCTGATTGTTAAAGGGAATGAGAACATACATTTACTGTTAAGAGAAGTATTTCCTTTTTTTCTATACTATAAAACGATCTATTTGAAGCTTTTTTTTAAAGATTTTTATTTTATTTATTTGACAGAGAGAGAAACAGTGAGAGAGGGAACACAAGCAGGGGGAGTGGGAGAGGGAGAAGCAGGTTCCCCACTGAGCAGGGAGTCCAATGAGGGGGCTAGATCCCAGGACCCCAGGATCATGACCTGAGCCAAAGGCAGTCGCTTAACCAACTGAGTCACCCAGGTGACCCTATTTCAAGCTTTAAGGTGTGGTTGATGATCCCAGATCTGACAATAGGGATTCACATTCTTGATGGAGCTGAGTATGGTTGTTAAATCCCTCAAGGGAGGTCAGTGTACTTGAGTTATAAGTTCCATCCCATCTGGAGACTACGTCCATTTAGGACAGTGTTGTCCAATACAGGAGTCACTAGTCACATGTACCTATTGAGCACATAAAAAGTGCCAAGACTGAATCGAGATATACTGTAAATACAAAACACATACCAAATTTCCAAGACTTAGAACAAGATTTAAAAAATAATATAAAACATCTCATTAGTAATTTTTATATTGATTGCATGTTGAAATGAAAATATTTTGGATATACTGGGTGAAATAAAATATATTATTAAAAGTAATTCACCTTTTTTAAAAATTTTTTTAATGTGGCTACTAGAAAATTTAGAATTACATGTGTGGCTTGCATTATTTATTTTTTTAAAGATTTATTTATATGAGAGAGGGGGGCAGAGGGAGAGAATCCTCAGACTCCCCGCTGAGCAGGGAGCCCAACAAGGGGCTCGATCCCAGGACCCTGAGATCATGACCTGAGCCGAAATCAAGAGTCCGATGCTTAACCAACTGAGCCACTCAGGCACCCCGTGGCTTGCATTATATTTCCAGTGGACAGCACTAAAATTGGAAACCAGCCCCCAGAAGAGAATCTATCATTAAAACAACCCAAATGCTACTAATTAGCACATCCACTAATTCCTCTTGAGACCAATAAGACCCCAAAAACCAAAGGGCTATGACACAAAGCACGGATACAATACTACGTCTTCATCTCTGAAATACCTAAGTCTGTATCCAAGCAAGGAATAGGAGTTCCAGATGAAGGCCTTCCAAGCAGAGAAGAGAATTCTAAAATTTTCAGGAGTTACAAAGAGAAAAGGCATTCTTAAAAAGTTTCTGAACAAAACCTCGATATGTACCAACTTAACTTGTGCTGACATGATGCCACAACAAACTGAAAAGGTAAAATAAAATCCAAATGCTTTGCGTGAGGTAGCACAGTGCCTTGCATCCTAACAATGTTTGTTGAAGTGAATTGAATTTGGAAGAGGTTGTCTAATTGGATTTGATCTCTTTTTAAACTGAAGTCAATGAACCAGGGTATGTCCATACACAAGGCTAAAGCTCTCCACTGAGTCTATTACCATGTATTGAGGGTGGATACTGTGCTCTCTTGGCCCTTTATATAGCAACGACTGGATCCCTGCTAGATCATCAGCCATTACAGAGAGGAATTAGGTATAAATTTAACCTTCATTGTAATAAAT
The DNA here is from genome assembly GCF_009762305.2 of Zalophus californianus. Lineage (NCBI taxonomy): Eukaryota > Metazoa > Chordata > Mammalia > Carnivora > Otariidae > Zalophus > Zalophus californianus. The sequence continues at coordinate 12,827,192 of NC_045612.1, forward strand.
ACCATCTTATATCTATGTTTCACCTTAAGCAAGAGGGCTCCTGTAGCATCCCTGAGACAGCATCATAACAAAGCCTTCGACTATTGCACACACCTGCGGTAGCTACATTTCATCAGCCACGAAGATTTAGGTGCCATCTATGAGGCACAGACAGCACCTGAAATTGGGAAAATTAAAAAGAGATTTTAAGAAATAGGAAGAACTCGATAACCAACTAGTGGGGGGGGGGCTTTTACAATGTGTAAGTACATCAAATCATTATGTTGTACACTTTAAACATCTTTCAGTTGGATTTGTCAATTATACCTCAATAAAAAAAAGACAGGAAGAACCAATTTTTAAGCAAAGGGAATGTAAATACTGAAAGAACAGCCCTGTTAAATTACACATAATTCCACTTAAGACGTGAAAAGCCAAGAGCATTATCAACAAGTCTATTCAGTTAATTCAGGGAAATATAAAAAGAAAAACATTCGACCCAGGCATTTGGCATTGTGAAAACAGACTAAGCAGTTGATTGATTGATCTATTTTCAACAGGTTGTGTGGACATCCTGTAGGCACAGACTTAGTCTGAGGCTATTGGCTTAAGAGGTAAAAATCCAATCAGCTATAGTAAAGTGGAGATGGCCACAGTGACCCAATAACCTCTGTTCAAACTTTACCCATATTAGGACACTCTCATACTAAGTTGTTTTGAATGAGACCCAAAGGTATTTATGTATTTTCCTAGTCTTCTTTATCACCTTCTTGTGTACTACTGAGCAGTTTTTGAGGAGACAAGTCACTATTACAATGTTGTCAAGGCCCTTCTCGTTTTCTAGTTCAAATCCTTGTTCATGCTGTTTGCTAAGTACTTGTTCCCTGTGACAGCTTTCAGCCAAACAGAACACTCTGAATGCTGCATTCCAAACCACTCTGTCCTGCTGGGCTCCGGGTGAAACAAGCTCTTCAAACTCCATCATGTGAACTTTTCACAAGGAACAATCTCCCTCAGACAATTCCATTCAGAGATACTATCCGTGAAACTGGGACTCGGGGAAGGGGTGACATCACAGGCTTCCCCTTCTGGCCAGGGTCATGACCACCAAAGTTGTACTTAAGAGGCTCCCACGTGGTTCAGCACATGATTTTCTTAATGATCTAACATTTCCCCTAACTTTCCCATAAGCTTCCAATTTAAGATATTCACACTTAAACACAAAATTGGGTACCGGTGTCAAGAAAGCCTGGGATTTCAAGAATGAGAAATTTGCAACCAGGGTCTCTATTACTATTAGGGGTAGGAGGGTAAATATAAAACATACTATATAATATGTGCCATATGTGGGGTTTTTTGGCAGTGTTGGGAATCATAGAAACAAACAGTATTATATCCAACCAAGAGGATGGAAAAGAAAAGAGAGAGAGAGAGAGAGAGAGAGAGAGAAAATTAGATTGTTTTAAATGTCTAAAGCCAAGGTTTGGACACGGAAGCTATAAAAAGATGCAGGATTATTCCACTGAGATGGACAGCCAGTTTGCCTGCAGTTAGGTTACAACAGAACGGAGCAGCACACCAGGCTACATTTTGAGGAATCTGGGATTGTTTTCAGAAAGACCTGCCTGGTAGCTCCTGAAAAAGGCGGCTTTGGACTCTCCTAAAAGATGTTTAAGATGAAGACGGTAAGCCACGGATCCAGGATAATTTCCAGTCCTGTTCTCACCAGAGTTGGGGCATGTGAACTGGGTGGCTTTCTAGGTCCCCCTTTAGTCCACTGAGTCTAGGAACTTCTCTGTGTAACATCGTACGGCTCAACTTATTATTTTTGAAAAAGAATAATGCCTGAATAAGGGGGCATTTGCCCGTAAAAAGCCCCTTAAGCATTCAAAATTGTTTTTATAATTCTTGACCTGCTGAGGAAGATGGAACCAAAAGAGAGAGGTAAGCCTGGGAGTCCTTGTTTCAAGGGGCTTGCGGAGCTCAGCTAGTCAGACACTAGATTATCAAAATGAGAATATCATAGAAAGAAGGTAATTGCTACCACTGCCTATTGAATTAGATCACAGATCAGAAAGTGCCAGAGCTGTGGACACCTTAAATATCATCTAACATAACTAACTCCTTTATTTCATATATAAAAAGCAAAAAAGGCTGACTTGTTCCAGGTCACTTATTGGGAAAGTCAAAACTTAAACCCGGATCCCATGGGCTTGCCACTGACGCCTGAGACACTATAATCATATCTACAAATGAGGAGGAATGTTGATAACTTATTATTATAGGCTACACTTCTTTGAGGAAACACATATAATGCCCCATAGAATAAAACTGCTCCTCCAAAGTTTTATTTTGAGCTTTCCTTCCCACAGTATAATTTTATGACAAAAATAATTCTTCCGTTAAAAAATATAAAAGTATGGTATAATGTTGAATATCTTTTTAACCTACACATGCAGTAATGGAGATGTGTACACACCTCCCTAGGGAAGAGACCCCACTGGGATGAGACTTAATGGTTTGCAGTCTAGTGGGGCAGACTGACACAAACTGACAATTCCCGTGATGAGTCCAAAATGAGAACTCTGGGGAGGGGACTTTAACCCCAACTTGGAAGGGAGAGGAAGGTATGAAAATTAAAAAGGCTAGAGGCCAGAGAAGATAGAAAGGAAACTTAAGTAGTCCTGTTTGGCTGGTCGCTGAAGTGTGCTGGTGGCAAGGGATGACCTGTATTCCCTGAATGCACGAGGCCAACAGCTTCCCCCAAAGAAACACAACACAGTAAAGACAGTATGCTTGCCATGCCAGAGTGGCCTCACAATACAAGTTTCCTAGCCCCACTCAATCATCAGCATATTAATTAAAAGGTCATACACAATATAACTCAGGGAGGCACAGTGAACAATGGACTGGAACCTGGTATGTGGTATTAGTCTTACCAATGAGTCACTGTAGCCCTCCTGGGTGAGGTCACTTGTCCCATCTGTAAACTCAATAGTTGACCCTGCCCTAGATGATCTTTAAGGTCCCTCTTGGCTCTGAACTTAGGAAGGATCCCACCATGCATTTGCTACTAGAAGAATTCTGTAAGCCTCCACGAAGGCCCGGGCTGATCAACAACCAATCCTCCCCTGACCCCCTACTCAATCATCATTTCATAAACGGCAAAATGATCTTACGGCAATGTTTCCTAACTCTCAGTTCACAAGGAATTTTGATTAGCAAGCAGTGGTTTAATGGATAAAATAGTCAGCTAGAGTTTAGGAAATCAGAGCCTTTTCTCAGGTTCCTATAAAAGGACACAAATGAGGAGATTTCATTTAATAACAAGTTTTAGACTCAGTCTTCTCATCCGCACTCCTAGAAGGAAAATTTATGAGATATGCAAAGTGAGGGGTGCCTGGCTGACTCAGTCAGAAGAGCATGTGACTCTTGATCACGGGGTTGTGAGTTCGAGTCCCACGTTGGGTGTAGAGATTACTTAAATAAATAAACTTAAAAAAAAGAGGGAGAGATGCAAAGTGATGATAAAGATAGTAAGTATGAAAGGAGGGAATAACTTTAAGCCTGCACAGAAATTTCACCACCAATGATCGATTTTAAATTAGCTCCTTGAATCAATCACAAATCTCACAGTGGGGTCCCTTGGGTTTCAGACTTCTCTGTGGTTCTTTAACCACGCTATCGTGGAAGGTTAAGGTTAAGGTGACAAGATTGCTGACTGTCTCAACAGCCACTTCTTAGGCCCTTCAATATAGGATAAATACATACATGCATACATGCATACATACATAGAAATTAGCTCAGGGGCTTCAGACTTTACTAGGCATCACAATCACTGAGGCTTCCTCCTGAAAGCAGGTCGCTTCAGGACCCTCCTATTGAGATTTTAATTCACCTGGAGCTGCTACCTTCATAAGCAACTCAGGATATTCCCAAGGGAGGTGGTCATGAGACCACTTTTCAAAAAGCTGAATCTGATAGTTAGGAATAAGGTTAAAGGCATGCAGGGGAGAAATCATCTAGAAATTAGAGCATGGGCTTCAGGTGTCCTTCCTGGGCAGTAAGTAAACAGAAAGGGAGAAAGGAAATAGCTATGCCTGAGTCTGGACAGGGGCTCACTCATCCACTCATCTAATAAATATTTACCGTGTACCCATATGGATCAGGCACTGTGCTAGGCACTGGGAATTACAGAAGAAAACAAGACAAATGAGGTCCCTTCCCTCATACTGACATGCCCTCTTACCACTCTCCATACCTACCTGTTAAAGTTACTGTGGTTGCTCAATCCTGCAGCCCCTAATGCCCCAGTGATTCCACTGGAAGAGGGCTCTGGGACACAAGAAGCAGGAAGAATGACAGAAGGGAAGGCATGACTATTTTGTTTCTTCAAGACTAGCCCTCCAGGAGATTCTGCAGCTGGAATTAAGGGCTTTCTCAGTCTCCAAGAAGCAGTACAGAATGCACACTGGGGGTGCCTCCTACCTGGTATGGTTTGAGGTGTGGGAGGGTATGAGTGAGCAAAGGCTTCCCAGAGAAAGTCCTGTCAAGGTAAACATCTCCACAACCCTGATTAACCAAAAGGCAATGTCCCCAGTAACAACATCCTATAGGGAAACCCTGTGCTATCCCTGCTGGACATCCAGGCATCCTGCTATCTTCTTAAAGGGGGTGGTATCATCCCCTACCCTAGGATAAAATCTAAAGTACTGGGCCAGGCATTTGAGACCTTCAAATATAATTTGGCCCCTGCCTCCCCTCCCTAGCTCCTGTGATCCCCTGAACACACTTTACTGTTTTTCCCTCCTTCTCAAACTTTGTCAGATACTCTTCCCCTGCTGGTATCGCCTGTGCCCTCTCTTTCTACACATTTTTCTGGGCTCAGTTCAAATGCTACTTCCTCCAGAAGCTGTAACCCTCTTGGCAAGGAGGACCTTCTTCCTCTGAATTCTTCCACACAGTCCTTAGGTGCTTTTCCTACAATTAGAAGTGCTTTTTTTACTACATTAATTTACCTTCCAAGTTAGGATGTGCCCCTTGAGGATAAAGATTGTTTTTGTTTTTGTTTTTGTTTTTACATCCCTTCTCAGGACCTAGCACAGTGCCTCAGTAAGTATGTGAAGATTGCCTCAACAGCAAGTTTTTATTCTATCCGGGAATTCACTTTATTTTGTTGTATCATTTTAATGCATTCGTTGATTACAAATCTACTCCAAAGCCCACACTAATGAAACAGAAACAATCTTCTGATATGAACCTAAAGGCAAGGTATTACTCAACTATCTACAATATTTTATATGCTTGCTTTGGAAGAGCCTGGGGGAGATATGTACATTTTAACTTCCTCCCACCCCTTCGATAACTTCACTGCCACCTCCTCTGCCTCCACACGGACTCTTTGATCACCTCCACTCCACCCACCCCTATTCAGAACCACTTTGGCCTTTTAGGTGTCCCTAGGATTTTCATTTCCAAATCCTTTCCATTCTTGTCCCCCCCCATATTTTTTCAGGCCAGAGGAAGTAGATCTTTCATAACTCCAGTTATAAGGTGTATCCCTCAGGCAACTTCAGGAACTCCAAGGCTGCCCTAATATGCAGAGTGACAATCCTGAGTACTCACGAGCTAAACACACAAGACCTGGGATATTTAGGCAAGTTTCAACTATCAGAAGAGTAGTTTCCTGTTCAAACACAGAGATTCTACTGATTCCTAAATTGATGTTTTCCTGCTTTTTCTAAAATATAGTGGATTTTAATGTTTTACTGACTTTTACTTATAGAGAAGGGAGAACATTTATTGAGTACCTTTAGGTGTTAAGTACTGGGCTAGATACTTAAATTACGGATGTCATCTTATCCTCATGACTACTTTAGGAGACACACAGTTCCATTTTACAGATGAAAAACTGAGGTCAAGAGACATTAAGTGATTTGCCCAAAATAATGTAATGAAGATGTGGGACTGGGATTTTACTGTTGGTCCTTTTTTAATACAAAGCTCATGCTCTTTTAGTTATATCATGCTGTATCCTTAAATAAAACCCAGTTCATTCTGACTACTGTCTTCCAATTCAAAACAGAGATCACCAAAAAGATGTAACCTTAGGAAAAGGAACTTTTTACATTCCTCAGAAAAAGGAGCACTACTGGGCCACCAGGAATACCATCTTTGATCTCAGGATCTCAATTTTTGGTTTAATTTTCCTAAAGAGCACTGAATTGACTCAGTATCAAGTATTACCTGCCCAACCATTATAGCACCCCCTTTACCCCATCACATAATCACCATAAGCAGCTATATATATATAAAAAAAGCACCTCACAGCCTAATATGTATTACTTGCACACTTTGTACAAATTAGGTGCATGGTAAAGTGGAGCAAAAATAGAAAACTCCAGATTTCACCAAGATGTCAAGTTTTACATTTTGATAAGATGTAACTGAACTGGCAAAAAATGGTTAAAGCAAATAACCAAATAATAGAGGATAAAAGTATCCTATAACCAAGTAAACACCTATTAGTCCTTCCCCTTTAAGAATTTTAAATAAGGTCACATTTTTCATTCAACAAACATTTATTGAGCACCAGCAACTGTGCTAAGTGCTAAGGAATATAACTGTGAACAAGATAAACCAGGCTCCCGCTTTGACCAGATACTTCTGTTTTTTCTGATCTTGCTAACTACTACATAATACTTGTTCTCTGCTAGAATTATATTTTTGGGAAAGTCAGAGTCATACGAGGCCTCTTCTAGAATACTTTAAAAGTTTCTTTATGGCAAACTTGACAGAAATCTTTGTTTAACTTTGAGAAGAAAACGATGGTCTCGAGCATCCTTTCGACAAGCATGTAGAAGGTCTAATTAGCTCTCAAACAACATGGCGGCTGGCGGCCAACGGCACGGTTCAGACCATTCGGTTGCGCTTGTGGGTTGGGGAGTCTGTGACACTATCCCCGCACTGGGCCGAGGTGCGCTTGCGGGTCCCCCCGCTGTCCAGGCGGAGGGCCAGTTCTTCTGAGTTGAAGGGGTTCAAGTCGTCCTCGAGGAAGCTACTTTTTCGGCGCCCGCCGCCGGTGCCATTGGTGGCGACGCCATTGGTGGCGACGCCATTGCTGGCGACGCCGCTGGCTTGAGGCGGGGAGCCGGGTGCACCAGATCTCACGCTGATACTCGCCATGGCACCACTGAGGCCATGCAGGGCGATGGCCTCGTGGAAGGGCTGCAGGTCGACGTCTACGGACGAACTGGATTCAGTGGCTGTGGCCTGGCTGGTGGCCGCGGCGGGCGGCTTCGGCGGCGTCCTGGGGGTGCGCGATGATGGAGGTGCGGGGGGCACTTTGCCGCACAGGAAGCTAATCAGGTCTTCGCGGAGAATGGTGCTCCGGCCCTTCTTCACCCACTCCAGGACGTCTTTGATGCGACGCTGGTAGCCAACCTGGACGCCCAGGTCAAAACTTCTTTGGTGGGCATCCCCGCTCTCTTTGTAGAGACTGGTCACGGCCATGGCCGCATTCTGGAAGGGGTCCCACATGGACAGTTCTGGCTGTTGGCACCCGGAATCTTTGTAGAGCTGGGCCACGGCGGTGGCAGAGGTCTGGAAGAGGTGCCACAGCCTCTGCTGCTCGGTCTTGAGCCCCGCTGCCTCAGCGGCCGCCTCCTCCTCCAGCTCAGGGGGCAGCTGCTCTTCCTGCTCGGCCTCGGCCAAGCACTGGCGTTCCCACTTGGAGAACCAGTGCTCCGCGACCTCGGCCTCGCCCTCCTTCGGCTGCTCCTCCATCCTCCTTCTGGCCGCTTGTCTCCTCCACCGCCGCCTCCTCCTCCGCCTACTCTTGCTCCTCCACCTCCACCTCACCTCCTGCTCCGAGCTCCCCTCCTCCTTCTGTGGCCGCCGCCTCCTCCGCGTGCGCCGGCGGGCGGTCGCGCGGGCGGCGGGGCCCTGAGGCCAACTGTTCCGGCGCGCGCCGCCCGCGGCCCTGGTGCACGCCCCGCCCCGCCCCGCCCGGCCCGGCCCCCAGCTACGCCGCGGAGATAACTCCGCAGCCGCCGGCGCCGCCTTGCTGCCCCCTTCCGGCCCCGCAGTCCGCTCCTAGGGCCCCCCCATGGCGCCGCGGCCTCCCCGCAGCCGCCGCTGCTGCCGCCTCGGTCGCCGCCGCCGCCGCCGCCTCAGCCGCGGTCCCGCAGCTCAGCCCCAACCCCCGCTCCGCCGCGGCTGCCGCACCAAGAACTCGGAGGGGGACCGGCTGGAGCGCTGCTTCAACGCGGCGCTTGCCTACCACTTGGCCCCCTTTTCACACATTTTTGAGACTTGTCGGCTTCATCCAATGAGCTGATCAAATTTTACATCCTATGTTGCCAGAGAGGATTATGGGGCAACTTCATGGTGTCGATCACATCCAGGGCGCCGATCCGGGAAGGCCAGGGGGTGGGGGGGAGTGGGTAGAGTGGAAAGAGCATGGCCCCCGTGAATAGGCAAGCAGTCTGAATCCCAGCAATGCCCTCTACATAGTAGGTACCCAAGAAAAGTATTTTCCGCTGATCGACGCAGTATTTTGTAGAAGAAAAAAAATCATATAACTCTGCCCCCGCCCCCGCTTCCTGGGCCTCAGTTTCCCCAAGTGCCAAATGAGGTTGCTGGACCAGGTCTCTGAAAAGCACTTACAGCCGTGATTTAGAACTTTCCTGCTGCCTCTGCAAAGCACCTCTTCCGGGCTAGTTGCATACTTATCAAATCTAAGAGTCACGTCAGAAATGGTAATAATTTTTTTTCCTCAGTATCCTTGCAAGGTTTTTGTCATTAAAAAACCTGTGGTCTCCTTTCAACTACTGAAAATTCCAAATGAAGTAAGGGAAGAGAAAATAGGAAAATGAAATCTCAAACACGGTATTCTCTGCTCTAGTGTAAAAATTGACTGTCTTTTAGGAAAGAAAAAAAAACTTACCTAATTCAACACCCTAAAAATTATAGCTAGGCAAAACATCATAATAATACCACAATTAAGCTAAACCTATGTGATACTAAAGTCTTTTCCTTGGGTTCAATAACAACCCTCCTCTCCTGTAATGATGCAGTTCTTTTTCAGTGCAGACAGTTCCAGAGCAAACCGTGTTAAGAGAAGAAAAATTATCACTGAGCTAAGAATAACATAAAAAATGGGAGGAACTAACATGTAATAAGTTTTTTAATTTAGGAAAAAAGTTAGAATTTCACAGTTTTTGTTGTAGACAATACCTACTAGGTCTCTATGAAGCCTTACAAAGATAAAGGAAGCTAAATCTTCTAGCAAAATATGTTTAATAATTCTCAAATATGAAAATTAGTATATAAAATAAAATGATCTAATCATTAAGCTTTATCATCTTCCTTAAAAGAAATACATGTTTCTAAGTTAAATATAAAAGAGAAGAAGAAGAAGAGGGGATTGTGCCCTTTCTCTGCAAACCAGGCTTTTTCACGATTCATTAAACCCTTTTTCCATATGTGTAATTGGACTCTTCTCATTTACATAAACGAGGGATGAGGCAAAAGACCTAAGATCAGTCCAAAAAGAGAAATACATTTCTCATTCTCCAATGTTAAAAAAATATAATTGTAGAAAACTCCAAGAAGGCAGATCCCCTTCCTCCCACACACACCCACATACACCAGCCCTGAAATAGTTCATGGCCAAGGAGATACTGAGTTTGCCAGAGCTTTGGGGGGTTGCTCTGCACACAGTGCCTCACAGTTATTATCAGAGGCACATGTTTTTATTTTATTTTCTCTACGTAAAAAGCTTAGACTGAAATGACTGACAGTAGGACACGATATCCTATTTTCTCCCCTCATTTTTGATTGGGTTAAAAACCAAGAAGAAAGACTGCACTGTCTTTGAAAGAGCACAACCCTCTACTTGGGCTTCAGTTGTCTGGCTGGTATCCTCCATTCAGTTGGTCTCAGCACCTGATTAATTAGTTAATTAGTACTTAGAGCTGACTAGCCCCAGTCGGCAATTTTCATGCCCTGCATGGTGAAATGTTGAATCCAGCATTGAAATTTCTGTGTCGCACACCCTAATTATTATCACCCCACTACTTTTAAAACCATTGCACCAAATTATTATAATAGACAGAGCCAGACAACTGTGTGGGAATATGTTCTTCCTGAGAAATAATGGTAGACTTCTAATATTTTTCACTATTGCCCTTAACACATTTAAATAAACCAATGAATGGGAAAAATCCTAATTCAATTAGCCTCCAACTCCTTCCATAGAGAAAATGATTTTATATGGGAGAGATGTTAGAAAAATCACAGCCAACATTTTTAATTTTTATCAGTTCTTCAGGTGGCAAAGAGTACATTTACAAGATAACCCATCTGAGATTAATTTTGTTCCCATATAAGTCTAAAACGTCAGGAATAAAAATCAAAATAGAAAATAGAAATAATATAAAACCAAAAAAACCCTAAGATCATTTTAACTAGCTATAAGGAAATGATGCTATCTGTGTGTGTTTAAGGTGGGGCGGGGACTTTTGATGTTTAAAAATACTAACATGATTTAGGAATGAGTTTTCTATGGGAAAAAGTATTCCTTGGCCGCTGCCCCATTCTCCCATAAATTTGATGTCATAGCTAAGGTTAAATATCAACTAGGGAAAAATAGTTTTAGAAAATAAATTAGGACACAAACCTAGGGGAATCTAATTTTTTGGCATTTCTCAGTGTACCATTACCAAAAAGGGCTCCAGTGTGTCAATGATTTTCAGTATTATTGGTATCTATTTTCACCTGAAACAATCCTTATATATCAGTAGTGGGCTGCCTGTAATTGTAAGAGCTAAATGGTACACAAAACTGGATACACAACCACACAGATCAGTAAATGGGTCGGACTGAAAGCAAAAGTAAACACCAACCTTAGGAAATGAAAGAAGTTAAAAGATAAGTGTTAAGGACCTTATTCTTTTTGGAGAATAAAACAAGATTTAGTAGCTTTCCACTTAATTTAAATGAAAAGAATCACTACCTTACATATTGCAGTGATAATGTAATGGGGAAAGAAAACAAAAAAGTCTTTGTACAAATGACACCTCCTATAGTTGTTGTGAAGAAACTTTTCCCCTTGGTATCTGCTAACAAATTCTAATTAATGCTGCACATTCCTTTACTGAAATCATTTAATGCGTAACAAGGGGGGTAAAAAGAAATGCTGAATGCTCGTGATTGCCCTGTTAGAATTATGGGAGTGAAAGCCTGGGGCCCCAAACTTACTGTCTATTAAAGCCAAGCTTTGAAAAAGAAATGCAACCTACAAAAGCTGTCAATCTCCCTTGCCCCTAAAGCCTGGGTTCACATGGATTCAAGTGACAGCCCTCCTCCCCCATGCACAATACATCAATCTGTCTCTCCCACAAGCACCCACAGCCCATTGTGCTGGCCGCAGGTGCCTATTATGGCACCCATGGCTGCCTCCCACAGCTCCGCCCCTGAGAAACAGGAACTGCAGACAATGGAGCCCTGTGGGAAGACAGAGGTGGGTGTTGGGAGGGATAACAGACAGATGGTAAAGGGTATAGGGTAGTAAGGTAGTTTCAAAACAAATGTCAAACATTCAAAATTATGGCTTTCTCGTGTCTCCCCTTTTGAACTGCCTTTGCTTCAATCACCATCTGCCATAATTATAAAAACACTTACCTGTTATCATGAATTTTTGCTCCCCTTTTTGGGTAGTGGTGGACTGGATGACCTTCAATACTCTACTCCACCTATTTAGCCTCAAGGTTTCTCAAGGTCACAGACTGAGGAGTTTTAGTTAAGTGACACCAGGAGACCATAGAGGGGAAAGAAAGAATATTTCTAATTTTTTTTTCAAGGTTTGTGGTTTCCCTTTGAGCTTAGTTTTGGGCTCCTTAAGGGGCGTGGGTTATAAAAATAAGTTACTTTGGGTAATATATTTATGAAATCAAAGTACTATAAGACTTTTACAAATGTCATATCAGGCAGGTGGAAATTCTTAGGCCATTTCTTTTCTGGTAAGGAGTCACATAAAGAGAGATGAGGTGCATTTAATAATAAAAGTACTGAAAGTTTCTCACTCAAACTTTTTACCTATTTCCAAACGTGTCAACAGAAATAAGTAAAATTGTAAAAAAAAAATACTAAATACTATTCACATCAAGTGCCATTATCACAAAAAGTACATTTTAAACAATTCATTTCATAAAATGTCACTTGCCTGTGGTGGTTTTCACCTTCTGAGTTATGGACTAATTAAGGAGTAAGAAATAAAAGAATTAAGATATATGCCAAAAACACATGTATTAGTTCAAGTAAACTTGATTTAGTTGCTTTTGTCCTTGCTTTATCATCTCAATATACCACCTTATTCCTGTTTCCAAGATAATTTGTCGAAAATTAAAATCAAGCTAACAATAATTTCATTACTACTACTACTACTACCTGTCTCAAACAAAAAAACCACCAAGAAAATTCTGGCACAATTCTAAGTCATGGTCAAGAGGATTGGTGACTTGTTGGAATGAGGGTACTGCTAAAAATAACGCCAGGGACTAAAACCAGCCAGTTTTCCTGAAGCAAACAAGAGGGTCTTGGTTTGCTGTCAAAAACTACAAACTAAGCTTTAACTAGGGACTGTCAGGGATCCAAGTGAGCTCTTGGCCAGAGAGCTTAATTAACAGAGTTGGTTTGGGTTTTTAAATTACAGTAGAAAAACAACCAATACAGTATGAAAGCATACAGTGGTCTAATGTAGCACAAAATTCACTATTCCATTATGTGTGTGTGTAGTGATTTTGCACATTTCGTTAACAATTTAAATTTAGATTTTAAACATTATTTTTGTGCCCATTATTAGGGCATGTTTCTTTAGTTTTCTTCTTATGAAAATCTCTTCCAGAGATTTTAATGTATTTATCACCAAATACTAATATGTGCCCCCTCTTTTTTATATAAGTAGTGGCATACTACATACACTCTTTTGTTTTTTAACGTGAGAGATATTGGAGATCAGTCCATATCAGAATATTAAGAGCTACTAGAGTATGTTTCTTAAATGTGAAAGTTTTGAGTCATTTTTGGTATCTGTAAAAGTTAAGAGTCCAGCTCTACAGTGGGCAAATATGATTCCAGTATTTAGCTACCAAGTGATCAAGCCATTTGAAGGCTATTCTCATTTCTCCTAACTATTGAATTAGGTATTCCATTTCAAATGCTCAGAAATGAGTACAGCTAACTTCATTTATCCATCTGTGGGAGCCAGAGAAAATGTGAGGAAAAGTCACAGATAACCCATAGATACAAACTTTGTTAAAGATGCTTACATGGGAAAACTTTTAAGAGATTTATTGGTAGGGTTTGTGAACTGTTTCTATACCATCCAAAATAATGAAAGTCGAAAAGAAATTGCTAAGGGCTTCCCATTTGATCCATGGTCCATTATTCATACTTACAGTATCTCACAAGAATGACCTTGCTGAATTGATTTAATTGATTAAAAGATGCCAGGTTTTAGCTGTAAAATTTGTTGACAATACACAGTCCTTTTACCTGTGCTCCAAAGCCAAGTTATTTTGCCTCTAGAGCTCCATGGGGCTCTTGAGTCTACCCATTTAAAAATTAACATAGTTTGTTGGTTAAAATCCAAAATTTTATTGCCAGACAAACCTGGGTTCTAATCCTGGCTCTGGAGCTTGAAAGTGTGTGATTTTACTTCTCTGATACTGAGTTTTCTCTAAAACAGGGATAATAATAGTACTTACTTCATAGGTTTGTGTAAAGACTAATTAGGACCATGCATTGACTCTAAAAGCAATGCCCAGAACATAGCAAATTCTCAAAAAACAGTATCTATTATTAATATTTCTAATATTAGTTATAGGACTCTCAGGATTAGCTAGATGAATTCTCAAATCTGATGGGCAAAATCGCCTGGGAGGTAGTTTTTAAAAAATGCACATACGCCAGACATACCTTACCCAAAGAAACTCCAATTAAATTGGTCTGTGGTGGTGCCTGGGAATTTGTATTTTAAAGCATTAAAGGAATCCCAAGATGACAACTGCTAAGCTGACCAAGAAAGCATTAGGTCGTAATTAGAACAAGAAGTCAAAGGGTTCAGTGAAGAATATTCTTAAGATGGATGCAAATTCTATAATCAACCTATATCACTAAGAAACCAGAAGCTATTTTTCTGTGCTTTTGATTGACAATGGAATACAATTAGGAACTCTAAGGAGAACAAAAAGCTGTATGATGATTCTAGTTCTAATAGGAAGCATGCTAAAATGTGGCATCATTTGAGCCATTGGAGGAGTATAAGAAAAGATAATCCATTTGACTTTGACATTTGAAATGTTCTACCAGCAGCACTTTTTTACAGCTCTATGATTACATTTATTTTCTCTGTAGGTCCAAACACATTACTTGGCCCTGCTGTGAATAATATTTACATGGAGTTAATATTGGGAAAGCTGTTTGTTTGGTTCTTTAGTTAAATTTCTTATTTTGAAGTAAAGTTCACATGGCAGTTGTGAGAATATATATATATATGTATATATACTCAGTTTCTCCCAATAGCATCTTGCAAAAGTATAAAACAATATCAGAATCAGAATATTGACACTGATACAATGAAGATGCAGAAGAGTTCCATCACCACAAGGATCCCGTATGTTTCTTTTTTATAGCCACACTCTCTTCCTTCCCATCCCTTCCTCTCCTTAATCCATGGTAACCAATAAACTGTTCCATTTCTATAATTTTGTAATTCCAAGAATATATGCAAATAATATAAATATGATCAGACAGTTTGCAATGTTTGGGGATTGGCTTTTTCCACTCAACATAATTCTCTGGAGATCCATCCAGATTGTTGCCTATATCAATACTTCCTTCCTTTCTACTGCTGAGCAGTATTTCTTCTTATGGCTGTACCACACTTTGTCTAACCATTCACCTGTCAAAGGACATGTGGGTTGTTTCCAGTTTATGAATAAAGCTACTACTAATAAAGCCACTCTGAACACTTGTGTACAGATTTTTGTGTGAACGTCAAGCTTCATTTCTCTGGGACAAGCGCCCAGCAGTACAACTGCTGGGTTGTATAGTGCTAGCATATTTAATTTTTTAAAGAAACTGCCAAGCTCTTTTTCCAGAGTGGCTGTACCATTTGACATTTCCACCAGTAATGTATGAATGATCAAGTTTCACCACATCTTCACCAGCATTTGTTATTCTCACTAATTTTAGTTCTTCTAAACTAAAGAAGATATAGATAGATACATGCTGATATCTCATTGTGGCTTTCATTTGTGTTTCTGCAATAGCTAATAATATTGAACATATTTTCACATGCCTATTTGCCACCTATACATCCACCTTGGTGAAATGTCTCTTCATGTCTTTTGCATTTTAGTTTTATTTTTTAAAATCAAGTTATAGAGAGAAGCATACTGAGGAGTTAATTTGAATTGTAAAACATTTCATTTTACTTTTAATTTTGCTATTTTATTTTCTAGCTTAACACTTAAAAAGCACTTACTATGTACCAAATGCTATGTTAAGTACTTTGAAATATTTATTTCAATTTAAGTAAAATTTAATCTTATAGCAACCCTATGAAGTAGATATTACTATTATCACCTCCAGTTGACAGGTGAGGAAACTGAGGGCACAGAGACATTCAATAATTTACCTAAGATTACATAGATAACAAGCGGTGGAGCTGAGATTTGAACGTAGGCAGTAGTTATAAACTTAATAATGTACACATAATATTATAGGTGACAGAAGTCAGAAGCAATGGGAGGAGGGAGAGTGTAGGAAAGTATCTCTGAAATCAGTGTTGATATATATTGTCTAGAATTAATGGATCCAAAAATAAAAATTAAAGTATATGATTTAATGTTATAAAAGTAACCACTAAAATGTCCTGAATATAATAAAAATATAACTAATAAAATTTTGGGAAAATCATAAGTAGGTAAAGGAGGTGGCATAAGTATGCTAAATCATCTTTCTTGAGAGTCAGAAAATGCTGTCTAAAATTGATAAAGTAGGAAATAGAAACATATTCTTTAGAGTAATGGTATTAATCATCAGAAAAACTCAAAACTAGAAATAAAGTGGTTACCTCTGGAGACTGGAAACTAGCCATTAAACATGAAACTTCTTTCTCTTCTATACTGTTCATTTTTTTAAAAAACTATATGCAGGTTATATCTATGATAAAAACATGATATTTTAAAGCACCCCAAGTAATTCTGATTAAGGCTAGGTTCAATAACCACCAAGCTAAATTACACCCAATATTCTTGGGGGTCTTCAAAGATAGGTGAGGATGAGTGGTTTAGCATGTTGCCTATTAGTCTGGACTCACTAGGTGCTTTGGATTGACTTGTAGTATCTGTTAACCTTAAAAATAAAGCTGTCAGGGGCGCCTGGGTGGCTCAGTCATTAAGCATCTGCCTTTGGCTCAGGTCATGATCCCAGGATCCTGGGATGGAGCCCCACATCGGGCTCCCTGCTCCGCAGGAAGCCTGCTTCTCCCTCCCCCACTCCTCCTGCTTGTGTTCCCTCTCTCGCTATATCTCTCTCTGTCATATAAATAAATAAAACCTTAAAAAAAATAAAGCTGTCAGTTATTGTACCAGCAAAAATGGGGTTATTCAGGAATAGCAAAGAACTGATTCAGGACATGCAAGCTACTGCAAAACCAAGACAAGTCCAGAGAACAAAGAAGAAAGCTCTCTTATTGAGAAATGGGTGCAGTTGGGAAGGCTGTTATAAATAAAAAGTCCACTGGAGTAAACTGGTAGTTCAAAGTATAGTGGCTTTTCATTGGCTGAGTTGTGACAGTTTCTTATTGGCTGGCCTGCTGCTGCTGAGAGAGAAGAAAACCTTTCTTCCTCCTGCCAAGGGTAGTAAAGTTGGAGCTAAAGGAGTATCCACTTGCAAGATTATGTCTCTTCCTGTTGGGTCTGCAGTTGACCACCAATGGTAGGGCCTGGGAGTGCCCCTTTCTGGCCTCCTAATTCCATTTTAGTGAGATTTCCTTTTATTAATTTTCATATACCCTTAACTTCCAAGTCTCCTTAGGATGCTATTCCTAACTCTATACTCTGCTTCTTGCCCTTCCACCCCCACCTTCTCTTGTCCAAACTATCCTCCCTCAAATCAAGAATCAGATTGGTGGAGGGTTAGCAACATGGTTAGGGTCAAAGATAGGGAAATGATTAATTTCCATCTTCCAAATTCAAGCTCCTGACACAGTATAAAAGTAGATCTCAATTCTAGGTAATAGATGCTCAGAAGAAGGCATTTTTCATTTGAAAAAGTAAGATGTGCACATGGTTACAAAATTCAAATCGAAAAAAAAGGTATACACTAGAAAGAAGTCTCCCTCAATTCTAGACCCCATATTTCCTTGCCAAAATCAATCATTTGTTAACATTTTTAATACATCCTTTCAGATTATGCAACACACACATACACCTAGGTGCATACTTTTCACATTATCTTGTTCTTCACTTCTTTTTTTCACATAGTAGCATTTTTTGGAGATTATTCCAAACATAACATGTAGATCTACTTCATTCTTTTTTTTTATTTTAAAGATTGTATTTATTTATTTATTTATTTGAGAGAGAGAGTGAGAGAGCGAGTTGGGGGAGGAGCAGAGGGAGAGGGACAAGCAGACTCTGGGCTGAGCACAGAGCCCAACTCAGGGCCCAACCTCACGACCCTGAGATCATGACCTGAGCCAAAATCAAGAGTTGGATGCTTAACCAACTGAGCCACCCAGGCGCCCCCTACTTCATTCTCTTTAACAAGAGCATGATATCCCCATGTACAAGTATACCATGTTTATTTAATCAACCTCCCATTTGTGGACACTTTTATTACTATACTTTTATATTTATCTTTACGAATAACACCAGAGTGACCACCTTTGTACAAAAAGCTTTACACCTGCTTTTATTTCAGTAGATGTGGAGATACATACAAGCATTTAATATATACATATGTGTATAGGTAATTTCTATATAAGTACAATCTATTTGATATCTGCATAATATTCTATTATATGACCACTGAATATACCCTAACTATAACTTACTGAGGCAGTCCCCTCTTATTGGATAGTCAGTTGTTTACCATCTTTTGCAGAAAATGGGATAAGGATGACAACAAGTTTGTGGCTTGGGGTGAGCATGTGTGTGTGTGTGTGTGTGTGTGTGTGTGTGTGTGTGTGCGCGCGCGCATAGAAGCATATTTACAGTCAGTGAATACTTAAAAATTTGGAATCAGACCAATATAATATTGGAATCTTGATTCCAAGAATTTGGAATCAGACCACTGGATAATATTCACAGTATTGGAAATGTACCAAATTTATCATCGCATTTGAAAAATAAACCTTATAATACTTTTTCCAAATGTCTTCTATTTCCTTAGAAAAATTAAAGCACCAGGGCACCTGGGTGGCTCAGTTGGTCAAGCATCCGACTCTTGATTTTGGCTCAGGTCATGATCCCAGGGTCATGAGATCAAGCCCTGCGTGGGGTTCTGCACTCGGCGCAGAGTCTGCTTGTCCCTCTCCCTCCCCCTCTGTTCCTCTCTCTCTCCCCCAAATAAATAAAATCTTAAAGAAAAAAGAAAGAAAAAGAAAAATTAAAGCACCAATGAAGTATGTTTTACCTGTTCCCTCAGGAAAACTTACTTTTTTAAAAAAGGTTTTATTTTTAACTGATCTCTACACCCAACGTGGGGCTCGAACTCACAACCCCAATATCAAGAGTCACATGCTCCACCAACTGAGCCAGCCAGGCACCACCCCCTCAAGAAAACTTAAATCCCAAATCATATATACAGTTTTTTGTTTTTTTGTTTTTTCTGTTCTGCTCCATCCAGCTACATGGACCTCACTCAAATGCTTACTTGGAGTCTGGGACCTCATGCCCTATAACTGATAGAGACTTTTCACCATCCTTCAAATTCTATTACTTAAACCTCAGATTTTTTTATCTTTCTAAAATTCCAAGGAGCTAACAAACCACAGAGAATATGGTAGCATGAATTCCTGCCCATAAAACTTTACAAATACCATGGTTAAAGGTAATTGCTGATATTCCTTACAATGAAGCACCATTTCTCAGGCAACGATAGCATTTTCACTTACAATCTAGGTCCAGAGGGTTCTTAACAGATGGAGACAACAGACCCTTAGCTCATTAAAGTACAAGTATAGAGAGAAAATACAAGAAAAACAAAAGGAAATAAAAAAACAAGGACAGTTTTTGAAATGAATAGTGCTGAACAACTCAGTACTCATTGGGGGGAAAAGAATCAATCTCAACCTTGTATCAGGCAAAAACCATTAACTCTGAATGGTTCATACATAAACCTAAATGTACAAACCCAAAGTATGAAACTTCTAGAAGAAAACATAGGAGAAAAATTTGAGACTTTACAGGAGGCAAAGATTTTTTAGGACACAAAATCATAAACCATAAAAGGAAAAATTTGATAAATTGGACTTCGTCAAAATTTAAAAATTTGGCTAGCTCAGTTGGTAGAGCTATGCAACTCTTGATGTTGGAGTCATAAGTTCAAGCCCGACATGGCGGGTAGAGTTTACTCAAAAATAAATAAATAAGGGTTGCCTGGGTTGCTCAGTCATTTGAGCAGCCGACTCTTGATTTTGGCTCAGGTCATGATCTCAGGGTCATGGGATCAAGCCCCACATCAGGCTCTGTCCTCAGTGGGGAGTCTGCTGGGGATTCTCTCTCTCCCTCTCCCTTTGCCCCTCCTATTGTTCGTGTTTTCTCTCTCTCTCAAATAAATAAATCTTTAAAAATAAATAATCACAAAAAAATTAAAACTTCTGTTATTCAAAACTTAGCATTAAGAAAATGAAAAGGCAAGCCACAGACAGGAAGAAAAACATTTGCTATATCTGACATATATCCAGAATATATAAATATCTCCTATTACTCTGGAAAACAGTATGGAAATTCCTCAAGATGTTAAAAATAGAGCTACCCTACGACCCAGCAATTGCACTACTAGGTATTTACCCCAAAGATACAGATGTAGTGAAAAGAAGGGGCACCTGCACCCCAATGTTCATAGCAGCAATGTCCACAAGAGCCAAACTGTGGAAGGAGCCAAGATGTCCTTCAACAGATGAATGGATAAAGAAGATGTGGTTCATATATACAATGGAATATTGCATCAACATAGATGGAACTGGAGGGGATTATGCTAAGTGAAATAAGTCAAGTAGAGAAAGACAATTATCATTATTGTTTCACTCATATGCGGAACATAAGGAATAGTGCAGAGGACCATAGGGGAAGGGAGGGAAAACTGAATGGGAAGAAATCAGAGAGGGAGACAAACCATGAGAGACTCTGGACTCCCGGGAAACAAACTGAGGATTACATAAGGGAGAGGGGTGGAGGGAGGGGGTAGCCAGGTGATGGGTATTAAGAAGGGCATGTGTTGTGATGAGCACTGGGAGTTACACGCAACTGATGAATTGTTGAACACTACATCAAAAACTAATGATGTACTATATGTTGGCTAACTGAACATAATAAAAAAAATCTATTACTCAAGAGAAAAGATAAGTGATCCAATTAAAAATTGGCAAAATGTTTGAGCAAACACTTGACAAAAAAGTATGTGGATGGCCAACAAGCACATGAAAAGATATTCAATATCGTTAGTCATTAAGAAAATGTGAATTAGAACCATAATGACACATCACTATACACCTACTCAAATGGCTAATGTTAAAGAGATTAACAATACCACATCTTGGCTAAGATGTGGAGCATAGGATCTCTCATAGAAATTGCTGGTAGGAATCCAAAGTGGTTGTAACCAGTATGTATTTTCGTAACCAGTATTTTCGTAACCAAAACAGTATGGCAAGACTACATGTGTGTACACACACACACACACACACACACACACACACACACACACACACACACGTACACACACATATATAGTCCTGCCATAATATCTTAAAATAAACATATAAATATATATGTATATACAATAAATATATATAAATAAAAACTTAAACATGCATTTAACATACAACCCAGAAATTCCACTCCTAGGTATCTATCCAAAAGAAATGAAAATATATATCCAGAAAAGACATACACTCAAAAGTTAATTCCAGCATGATTCATAATAGTCCCAAACTGGAAAAAATTCAAATGTGCATCAACTCATAAAGAGATGAACTGTGCAATTAAAAAAAAAAAAAAAACTACCAATAGACCCAACAAGGTGGATGAATCTCAAAAAATATTTTGCTAAGTAAACAGTCAAACACAAAAGAGCACAGTGACAGAAAGCCAGGCCAAGGGTCTTGAAAGAATATACATGGGCACAAGGAACTTCCTTAGGGTCATGGAACTGTTCTGTAACTTGATTATGATGGTGGGTATATGACTTCATAACAATTATTTTTTTATTTTTTAAATTTTTTTTAGATTTTATTTATTTATTTGACAGAGAGAGACACAGCGAGAGAGGGAACACAGCAGGGGGAGTGGGAGAGGGAGAAGCAGGCTTCCCCCTGAGCAGGGAGCCCCGATGCGGGGCTCGATCCCAGGACCCTGGGATCATGACCTGAGCTGAAGGCAGACGCTTAACGACTGAGCCACCCAGGCGCCCCGACTTCATAACAATTATTAAAATTCATCCATTGATACACTTAAAATGGGTAAATCTTATTGTATATAAACTGCAGCTCAATAGAGTTGAAAATTTTCTGAAAAAGGAAAGATTTTAGGTTTCCTCTTCACCAAAGTACCTATCCATGCTAGTTGCCCAGAGTCAACTTGGGGGAAATCTGCCAAGTGGGCAATAATTTCAGAAAGCTACCACATTCAGGGTACAGGGAATCCACAACCCATGCAAACTGCTATCTCCTTGGAGGATGGCATACGGAACTTTCTTCTAAACGTTAGCCATCTAAGATGGTTCCTCCTCCCCTCTCCCAGTCTTTCTCAAGGCTCCCTTCTTCCCTTCAGAATCTAAGCTGTATGTATTTAAACTCCTAATTTCCCTTTCCCTTTTTCCTTCCACCTCTGTGTTCCCCACATCTCAGTCACAAAATCTTTGTGGACTCTACCCAGGAACACAGCTTCCATTTTTTACTTATTAGCATGGTCTTCAACGTGTATAACACCTCCCCCCAACCTCATGCTTTTGAATTCCTTTGCCCTCTCCTATTCCTGTCACAGCTCAAATGTTCCTGTCTACCACTTCTTTGAGGGATAGAGTGTGTGGTCTAAACCCCCACATGTTGTTTTCCCAGGCAATCTAATCAGCTTAAACATTAAACAGCCTATCCCCAAGAGGGTAACCATGACTTGGAAGAGGAAGATGTCATTGGAGGCTCTGAGAAGTCAAGCAAGTTTCTTCACAAAGTGGCCTCTCCAATCCCAGTGTCTGCTTGGGACCAATGAGATGGGACATTCATCCTCACAAGGCTTTTACATATGCATCTTTGATGGTGCCCCCAGAAGCTTCTGAAGTGTATCAGGACTTCACTTCAGTGAAGTTCACACTAAGCCAAGAGAGCCCCATTCAATTTCCTGTCTCAAATTACACTCAGCTCTGCTGTCCAACTGAGCACATTAGACAAAGTCAAAAGATATACATCCAAAAATGACACGAGGACTGCCTATCAGATTGGTAAAGATTAAACAGGTTCCTAAGGCCCAGTTGGTGGATTTATGGGAAAAACATATATTTTTATATACTGTTGTCATATACACATTGTGTTAATATATACACAAATACACAATAGTGTATAAAAATATGTGTTGTGCTTCTGAGCCAATCATTCAGCAACAGAGTTAGAAATTTTTCACGTATATACTCTTTGACATAGCAATTCCACTTCTAGGAATTTGTTAAGAGCATAGGATCTGGAGTGAGACAGACCCAGATTTGAATCCTGACACCACCACCTTCTTCCTGACTATATAACTTCTCTCTGTCATAGTTTTCCCATCTATAAAATCAGGGCATAATGACACCTGACAACACCAGGAAAAACATGGATGAGTATTATACTGTCTTTAACCAGCCAGATGATCAGCTGAGGGGGCTTCCAGGAGTGCTATATCTAGGAAAGTCCTGAGCAAACTGGAACAAGATCCACATCACCTCTTCCAGGAGCTACAATTTCTTGACTAGTCAGTTCTACAAAGTATCAGAACCATTCCAAATAAGCCTTTTGACCATTTATGAAATAGCAGCTATACCCCAGGCCCTTTTTATATGTATCAGTGGCTCTCAAACTTGAATGTGCATCATAATTACTTGGAGGGCTCATTAAAACAGATTTTTGGGCCCCACCCCAGAGACTGACTCAGTAGGTCATGGAAACACATACTAGGCATGGCCAAGATTGCAATCAGAGGCAAGAAGATGGGAATAAGTGGGGACCCATAAGACAGAAACGGCAGGTACACACCATGAAGTTCACAACTGATGCTGGCCTCCCTAACAACACTGAGTGTTTCCTAAACAGGGGACCCTATCTCATTCATCCTTGATATGTACCCCCAAGTGTGCCTAACCCAGTACTAGGTGTATGGCATGTGCTCAACAGACATCAACAAATCTTTCCTTGGTGCTTTCGAGGAGATGAACCTTTTAAGCATAAGCTGGGATCATGCCCATTACCCCCACTTGACTATTTTGCTACCTAATTTCAGGACATTTATCTTGAGATCTGCTAGCACTGCCACAAGACAGGCTCTATTGAGTGGCCTTTCATTCATCTATCATGTATTTATTGACCCCTATCTAGGCCGTGGACAGACCCCTGAGGGCAAGCATGGGCTGTTGCATCAGCCATACCTGGGTACAAACCACTGCTCTTCACTAACCAGCTCTGTGCACGTGGGCAAATTCACTTTGGTCTCTTCTATCAGAAAAAGGGGGATGGAAATCTTACCAATTTCACAGGATGCTGGGGGGGATGAAATGAGAGGATGACAATGGCACTTTGACAGAGCTGAGCAGTGTCTGGCACCTAGTAAATGTGCCACAGACGTCAACTATCATTACTCAGGATCCCTGTCCCACAGGACTGCTGTGTGACCACAGGCTGTTATGTGTGGAGGGAGCCCAGGATCCATGCAGAGTCATATCTGGCCACTTCTTAATTGGCCAGCAATCCTGGACCACAGGTGGCAGAAGCTTGAGAGGAAGGGATGCTCAAAGCCCAATCCCAAGGACCTCTCAGCTGCTCTAGGAAGGACGAGGTATCAGCTAAGGACCTAGTGGGCAAGCAGAACACCTAATAATAGGCCAGGGTGAAGGTATCTGGGCCCCAGAAAGCTTGGTTTCGAAAGTCAGCAACGGGGCTGTGATAAGGATCAAATAAATTAATTCACATAAAGCCCTCAGCACAAGGCCTGGCCCCTAGAACATGTTCAGTGAGTACCAGTCACTATTAGAAGAGCTATGGTTCCCACCCCTCAAGGTGCCAGCTAGTGTAAAAGCCTACTCACTAATGGGACCCTGACCAAACTTGTAGGGAGTGGTCTCCAATGGCGGTATTTTCAGAGTACTAACCCGGCCCCACTGCCTGCCCACTTGTTTTGAGGACTCCTCCTGCATGCAGGGCAGACACCACTGATGAGACACTCTGTCCCACCAGCCCAGACGAGGCTTCTTTACATGGTCTTCCAGGCAGTAATTGCCAGAAGACCCGAAGTGCCCTGGGAGCTCTACCACTTGCCTGCCCAACATACAGGTTCTCTCTCATTTCTTTTTTCCGTTCAGATTTGGAGGTTTTATAATTAAGTTTATCTGTCACTGTTTATGATATCTTTTTATTGAAATCTTTATTGAGATCATTGTGGATACTCATGCAGATGTGAGGGATTATAAGGAGCTATCTCATGTACCCTATGCCCAGGCTCCCCCAAGGGTAACATCTTAGGAACTATAGTGCAATCAACATATTGATATTAGTACCATCTATTGATCTTACATTTCCCCAGTTTTACTTGTATTCATTTATGTTTGTGTGTGTGTAGTCAGTTCTGTGTAATTTTATCACGTATGTAGGTTCATGGATCTACCACCACAATCAGGATACTGAGCTGTTCCTTCACCACACGGATCCCTCCTGTTGCCCTTCTACAATCCCACGTACCCTTCCCAGGTCCCAGACTCCATTCCTAATCCCTAGAAACCACTAATCTGTTTGCTATTTCTATAATTTTGTCATTATAAGAATATTATATAAATAAAATCCTAGAGTATTAACCTTTTGGGATTGGCTCTTCTCACTTAGCATCACCATCTGGCAAGTCAGGCAGATTGTTCCATGTATCAACAGTTCGCTTGTATCATTGCTCGGTCATATTCCATGGTGGATTTCCTCCCTAAAAGAGCATCTGAGCTGTTTCCAAGTTTTTTTCTATTACAAATAAAGGTGATATGAACATTCGTGTTTACAAGTTTTTACATGAACATAAGTTTTCATTTTCTGGAACAAATGCCGAGGAGTGAAATTGCTAGGTCATATTATAGCTGCATGTTCATTTTTTTCTAAAAGAAAATGCCAAACTGTTTTCCAGAACGGCTGTACCACTTCACATTCCCACTACATTCCCATCAGCAATGTACAAGTGATCCAGTTTCTCCATATCCTTGCCAGCATTTGGTGTTTTGCTAATTTTTATTTTTATTTTTATTTTAGTCATTCTGCATTTTCCTCCTAATGATGTTGAGCTAATCGTGCTGGCTATCTTTTCACGTACTTATTTGCCACCTGCATATCCTCCTCAGTAAAATGACTATTCATGTCTTATGTCCAATTTTTTTATTGAAGTATAATTAACATATGATGTTATAGTAATTTCAGGTCCCCTCTGGCAACCACCACATTTTTCTCTGTATTTAAGAGTCTGTCTTTCTGTTTGTTTCCTTTGCTTTTTAGATTCCACCTATAAATGAAATCATATGATATTTGTCATTCTCTCACTCATTTCATTTAGCATAATACCTTCCAGGTCCATCTGTGCTATCTACACCCAACATGGGGCTTGAATTCACAACCCCAAGATCAAAAGCCACATGCTCTTCTGACTGAGCCAGCCAGACACCTCTTTTTTCAAATTTTACTTTAAATTCCAGTATAGTTAACATACAATGTTTTACTGGTTTCGGGTGTACAATATAGTGATTCAACAATTCCATACATCACCCAGTGCTCATCACCTATTTTATCCATCCCCCCCACCCACCTTCCCTCTGGTAACCATCAGTTTGTTCTCTATAGTTAAGAGTCTGTTTCTTGGCTTCTCTCCCTCTCTTTTTTTCCTTTGCTCATTTCCTTTGTTTCTTAAATTCCACATATGAGTGAAATCATATGGTATTTGTCTTTCTCTGACTGACTTATTTCACTTAGCATTATACTCTCAAACTCTGTCCATGTCATTGCAAATGGCAAGGTTTCATTCTTTTTTTTGTGGCTGAGTAATATTCCATTGTATATATCTAAACCACCTCTTCTTTATCCATTCATCTATCAATGGACACTTGGGCTGCTTCCATAATTTGGCTATTGTAAATAATGCTGCTATAAACATAGGGGTGCATGTATCCCTTTGAATTAGTGTTTTATATTTTTGGGGTAAGTACCCAGTGGTATGATAATTAGATAATAGGATAGTTCTATTTTTAACTTTTTGAGGAACCTCCACACTGTTTTCCACAGTGGCTGCAGCAATTTGCATTTCCACCAATAGTGCAAGAGGGTTCCTTTTTCTCTACAACCTTGCCAATACTTGTTGTTTCTTGTGTTTTTGATTTTAGCCATTCTAACAGGTGTGAGGTGACATCTCACCGTAGTTTTGCTTTGCATTTCCCTGATGATGAGTGATGTTGAGCATCTTCCCATGTGTCTGTTGGCCATCTGGATATCTTCTTTGGAGGAATGTCTGTTTATGTCTTCTGCCCATTTTTAATCGGATTATTTGCTATTTGGTGTCGTGTTGTATAAGTTCTTATGGATATAACCCTTTATCAGATATGTCATTTGCAAATTCGTCTCCCATTCTGTGGGTTGCCTTTTAGTTTTGTTGATTGTTTCCTTTGCTGTGCAGAAGCTTCTTATTTTGATGTAGTCCCAATACTTTATTTTTGCTTTTGTTTCCCTAGCCTCAGGAGACACATTTAGAAAAATGTTCCTATGGCCAATGTCAGAGAAATTACTGCCTGTTCTCTCTTCCAGAATTTGTATAGTTTCAGGTCTTACATTTAGTTGTTTAATCCATTTTGAGTTTATTTTTGTGTTTGGTGTAAGAAAGTGGTCCATTTTCATTTTTTGCATGTTGCTGTCCAGATTTCCCAACACCATTCATTGAAGAGACTGTCTTTTTCCCATTGGATATTCTTTCCTGCTTTGTCAAAGATTAATTGACCATATAATTGTGCGTTTATTTCTGGGTTTTCTGTTCTGTTCCATTGATCTATGTGTCTATTTTCATGCCAGTACCATACTGTTTTGATTACTATAGCTTGATAATATAACTTGAAGTCTGGAATTGTGATGCCTCCAGCTTTGCTCTTCTGGAGAAGTCTCCTAAAGATCCCTGCCCTTCCAGCACATGCTCTGAGATAAGTAAGTAAATCTCTTTCCTGTATACCCTTAGTCATTTTTCAAACTGCTGCTTCTATGCTATATCTCAGCAGTGCTGTCTATCGTGCTGTCTCATTAGGGGCAGGGACACAGTTTCCTATGGCCTTCTGGTTCTCCTAGAGATGAGACCACTGATTTTTAAAGTTCCAGCTGTTAAGCTCCACTGATGTAAGAACTTGTGAAGTTAGGCCCCTCTGGTTTTAAAAGTCAAATGTTACAGGGATTTGTCTTCCCAGTGTGGGTCCCCTATGCCTAGGGTACCTGTATGGGGTCTGCTCCTCTCCCCTCTCTGTGCCCTCTGAGTCCCTCCCTCCCACAGACAGTACTGTGTTGTCAGTTTGGCTCCCAACCATGTCTCCGCCCTTCCTACCCTCTTCAATATGGCATCTTCTCTACATTTAGCTGTGGAGAGTCTGTTCTGCCAGCCTTTGGGTCATATTCTGGGTTATTTACACTATTGTGGGTGTTATCTAGGTGTTTCCATGGGACAAGGTGAGCCTAGCATCCTCTTACTGTGCCATCTTCCCTGGAAGTTGGTATTTATTTCTATTTTTAATTTTTGGGGGAACCTCTGTATTGTTTTCCACAGTGGCTGCACCAGTTTACATTCCCACCAACAGGGCATGAGGCTTCCATTTTCTCCACATCCTTGCTATGTCTTCTCTCCAATTTTTGATTGAATATATGCTTTTACTGTCTTGTGAATTCCTAGTGTTTTGTCAGATATATAGTTTGCAAATGTTTTCTCCCAGACTGTAGACTGTCTTTTCATCCTCTTTGCTTGGGCTTTTTCAGGAAAAATGTTCGGATTTTGATGAGGTCCAATTTATAATTTTTCCCTTTATGGAAGATGCTTTTGGCTCTGTGATTTCAGATAAGGCACAGTTGTTCTGTCCTTTATCCTGCAGGTCAGCTACCTTAGAGGTTTTGTGGGTTGGGGTCAACACCTAATCATTACATACCAAGCATGTGCCAAACATTACTTCATTTAATCCTTCCAACCACCCTATTATAGATGCCATTACTATCTGCATTTTACAGGTGATGAAGCGGAGACACTGAGAGACCTGGGGATTTGCCCAAGGTTCCACAACTAGGAAGTGGCACAAAATCTTGGTATGTTTCTGCTTCCAAAGCACCTGACTTTGTCATCATTTCAAGTTTCCAGCAGGCTACACAAAATTTGACTTGTGGTATACAGCGTGTTTATCAATCTGACTTCAGACATAATCATGTACCCAATGCATATTCCTACCCAAATAGGAACTTTCTTGTTACTAGGTTAAAAAACAACAGGGACAACAACTGTTGCAAAAGCAGAAGCATTCCCATTCTCCCAATTTTTGCTGTGTTCTCCATCCAATCCCTCATGCTTACAATCCAAACGGTTTTGCACACCCAGTGTGACCCCTGCCCTCAGGCCAGCATGAGTCTTGAGGCTTGGTGGCAGTGGATTTCCTGGGCCACTGCTAGGCCCACGCATATCAATCTTTAAGAAGCCTTCCAATCTGGCCCCAAGCTTTATTGAGTTTGTCTGGATTCCTGGGTTTAAATTCCCA
Organism: Zalophus californianus; assembly: GCF_009762305.2. Taxonomy (NCBI): domain Eukaryota; kingdom Metazoa; phylum Chordata; class Mammalia; order Carnivora; family Otariidae; genus Zalophus; species Zalophus californianus. Next base: position 12,856,439 of record NC_045612.1, read on the forward strand.
CTGCATCCATGTAGTTAGAGGAGTCTCATACCCAGCATTGGCTCTTAAAGCCTGTGTTGCCCCCAATGAGTCCTTCCCCTCTGTGGCTCAAATAGGCTTCTCACCAGCTCAGTTGATCATGGAGACAGCTGCCTGCCCACATTTGTCTCTTCCCTTCCCTTCTCTTTCTGGCCTGTGGGTTTGGGTTAAGAAGCTCATTTTGGATTTAGGCTCCTGGGCAGAGGACTTTCATATTCCTTTGGTTTTTGATGCTTTGAATATGTTTTAAATACTTTCCAAAGACCTAGCCTAGCTCTAAGAAATTTAATCTTACATTCTTCTCTCCTTCAACAGCTTCTCTCTTCTGATGTCATGGCCCAAATTTTATTTTCAGATCTTTTCTTGAAAGCTATTTGTTTCATTTGTTCATTCATCATTCATTTAACATTTTCTTCTTGAAACCCTATTCTTTGCTAAGCTCTGTGCTAGGCACTGGGGATACAGCATATAACAAGGCAGACACAGACCCTGGTATCCTAACACTGCATTCTTTCTGGGGAAAATTAATATTAAAAAAATTATTACAGGGGTGCCTGGGTGGCTCAGTTGGTCAAGCATCTGCCTTCAGCTCAGGTCATGATCTCGGGGTCCTGAGATTGAGCCCTGCCTTGGGCTCCCCGCTCAGTGCTGAATCTGCTTCTCCCTCTCCCTCTACCCCTGCCCCTGCTTGTGCTCTCTCTCTCTCTAGCTCTCTCTCTCAAATAAATAAATAAATAAAACCTAAGAAAAATTATTACAGAATCATTATTGGTTCTAGTCTGCACCCCTGGGTTTTTCTCAAACTTTATGCTGTAGTGAAACTGGATTAATCACCTTGCCCTAAACAGGCTTTGGGCTTTCCCCACTCACAGCGTTTTTACATTCTCTTCACTCTGCTAATAATTTGCCACCCCATTTCCAGTAATACCCACCTACCACAATGTCTATGATGTCCTTAAGACCCAAACAAAATCCTACCTCTTTAATGGAGGCTTTCTTTATAATCCCTGCTGTATATGATTTCCCCCTCTCTATTTTAGAGTATTGGGCACCACTTGCGACACTAACTATACACACACTAGTGGCTTTATGTCCTAGTTATTTTCATACCCCTACCCACATGAAAGCCAGTAGGATCCCTGAGGGTAGGGTTGACTTCTGACCTGTCTTCATGCCCCTTGCACATATCACACAATGTCTTCAACATAGCAGGCAAGAAATATTTGCTCAGTGGGGGAATGGCTGACCTAGAGCTGTTTGTTTAATTTAACCAATACTTGGGTAGCAGTTACTATGCACCAGGCACTGTTATTCACTTGGGTGGCATTTACCAGGTGTCAGACACTGCTCCAATGTCTTGACAGACATGACTTCCCTGGATTCTGACAAGAACCCTTAGAGGTAAGTATTACTAGGAGGCACATTTGACAGACCAGCAAAGTGAGACTCAATGTGTTGCCCAAGCCTGAGGTACCCCACCTGGTATATGTCAGAGCCAGGATTCAAACCCCGGTAATCTGCCTTAGGCCTGAGCTCTTAGCCCTGGACCTCTGAACAAGGCCTGGAATGATTTGGCTGACGTGGAATCTATAGCAGAGTGAATATGGAATCCAGATCCAATTCCTTTTGGCAGGCCACAGTGCCATCTCCCCAGTCATGTTCTTCATAGGAACTATGCTTCAAAGGGGTGCTGGGGCCAGCTAAATTATAAAAAGTGCTGAATTAAACTGAGTCCTTCTGAAGGCTTTCTGAAGGGCAGAACTTCCCCAGCCCTCTGTCAGCAGCCCAACTTTTATTTTCATTATCACCATCCCACCCCCAGAAGTATTTCCAGATATTTTCCCCCTAACTGCCCCCTCATAAAATGTTAATACACTGTATATCTGTTAATGTGCTGTATGTATGTCTGTGCTTTACACATAGAGTGATTTTTTTCATCACCCAAGAACCAGTGTTCTCCTCGTTTGGGGACAATGTTGCCTTGTGAACAATCCCTGCTCAATGCTGACGAGCACTGAATCCTTCTAGTCTCTAAGAGGAGAAGGTAAGCAGGATTCTCACTATTTGACCTTGTGGTGCCAAGATTTTCAGGATCTCTTCAATAAAGTAACACACATTTGCAACACTGCTTAGAGCTAATAATAACTATGATACTATCCACAACAACAGCGATCTTGTCATGGATGCTGGGGAGATAAAATGATTCAATCCCAGTCTCAGGTTCTGAGAGAGTAAGTTAATCATGGGTAAAGTACATTTCCTACAACTCTCAAAGCCTCAGTTTCCTCATCTGTTAAAGGGGGCAATAAGTCTTTAAGTACTCACTTTAAGTGGCTTTCGTGAGACTCTGCATGAAGGTCTAAACGGCAAATTATTAGACAGTATGCAAAGGTAGGTGGCAAAGTTATAGCCACCTATAGGGAAATGGGCTCAACTCTTTTGAAGACTGAATTGAAAAGTCATTTTTACTTCATGTGAACTTTTAATAATAAATACTGCAATGTCTGCCTGAGTACTGGATCCCTCCTACAGTAAACGCATCCTCTGCCTAGACGAGATTCTCTAACTGTAGCCACAGGAGCAAAACTCACGTAATTGAAAGTTAAGTAGGGTCTTTTAATTGTTGTCGCCATATAGAATGTCAATTTTTCAGACGGATAAATATATTACATGAAAACGAAATCTTTTTTCCAGCATTTCCTAAACACTCTCAGGAACCCCTCCAGACTTATATGGGTGAATAGGTGTGACTGGGAAGTTGTATTTTTTTTAAGTTTATTTATTTTTTAAGAATCTCCATACCCGATGTGGAGTTTTAACTCACGACCCTGAGGAGATCAAGAGTCACAGGCTCTTCCTACTGAACCAGCCAGGCACCCCGGGAAGTTGTATTTTTAACAAGCTCCCTAGGTGAGTCCCATGATCTGCAGTGTTAGAAAACTACTTTTACCCAATCCCCCGGCCTTGCAAGCCTTGCCTTCGCTTTTTATTACTAATTAATTTATTCCTTCTTTATCCCGTGAACTTTCTGGAGTGAGTCCCATGTGCTAGGACCTATACAGGTACATTGGAGTATGGTCCCTGGGCCCCTCCTCTCACGGAGCTTGAATTCTAGCAGGGAAGACTGACATTGAGCAAGTCATTACAAGACAAAGTGGGTCACAAGGAGGGAAGTGCTGGATCAAAGATGAGGCGTGAGAGGCTGGCGAGAGCTTGGAAGAAATGTTAAGGATTTTTGGAGGTTATCGTAAAGGTGTTAAAAAGTAGAGCGACATGATCAGATTTACATTTTAATAGCTGACATTTATTGAGCCTTTGCAATGGGCCAGGCTATGTTTCAATCACTTTACGTGCATTAACTCACTGAATCCTCACAACACCACCATCAAGTGAATACTGTTTTCCCTATTTACAGATGAGGAGAATGAGGCACACAGGAGAACCAAGTAATGTACACGGAGTCACAAAACAGAGCTTATAACCAAACCAGTGTCCATGTGTTGAAACATGCTGCAGCCCCTCTAAAGGAGCATCCTACACTGTGAAATTGGACACTCCCCAGTGCAGAATGGAATGAAGGGGCAAGAAGAGATGTAAGAAGACCAGTTAGGAAGCTGTGGCAGGTATCCAGGTGACAGATACTAGTGGTAATAAAGATAGAAAGGTATAAATTTGAGAAATGCTTAAGATCAAAACCAGTGGTTTTTAACCTCGGCTGTACATTGAATCACCTGGGCAGCTTTAAGAAATACAAATGTCTGGGACACCTGGGTGGCTCAGACAGTTAAGCGTCTGCCTTCGCAGGTCATGATCCCAGGGTCCTGGGATGGAGTCCCGCATCAAGCTCCCTGCTCAGCCAGGAGCCTGCTTCTCCCTCTGCCTGCCATTCCCCCTGCTTGTGTGCTCTCTCTCTCTCTCCCCCTCCCCGAGAATATTAATAAATAAAATTTTTAAAAAAATACAAATGTCTGGGTCCCACTCCCAGAGAGTTGGATTATATTGGTCTGGGCACTGGAATTTTTAAAAGCTCCTTAGATATTCTAGTACACAGGCAAAGTTAAGAACCACTAGTACTTCCAAGACTTTAATGCAAAGAAAAATAAATTTAAAATATTTTTCCAGCTTTATTGAAATCTAATGGACATATAACTTTGTGTAGGTTTAAGGTACACAAATGTGATGATTTGGTATATACTGTGAAATGATTAACACAATAAGGTTAGTAAACACATCTTTTACCTCACATAGTTACTTTTTTTTTTTTCTCCATCTGGCTTATTTCACTTAGCATAATGCCCTCAAGGTTCATCCAAGTTGTCAGAAATGGCAGGATTTCCTTCTTTTTTATGGCTCAGTAATATTTTATTTATAAAAACAGATTGGAAATGACCTGTCAATAGACAATTTACACAAAAAGAATACAAAGGAACACCCAGAGAAATATGAGAAAATCCAGGATTGTGTGTTGTTGTGGAAGGCAAGGGAAGAAAATTCTGAGGAGGAAATGATCAGTAATGTTGAATGCTGGGGTCCCTGGGTGGCTGAGTTAGTTAAGTGTCTGCCTTTGGCTCAGGTCATGATCTCAGGGTCCTGGGATCGAGCCCTGTGTCAGGCTCGAAGAGAGTTGTGTCAGATGGCTTCTATTTTCCCTAAGAGAGATATGAGTCATCATTTGAGAGTGGAGATGGAGGTGAATAGTAGGGTCAGAGGTTTGAGGAAAGTGGAAAAAATTTAAAATAATTATTGTTCAGAGTGGGGAATGATTGAATTGCTAAGCTAGGTTTGAAGAACCACTTGAGGTGAATAATCATGAATTTACAGTGGAATGAATTTACCTTGTTGTGTGACTTTATCTGGCAGTGCTCAGCCAATCCAAGAAGGGTATAAAGAAAGTAGGTAATTTACTTGAATTCATAGAGGTTCTGGAATTTCCTAGATAGAGGGTGAGCTGAGTGAGCTTCCCTCCCACACCCTACCTCTATTGGCACAAAATTTAAGGAGGCATTCATCCTCAGGATCATGCAAGTGTAGGATTGGCACCTGACAGTGAGTACCTCCTTACATTTTGGGGGTGATGAGGAAGAAGAGGTAGCAGGGAAAGCTCATTTACCTCACCCTAGGCCCATCCCTGCACAAATAAGTTTGTTATATTGGCAACAGTATCATGAAGAGGGGCGCCTGGGTGGCTCAGTTGGTTAAGCATCTGCCTTCGGCTCAGGTTGTGGTCCCAGGGTCCTGGGACTGAGCCCTGCATCAGGCTCCCTGCTCGGCGGGGAGTCTACTTCTCCCTCTCCCCCTCCTCCTGCTCATGCTTGCACACACACTCTCGCTCTCTGCAATAAATAAAATCTTTTTAAAAAATAGTGTCATGAAGAATTTTGACAAAAGAGTAATTACAGTAATGGACCATATTATGTAAGATGGATAGAGAGGAAAGTAAAAATACAAGAAAGTAGAGGGAGGAGGCAGTGGGGAAAACTGACTGAGTAAATTGAAAAGCTAGGAAATTGTAGCCAGAGAGGAATGTCTGAAGTTGTGGTCCTTGAGGTAGAACAAACTTAGCATCCTGAAAACTTCCAAGATGAGATGGAAGATATGGGTGGCTAAGTTGGAGGTCAAGGAGCTTCAAGATCAAAGTGTTGGATGGGTTGTTGTTTTGTCTGTTAGTTCAGCAACAATGTAAGGTAAGATTTGGGATAGAGGGAAAGAAAGGACCTACTGTAAATGCCAAAGTCACTGGTGAACACAGAGGAGTATCTAGAAGACCAGTAGGTGACAGCAACAAGGAAGGTTAAAGAGAAGTTAAATTGATTGGCATATGTCTCAAAAGGAGCACGTTTTTTTGTTCTGTTTTTTGTTATTGTTATTTGTTGTTTCTGTTTTAGTTTATGCATGGGTAGAGGAGCAATAGGATGAAAGTAGCTTTGGAGAGTAAAGAACAAACTGGCCCTGCTGTTCCATGAAGTATGGGAAAACAACCTGCAGGCAGCTCAAGATACAGTTGGGGTTATAGTCTCTGAAGAACCAAGTTTCTTTTCTTTTTTTTTTTAAGTATCTCCACACCCAGCATGGAGCCCAATGCAGACCTTGAACTCACAACCCTGAGATCAAGACCTGAGCTGAGATCAAGAGTCGAACACTTAACAAACTGAGCCACTCAGGTGCCCCAGAACCAAGTTTCACTTAAGGCTAAGTCATGAAGTGACTATTTTATGAAAGGGTTGAATTTGGAGGTCAATTTGTTAAACAGGTAATGTGAATTCCAGAGGACTTGAAGGGGCAGACTGAAGCATGGCAGAATTAGCTGGGTCAGAGGATTAAGGAGACATAAGTCACAAAGAGTTCCATGGAGGATGGTGGGCATCCAGGACATTCTATTTTGGCCAGCACATGACATCCTGAAACTACCACACAGGGCTCAAATTTTTGTTTTTGCTTTTTTCTTTCTCATGGTCCTCAGGGCTGGGATAGTAGTCGGTGATGATAGGGAAAATCTTATTGTGACTTTCATTTCCTTGATACCTTCCTTCGGCCCACCTGATAATAATAATGAAAATAATAATAGTAGTAATAATAATTGTAAATCTAGAAAATAACCAAATACCTGCTGTGTGCCCCTGTTCTGAGTGTTAGCAACAGCTTACATATATATGACAAAGTTCTTGACCTCACAGAACTTAGATTCTTTAGATAGTCAGGCCATGAACAAAGAACAAAAATAAATATGTATATAAGTTTAGGGAGCTGTAAGTGTTAGGAAAGAATTTAGGTGGAGTAAACACAAAGACAGTGATGATGATATGTGTGTGAAGAGCTATCTTAGTGAAGGTAGTCAAAGGGGGCTCTTTCAAGGACAACCTGAATGATAATAAGGATCCAGCCATATGAAGATAGAAAGAAAGAGCATTTTGGATCAAGAAAATAGCATGTGCAAACGCTCCATGGGAGGGAAGGGGCTTGGGATGTTTGAGGAACAAGGTCATTATGGCTGAGAAGAGGTCTTGCTAACTCCCAAGATATTAAAGCATCCCTTTTAACCACCTATTGCTAAGGATGAGTTTGGAGGGTCTCCATGGTCTATTTGTATAAGGACCTCAATCTCCCACAGCTGGTCCAAGAGACTGAGGCTCTGTAGGAGCAGCAGGCTACCCTCAGGGGGTAGTAAAGGAACTGAGGTATTATTGTCACACATTGGAGGGGGAATGAACCTGCTTGGTAGGATCGCCATCTTGGTCCCGGACCTACTGCAAATCACGGTGGAGATAGGGAAGTTCTCTTGCCCCTTTCATATCTGAAAACACTTCATCATAAACTGGGACCCTTGACTTGAGGCTATTACATGAGGTAGGATTTACAGAGGCACCAGCAATGTAGTTAGCAGAAAAGTGGCATGAAATAGAGGATTTAAGTTTTTCATAAGAAGGTCATATCATAGAACTCAAGACAGGAGAGGCCAAAACTAAAAGGAAGCAAGGACAATGTGTTATAGAATAGCACAACTTATGGAATGCTAGATACACACCCATCTCAATGGTTCCTTTAACTGGGTTACCTCATGTCTGTGAATCTGAGCTGGGTCCACAGAGTTGCCTTAAATCCCTGAGGCTATCATTACTTTAGTCTAAAGGCCTACATCTGGAGCTCTAAAGGGATAAGAAACACTAAAAGTAAGGACCAGGTTACAGCATGGAGTGGGACTCATCAAATGCCCTGGCATACCCATGAGCCTAAACTGACTAATAAAGTAGCTTTCTTTAATTGTGAATTAATCCAGCCATTTGGCCTAGAAATTCACATAGTTATGGAAGATGGTAGGTAAGGGAGGCCAGCCACAATAGCTATGCAAATATGTAAGCTTTACTGGGAGATCACTTTGGAAATGCCTGCGTTTTTGGAATTCAGGTCAGTTTAGTACACAATATGGAGTCCCCACCCACAACCACCTCAGACCTCCCTGAAAATTTCTGTGAGGCTAGATCATTCAAATCAAACTCCTGGGAAGGTATGTATTCTTTAGAGCACAATACCTTTGTCCAGGCAAATGTAGGAAAACACCACTAGTTACCTTAGCAGGGCAGGAAGTGGAGTCTGAGGGGATATTGCTATCTAGGCTCCATCAAAATTTTTAATTTTTAATGACACCTCACCACAAACAACCAAGACCACAAAAATCATTTGAATGGCTATTACAGTTGCCCTCAACAGCTCAGAGAATATCTCCATGTTCTGCCTCCCAACCTCCTGTTTTAACCCTCCTTTTCTTATCTGGTTTTCCTTGTTTTGACCCTGTTGGCTTATGTCCAGATTCTCCCTCTCTGCCTAGCCTGTCTGAATTGATGTCTCATTTAGATGATTGACCTTGAGTTGGCATCTCCCCAGGATGCTGTCTCTCAACTTGGCTGTCCTAGCACTACACACTAGTTCTAGGCAGTTCTAGGCAAATATTGCTCCTCCTATGCCTACCTGAGGCCCCCACACACCAAAGCTCAGGGATCCCACTTCTTTGGAGGGGTTTTGAATAATTATAGTGCTTATTAAAGTTATATGTTTACATGTTGGCCTCTTTCAACTTGCCTGTGAGCCCATAAAAGGCAATAGACCTAGAAGCTAAGAGATCAGCTTCCCCATCTATGAGAACAGAAATAAAAAATATCTTCATTGACTACCCTATAGGGTTATTCCGAGGATAAAAGGAGAAAAATGACAAGAGAGCCACTCTGGTAAAGTGTAAAGTATCATAAAAATGTGTCGTTGTCATCTAAGCTCTATTGATAGGGTCTTGAACTCTCTATAATCTGGCTCCTGCCACCTCTCCAAACTCAAGCTTTAGCCAGTCCCATCGCCTTTGATATCCAGCAAGCTTACCAAGGCATTTGGGGTTGTAATTGGCTAGGAGAAGCAGCTGGCACTGACAAGGAAATTTGTCATAGTTAAGAACTTCATAACAACCACATCCATCTTACTCTACCATCTAAATACAGATAGTGCAAACGTACAATAGAAACCAGGGGTAAGAAGACTGAGAAACCCACTGTGACTCAGCCAGGGTGCTTGCCACGCACATATCCTGCCTTCCTCCTCAGCAAGCCTGACTTCGCACCACCCAAGAGGTACTCCGTTGTTGGGCAGCCACTTTGTTGTGCTCAAGGCATGCACAACTCATTCCTACTTTGTGGTCTTTGTTTACACTGAGCTCCCTCCTTGGAATAACGTCCTCTTGCCTTTTACCTTGTTAGATTCTCCTCATCTTTGAGGATCCAGCTCCAACTCCATCTCCTTCAGGACACCTTCCCAGAATATTTTTTTGTCATCGCTCTCCCCCTCCCTCTGACCTCCTGTAGCACTTAGAACCTACACCTCAACAATTCAGCATCTGCAGTTAGTCTCTTGTCATGTATCTCTCTCTAAATGTTTTGGGCTGGTTAGGCTTGTCTCCTTGACTTCTGTATCTTTTGTTGTGATGTCTAGCCAAATCCTGTGTACACACTAAGTGCTCAATAAATTCTTATCAGTGGAAGAACATGTTTAAAGGCTAATGAAAGAGGAAATTGGTAACATCGAAGACAGACTTCATCCACCTCTCAATTTTGCCTCTGGCTACCCTTTGACAGGCAACTCCACAGATGAAGCTCTTTGGTTCCAATCAGATGGCATGCTGTATAAGGGACTAGAATTTAAATTGATTTGGTATGGGAAAAAGTCTGTAGTCTTAGTAATATCTGATCTCAGAAAAAAATTATAATGGCCTGCATGAAATTAAACATGATATACAATTTTGCTATTAGATGGACAGTTTATTTTTATCCTAAAGAACTGAAAACATTTTATGTCCTCATATATGCTTTCACTTAACATTTTATGAAGTGTCTGCTCTATGCCAGGCCCAGCACTGGGCCCTATGGACAAGAAGATGAAAGAAATTCAGCTTTTGCCCTCAAGGATCTCAGCCATTGGGGGAGTTGGGCATGTAAACAATCACTTAAGTACAATGAAGGATAGAGGCCTAGACAGAGTGTCACAGCTTCACAGAGGAGATGACAAATAAAAAAAACTTCTTGAAAGTCCTATAAGTGGGGATCCTGGGTGGTTCAGTTGGTTGGGCATCCAGTTCTTGGTTTCCGCTCAGGTCATGATCTTGTGGGTCATGGGATCAAGCCCTGCATAGGGCTCCATGCTCAATGGGGAGTCTGCTTGGAGATTCTCTCCCTCTGCCCCTCTCCCTGCTTGTGCACGCTCATGTGCGTGCTCTCTTTCTCTCTCATAAATAAATAAATCTTAAAAAAAAGAGAGAGAAAGTCCTATAAGCTATTGGTCCATAGTGAATTTTTTAAAGATGATAAAATATGGGGGTGCCTGGCTGGCTCAATCAGTGGAGCATGTGACTTGATCTCAGGGTTGAGTTTGAGCCCCAAGTTGGGTGTAGAGATTACTTTAAAAAATGTAAATGAAATCTTTAAAAAAAATATGATAAAATACAATATTCTCTCTCCCTGTCTATATCTGTCTAGTAGAGCACATTTTAGGGGTAAAAAAAATCTAGACAGTTTAAACTAAAGGAGCTTTTCTGACTATCGCATCCCACAGTCTTTAGTGAAGTAAATAATAATTTATTTTCATGAAGCAAATGCAATGCCCTAATTGCCAGCCTGATAACTAGTACACTTGAAAAAATAAATAGCAGTGGAACTCGCATCCCCAAGAATTTTCCTGGAAAGAAAGTACTAGAACTTTCTAATAGGAGTCCATAGGTATCTCAGTTCTGCAGATACCCAACTCCTAAAAATATCCCAGAACTTTGTATTAATATGCTTGGAGGGGAAAAAAAAAAATCTGACAGTTCCTCAAACACAGGCCTTAGGCATCCATAAGAGGTTGTGCTCAGGGGTGCCTAGGTGGCTCAGTCGGTTAAGTGTCTGCCTCCTGCTCAGGTCATGATCCCAGAGGCCTGGGATTGAGTCCTGCATCTGGCTCCCTGCTCAGTGCGGAGTCGGCTTCTCCCTCTCCCTCTGCCCTCCCCCCACGTTCGTGCTCTCTCTCTTTCTCTCTCACTGGTGCTCTCTCTCTCTGAAATAAATAAATAAAATCTTAAAAAAAAGAGGTTGTGCTCAGAAAGTTTTTCCCTTTCAAAATCCCCAATTGGTCCTTTTAGAGCTTTTCCTTAAGGCTACTCTATTTTTATTTATTTTTATTTTTTTTAAAGATTTTATTTTATTTATTTGACAGAGAGAGACAGCGAGAGAGGGAACACAAGCAGGGGGAGTGGGGAGAGGGAAAAGCAGGCTTCCCACTGAGCAAGGAGCCCGATGCAGGGCTCGATCCCTGGACCCTGGGATCATGACCTGAGCTGAAGGCAGACGCTTAATGACTGAGCCCCCCAACGCCCGAGGCTACTCTAATTTTAGACTGGCCATTATCTTTATTCTTCTGTCAAGCTTCTCCTTTAACACCTTAATCCAGCAGGGTTAACCAATCTTAACTTTTTTTTAACTTGGAAACATCGAGAAGAGAGTTACCAAATACATATATACAAAGTTCTGGATTTGGACCAGCCCTTAGGAGAGCAATGGTTCAGTGAGGTTCACTTCAGTGATCCCAGCTTTCCTCTTTCGTTTTTCCTTCCTACTTTCTATAACCCTCTCTCTTCACCATTGTGTCCAAGGCCTTAACTCCAGTGTGTATTATTGCATTATATGGTCTGTATAATTGCATTAGGTAATTCAGGGGTGTTTACACTCTGAAAGGAGCTGGGGGTGCCCACCGGAAGAAAAATCACTCCCGTTAGCATGCCTGAAAACTCAGAGACACCCCTGCTGTGATCTGATCTGAGGAGTTGCTCCAAAATATTTCCCCACCCCAGATCTCTCAAAGCCTATCATAGCCTGGCTGATCACCTTCCCCCAGAAGGCGGAGCCTATTTGCAGACCACAAATTCTGATCCAAGGTTCAAAGGAAGAGTTCTTTTGCCAATTCCAGGTGTAAATGGCAGTCTGGGGGGCAGTGTTTGGACACATATATCTGGAACTATAAAAACATTTACATGTTTTATGGTGACAATAGGGCAACTTATTTTCAGACTTTAAATAATCTGAAAGGGGGGGAAATCAGAGGGGGAGACGAACCATGACAGACTATGGACTCTGAGAAACAAACTGAGGGTTCTAGAGGGGAGGGGGTGGGGGGATGGGTTAGCCTGGTGATGGGTATTAAGGAGGGCACGTTCTGCATGGAGCACTGGGTGTTATACGCAAACAATGAATCATGGATCACTACATCAAAAACTAATGATGGTGGGGCGCCTGGGTGGCTCAGTTGGTTAAGCGACTGACTTCGGCTCAGGTCATGATCCTGGAGTCCCGGGATCGAGTCCCACATCCGGCTCCCTGCTCGGCAGGGAGTCTGCTTCTCCCTCTGACCCTCCCCCCTCTCATGTTCTCTCTCTCATTCTCTTTCTCCCAAATAAATAAAATTAAAAAAAAATACAATCCAAAATAGTTATTAAAAAAAAAAACTAATGATGTAATATATGGTGATTAACATAACAATAAAAAAATTTAAAAAAATACTAAATAATCTGAAAAACATCAGGAATAGAGGCAATTTGGTAGTATGATTCTGTTGCTCAAATGTGGGCTTCCAAAAGGGAGTGAGGAAAACCACTGGCCTTCCTGTTCAGAAGGTTCTAGCTAGTGGCTCCTCAAATCCTCATTTGTCCCACACGCTTCTGCTCAGAGGTCCCACTCGTACTCACTCCACCCCTGGGTTTTGCCAGGCTCATTGATAGGCCTGCTCTCTGCTGCCGCCTCCTGGCCCAACCCAAGACCTGTCCCAGTGGCAGTTGCACTGAAAGGCACCTGCTCCCTTATTTGCAGCCCCAATCCTACCTAGCTTGCCCAGCTGGCCCACTAAACAGCAGGTCTAGAAAGAAGAACGATTCATTTGAATAGCTTACATTTGACATCATCAAAGATTTCCCAGACTCTGACACTGATATCTGTTTCAGAAGTTGTACATTTTTACAACCCATCTTAAGATCACCGGTTCTCTGTTTTGATAATTTAGTGTCAAGGTGACAAAGTGACCAGGTTAAAGTGCTTTTGTTCCCAACGGACACTGAAAAATTCAAATTTCTTTGTGGTAAATTTTGACACTCACTGAAAAAACTAAAGAGAATATCAAGGAAATTTGTTTTGTGTTCAGATGCCATGCTGAGAATAACCGAGGGAAAGCGCACCTAGAAAACACATGGAGAATTGCTCTCACCCAGTCTTTTGTCCTCAGTACAGTAGAAGATGCTAGGGTGACCACTGGGTAGCAGAAACTTTGACTAGGAAGCACTAGGTCCTGCCTAGGAAGTGCTGTTGGAATTTCTTCCTTTGCATTCAAAATGAAGTCCTCAGCAAAGTCAGTTTTCTTGACAAGGTCAGAGCATTCAACAGTATCTAAGACAGCCAACTTGGCTGAAAAAGATTTCTGTTAAAAAGGACCTCTAAAGAGCACTGGACCAGGAGTCAGGGGATCTAGGTTCTAATTCCAAGCATTGCAATTAATTAGAAGGGAATTCTCACAAGTAAGAGAAAAGTTAGGAGGATGATAGTGGTCTAACTATAAAAGCCATAAGACTTTAAAAATGTTAGTACAAAGAAGCCATGATTCTAATACTAGTACTGTGAGAAGGAAATTCATAGATGTTAGGGGGCAGTTATATTAGATAAGACTGTGTTTGTATGATGTAAAATAATAACGCCAGACAACATTTATGGAGCACTTTTACCATATGCCAGGTGCCATTAAAACCCATTCAAATCCTCATATCAGGGGTGCCTGGGTAGCTCAGTGGGTTAAGTGTCTACCTTTGGCTCAGGTCATGGTCCCAGGCCCACGTAGGGCTCCCTGCTGAGCAGGGAGCTTCTCCCTCTTCCTCTGCCCCTCCCCCCACTTGTTCATGCTCTCTCACTCTCTCAAATAAATAAATAAAATCTTTAACAAAAAATAAATAAATAAATCCTCATATCAAGCCCATGAGGCAGGTTCTCTTAGTTTAGAAAAGGTAAGCAACCTGCTCAAGGCCTTATAACTAGAAAGAGGCAGAACTGGGAAATGAACCGCTACATATGTATAGAGGGTAGGGTATGTGTGCATGTGTGTGTGCATGCGCGTGTGTCTGACTCTAAAGCCTGTGCTGATAGCTTCTATCACTACCTCTCCACTTTAATATAGGGCTATGAGTTGTTATTGTCTATAATGAAATTATTTAAAAACAGGCAACACACGCATATGGTACATGACATAAAAGGTAAAAAAAAAAAAAAGAATGAAAAGTAAGTCATATATAAATAGTCTCCTTCACGCTCCTGTCCCCCAGCCACCCAAAAACCTACTCAGGACACAACTGTTAACAGTTGCTTTTCAAATTAAAAAAAAATTATTTTTACAAAACCGTGGCTTGACACTGCATCATTTCATAGTCCATGTAAACCTGAGCCATGTTATTATGGATTTCTACTTGATTTTTTAAAATTTTCTGTGTAAAACATTCTTCAAAATTGATCCCATAGAAAACATGGAAACAGCTCATAGTGCATCATGAATGCTAATGCTTTTCAGACATTAATTGTTCAATTTGGCTAATCAAGCTTAGTGATATGGGATATTCTAATTCTTTTACATTTTCTATTTCAATGATGTAACTTCTTTTTACAATAAGATGGAACATCTGTCTGATGAAAAATGGGCCATTATTATTCATCTTAAGCCATGAAGCATCGTTCAACAGCTCTGAACTAATGGTCATTACATCAAATAGGTTTTACTTTAATCATTATTTCTAATACATGTGAAATTAATACACAGTGTTTGTCATTACTGAGCACTAGAATATAATTCTAGAAGAAGCAATTAATGTCTATCAGAAGTTTTTTGAAATATGATTATCAAATACTCGACTAATGAATCATTTGCATATCTGAAATTATAACCTAAACATTAAGCATTCTTACGATAGGATGCATTAGGTTTAATAAAAAAAAAGAACGAGAGAGATTTCAAATATTAAGTTATATACATTGTCCACTTCCCTGGCAGCTCAGAATTTTTTCTGAGGAGAATTCATTTTGAAAAAAGAACAGTTAAACAGCTTCAGGGAAAGGCCCTTCACGGGCTTTTCCAGGAATTGGAATTTTCATTTCTCTTATTTCTTTTATTTACATTTAAAAAAGGAAAGTAGTTTAGGAGACCTGCATCTCTCAATAAAAAAAAAAATCGTGGTTAATTGTCAAATTCAATCTCTATATAGAGAAATGCCATCCATTTCCAAATGTTGCTTGTAAACTCTCCCGGCAAAGGGGCAAAGAATAATGCACTGTATTTCCCCTGCAGTGTTATATTGCACGTTCACCTTAAGGAGCATATGCTGCTCTTTTGAAATATGCAGACTCCCCTCTCATTGTACAGGGCCTCTGTGAAAAGATTGAGGGCTCTACAGAATTAACATATGAATAGGCTAACATACCTCCCAAGAAGCCCCTGCACGAGGGGGCACAAAAGGAGGAGATCCTTTTATTCATTTTGTAGTTAATGAAGAGTAAGAGGACCCTTTCTGACCAATTTTCGTGGGGACTCAGAATTTAAAGTTAAAAAGTTGCATATAGGAAATACCCACTTAAACTTGGGGCTCTACTCTTTCCTCCTTTATGACCAACCTAGCACACTGAACAAGGCAAATGTGTAATATCTGAAAAGAGTAATTGCTGGTATCAATATTAATCATTGAAAGCCGATAAGGTTGGTCATCACTGTTCTTGCCAATTGGCTGATCAACTGCAATCACTTTAGCAACAATGCTTTACCTGGAAGAGATGGACCTTTAGAATTAGGTTAGGGTCAGTATTCTAGATGTAAGGACATAGTCAGGGGGCTATTAATATAGTGTTTCTGGGGAAAAGAGCCTAGGAAGTATGAATGAGACCAGGTACTCAGTCTGAAGGAATAAGGCTAGATTGCACAGGATTACCATTAGCAAAGGTCTAAGCAGAGCTCAAGAGCCAGTTGCTAAGGAGATTAGAGTACCTGCTTCTCTGGTCAGCTCTCATGTAGGGCTCCCTATATCTTTCCTACTTAGAAGTTAGAGTTAAGTGTCACTTCTTCTGGGTGCCACGTCCCATGACCTCTGCATCTGGGTTAGGTGTCCTCCTCTGTGCTCCCACAACACCCTGTACTTCTTGCAATGTTACACAAAAATTCTGCCATTATTACATAGAAATGCTTCCATGTCCATCATCCTCATTATATTGTATAAGTTCTATGAGGGTTACAACCATGGCCATACTGTTCTTTGTCATGTCCAGTCTAGAGTACAATACCAAGCACATAACTGATGTTCAGTAAGTATTTGCAGACTAATGAAAAGCTTGGTCCTAGGTGGAAACTAAGTCCATGCCATAACCATGGTTAGGGAACTGGGCCCAGGAAACCTGGCAAATTGTTTCATGGCACAAGGGTGTTGACAAGTTCCTGTCCATGGAGCAATCTGTTGGACTAGATCACCACCTTTTTGGTTCAGGGGTGATGCTTTCTGCTGGAGCTGCACTGTTACCAGAGTGTCACTGGAATTAGAGGGGAGGAAATTAGATGGGAAGTCAGGAGGGTGCAGAATCAGAGTGAGAGGTGCAAGAACAAGTAGAGGAGGCTAGGGTGAGGAACAACCTGGGCCCTGAGGGAGGTGGGATGGGGCAGGAATGGAAAGATTCTATAAAACCAAACCAGTAGAGACAGGAGGCTAAAACTTTGATTTAAGATGAGAGTCATCATGGGACGCCTGGGTGGTGAAGTTGGTTAAGCACCTGCCTTTGGCTCAGGTCATGATCCCAGGGTCCTGGGATCGAGCCCCGCATCAGGCTCCCTGCTCGGCAGGAAGCCTGCTTCTCCCTCTCCCACTCCCCCGGCTTGTGTTCCCTCTCTCACTGTGTCTCTCTCTGTCGAATAAATAAAATCTTCAAAAAAAAAAATAAGATGAGAGTCATGAAACTATGTCCTGTAGGCCAAATCTAATCCTCAGTCTATTTTTGTACACCCTGGAATTTAAGAATGTTTTTAAAAAAAAAAAAAAAACATTTTATTTTTTTTAGGAGATTTTATTTATTTATTTGACAGAGAGACAGGACCCTGGGATCATGACCTGAGCTGAAGGCAGAAGCTTCACCGACTGAGCCACCCAGGCGCCCCAAGAATGGTTTTTGTTATTAAATGGTTGGGAGAAGAAAAAGGAGGAGGAAGGGGAGGAGAAGAAATGGCGGCAGCAACAGAGATGGTATGTAGCCCACAAAGCCTAAAATATTTGCTATCTGGTCCTTCACAGAAAAAGCTTGCCACTCGCTGATTTAAGTGAATAAAATCAAGAAAGCAAAAGCAAACCTATCCCCAAGCACAGACATGCTCATACACATACATGTATGTGCACACACATGCACACACACGCACACACACACGCACACACACGCACACAAATGCACTCTAATAATGGAATACCATTTTGTTGTAATTTGAAAACACCAAAGGCATTTTGATGCCCCGTGAAGTATGTAAAAATGGAAATTAACCATTTGTATTCTTTGATAACTAACCATAAATATAATATTTTGCAAGGTACTATTCCCATATTTTTTATTAACACATAATGTATTACTTGTTTCAGGGGTACAGATCTGTGATTCATCAGTCTTACACAATTCACAGCGCTCACCATAGCACATACCCTCCCCAGTGTCCATCACCCAGCCACCCCATCCCCCCACCCCCTTACCCCATATATTTTTTAAAGACCAATTTTTGTCTACACTAACCTCTCAGAGATGGGTGTCTTATCCAGCCTCTGCTGTAATCATTCTGTTTGCCCTTGGACCTTTACCTGATTATGAGAATTTTGCACCTTCAGAGAAGAGACTGCATAATGTGAATATATTTGAAAGATAATAACTTTGATTTGATCTCATTCAGTAATTTCTTTGAAATACATAGAATGTTTCAGAGCTGGAAGATATTTCAGAGATCACATCTCATCCAAACCCCTTGTTTTACCGTGAGGAAAACAAGAGATTAAGTAATTTATCTGAGGCTTAAAATAAATCAAAGGCAGATAGAGACCCAGAAATCCTGGTTCCAAGCTCTCTCACACCACTGCTTCCACATAGTATCTATCCCGTCCCTAAACTCCTAGAGGGCAGGACTGTGTATTTTCTCTCTCTCACGAGTGCGGAGCCCACTGCCTGACACATAGTTAGTATTCCAAAATGTGTGTTGAATAAATGAATGGATGTTAATCGTGGCTAACATTTACTTTGTACTTACCATGTGCCAGGCACTATGCCAAACACTTTTATACGCATTATCTCATTTGACTCTCATAACAACCCTCAGAGTAGGGTTTTTTTTTTTTTTTTTTTTTTTACTCTCTCTATTTTACAAATGAGAAAAACAAGGCACAGAAAGATGAAGTGACTTGCCCAAAGTCACACAGCTAGGAAGTTGTAGAATTAGGTTTGGAATCGAGGTCTTTCTAACTCCACAACCAGTGTTTTTCATCACTACCCTAAATGCGTGGTAAGGACCAATGAAAACCTCAATTCTGAAATTATACTGAAATGCTAAGCCTGTGTGCTTACTCATCAAAACACAATTTCCTACCATGCCTTTACTCAGCAAATGAAGCCCAGTGAACAGGACCCTCAGCTTGTTTTTCCTGGCTTTGCCCGGACTCCCTGTGTGGCCGCACACAATCAGCTAATCTCTCAAGTTCCCTAGTTCCCCAAATCCATTACATAGTCCTGCTTTTTGTGGCACCCCAGGGTGTCTCCAATTATCTCAGAGGGGTTTCGCGAAATTCTCAAAACAAATTTTAAATGCGATCCTTTTTTTTTTTTAAAGAACATATGCTTTACAAAATCTTTACGAGGATAGAAGGGATTTCCTTCAAACAAAATAAAACATGAAAATGTGGCCATAATTTTTAATATTCCCAGAATTTGAGCTGAATGTTAAGGGATGCAGCTCCATCTGCTGGACATCAAATACACTAATAATAATAGAAGTTAAATATTGATAACAGGGCTTATTGGTAGTCTGTAGCATCTGTTCTAAATATCCATTTTATTTTTTTTAAACTTTATTTTATTTCATTTTTTAATTCTTTTTTTTTAAGATTTTATTTATTTATTTGACAGAGAGAGAGACAGCAAGAGCAGGAACACAAGCAGGGGGAGTGGGAGAGGGAGAAGCAGGCTCCCCGCAGAGCAGGGAGTCCGATGCGGGACTCGATCCCAGGACCCTGGGATCATGACCTGAGCCGAAGGCAGACACTTAACGACTGAGCCACCCAGGCGCCCTAAATATCCATTTTATTAAATAACAAAAAATACATGGCTATTGTAAAAAAAATTTGTAAAACAAAATTTTCCATGGATAATATAAGCATAATCTTGCCTCTCTGAGATACCTACCGCATTAACCTTCCTTCTGTTTCTGTGCACCTATGTATCTTTCTACATAGGTGAGAACATATATGTACAGTGATATATACTCTTTATATTTTGAAACATTATATAACAAGCATTTTCCGTGTCATTTAATAGTCACCATAGGCACAACTTTTAATAGCTACGTAATATTCTATGTTAAGATTATACAAGAGGGGAGCCTGGATGTCTTGGTTGGTTGAGTGTCCCACTCTTGGTTTTGGCTCAGGTCATGATCTTGGGATCCTGGGATCTAACCCCGTGTCAGGCTCCCTGCACAGCAGGAAATCTGCTTCTCCCTCTCCTTCCCCCTCTGCTTCTCCTCTCACTTGAGCAGGAGCACACACGCACGCGCTCTCTCTCTCTCTCAAATAAATAAATAAAATGTTTTCTTAAAAAAGATTATACAATAATGTATTTACCCACATGGCCATTGTTGGACATTTAGGTTGATTGACAATTTGGTTATTATAAATGAGCATCTCTTTGCATAAATTTTGTCCAGATTTTGGCTTACTTCCTGGGTAGTTATTGCTATTAACAGTGGAACTACGGGTCAAAGGGTAGAATTATATTTTAGTTTCTGAAACATATTGCCAAATTGCTTTCCAAAAAGACTGCATCAGTTTACCCTCCCATTATCAGCGTATGAATGGCCTTCTTATGGCACCCTTGCTAACACAGAGTATTGTCTTTTTTCATCTTTGCTAATTAATAGGTGAAAATTGGTCTCTTGTTGTTCCATTAGCATTTTTGATTACTAGTGCAGGTGAACATTTATTCATATGTTTATTAGCCATTCACATTTCCTCTTTTGTGACTTGTTCATTAATGTCATTTTCCCATTGAGAGCCTTTGTATTTTCTTATTATTTTGTATGTGCTCTTTAGATATTAAAGACATTATTTTTTCTCTCATATTTATAGCAAATATTTTTCCAAGCTTGTTCTTACATTTGACATGTAGAGGCTTTTCGTTTTATATTGTCAAATATTTTAATAGTTTCTTTTATGATTTTTCTCCAATTGCTTTTAGGCTTAGCATGTCCTCTTATAAAGAAATGGGATAAATATTCACATTTTCATGGTTTTGATTTTTGATCCACATTTTTATGGTTTCTATTTTTTTATTCACCTGGAATTAATTTTGATGTGAAATATGAGATATGAGGATATATTTTTATAGTTTTTTTAAGATTTTAATTTGAGAGAGAGAGAGAGAAAGAGCGTGAGTCGGGGGGACAGAGAGAGAGGGAAAAGCAGGCTCCCTGCAAGCAGGAAGCCCGATGCAGGGCTCGATCCCAGGACCCCCGAGATCATGACCTGAGTCAAAGGCAAGACGCCTAACCATCTGAGCCACCCAGGCACCCTGAGGATATATTTTTAAATATCACCAGTTATTAAATTGCTCTTATCTACTTTACTGAGTTGTTATCACCAACATATACTTCACATAGCACTGTCTTTATGCTCTACAGAGAGTTGCAAAGGTTCAAATTTGGCAGTAAACGTTGGAATGGTTTGCTTTTGGCTGACAGAGAATCTGGAGATACGTAGGGAGCCATTTAAGAGTTCTGAGCAGGTAATTAACATGATCGTGTCTGTGTTACTAAAACAAGGTGACTATCATAAACTGTAGAGTGAGAATAGAGCAGAGAGAGGGTTTGGAGATAGCCATGTCAGACAGTTGATAGTTCTCTGAACAATTTGGGTTTTCTCCTGAGTCTTAATAGGCATCCTCCACCCTGCCTTTTTAAAAGACATAATCTATTTAGTCATTTTGGTATATTCTGGACACTGTGTTAAGCACTTTATATATATTATCTCATTAACTGTCCTCAAACCCCAGTTAGGTAGGTATTATCAACCCCTTTTCACAGACAAAGAAATTGAGGTCTAAAAAAAAGAAACTGAGGTCTAGAGATGTCATATAAGTTGTTCAAGGTCCCACAGCTAGTGAGTTGGAGGAGGCAGGACTCAAATCTAAGGATTTAGGGGTAATTAAATGAATATAAAACACCTAAAACAGTGCCTGGCTTGGCAAATGGCAGTTTCTCATCCCCTCACTCATCATCAGGCCCTTATGAACTTGAAATTTTATATAAAAATATGCTGGTGTTGGGTGCCTGGGTGGCTCAGTCAGTGAAGCGTCTGCCTTCGACTCAGGTCCTGGGATAGAGCCCCACATCGGGCTTCCTGCTCAAGCGGGGAGTCTGCTTCTCCCTGTGACCCTCCCCCCTCTCATGCTCCCTCTCTCTCTCTCTCACTCTCTCTGTCTCTCAAATAAATAAATAAAATCTTTAAAAAAAATATGCTGGTGTCACATGAACAAAATATTTCAGCAATTATAGGAGACTTAGTCAAACTTAATTGGGAACTATTTTGTACCTCCAACATTTGTGTAAAATGAGCTCCAGCATGGCAGTCAGGAAGCCTGGCTTCTAGTCCACCTTCTAGTACTAGGTAGTTATGTGACCTTGGGCGAATCACTTGACCAAAGTTCCCTTGTCTGCATAACAACAACAAAAAGCAATCATATCCCTCATGGGGTCTTCTGTATAAAATAAAAGCAAATCTGAAATGATTGGGAAAGTTCAAAATTCTACATGATTTTATAGATTCCCCAATTAAGTTATCAAAATTCTTAGGCCATGAAAATGCCTATGGAAGCCATTGCAACAAACAATGAATATGGCCCCTTTGTTTCAATTTGTTTTGTTTTTATTTTTCATTATGTCAATTTTCAAACATACACAAAAGTAGAGAGAATAGTATTATTAACCCCCATGACCAGTTACCTGGCTTTAATGAACAACAACTCTGCCTTGCTTTTTTTGATACAGCCTCCCAATATTTTATTCTTCTGTGTATTTTAAAGCAAAATCTAAGACATATGAATATGGTCCATTTGTACGATGATAAAAATAATGAGGGAATTTTATTTGGTTTTCTCAAATCTGGAGGAAAAAGTTCATTTTAAAATCTGTCAAAATCCAAGCTGGTGTTAATTTCACTTGGTCTTTCTGCTTTTAAAATATCTCAGAAAATGAATCTCCAATCTAAATACATAATACATTAATTCATCAGTCCAGGCCAAGGGCTAGTGAATTCTAATTGTCTGTGGAAGACTAGCAGGGTTCCTGCTAGTCTATGCAGAGGGCAGCATTTTCATTTCTGTAATAACAGTATTCATAACATCAAATGTTCAGCTGGTTTAGTATATTAAACCAGTCTGGCTTGAGGGTAATTCTGACCAGAGATTCAACTATTCTTGACAAAGTGAGTGAAGTCAAGTAGACTAATTAAAATTATCTTCTTCAAGAAGAAAATTTTTTAAAAGAAATAAAAATGAGCTGCCCTGCCCACTCAGGAAAGAAGGCAGGAACCAATTTCTCCCTAAACCTGAGTACTTGCAATTTTTCCCGTGTGTGTCTAGTTTACAACGCTCATCGACATTCACGATCCACAGCCTAATGACATATGTAGGACTAGCATTCATGTACCCATTTGTACGAATGAGAAGGTGAGGCCTCTAGGGGTCACACTAGCTAGAGGAGACAAAACTAGAGACTAGAGCCTAGTCCTCCTGTTTCCTATGTCAGGCAGGGCTGACTCCCCATGTAAGCAAGTTTACCAAAAAAGAATGAATTTCTTCACCTCCTATTTCCAATCTCCCTGGGACTTAACAACATATCTGTACTTTGTAGCAGCTCAGTAAATATTTCTTGCCTGTCTGACTACTGGCAAATAATGGGAAAGAAAGAATAAAAATAGGTAGAAAGAAAAAGGAGAAATTAGATACACAAAGGAAGAGGAAATAACATTAATAAGCTTAGCAAATAAAGCATAATCTAGGAAAAAAATGGAGACCTGGAGAAAAACCTGTTAAACCACAGTAAAGAGTCCTATGTCAGAAAAAAAAAGGTTAAAAGGCCATATACCAAGAAGCTGGCAGGGGTGGTAATGACAACTGCAACTACTACCACTTTAATTCACTAGGCTCTGTGGTAAGCCTATTAACCCTCTGAGGTAGGGAAGTAATACTATTATCCCCATTTAATGGGTGAAGAAAGTGGGGCTCAGAGAGGTTAAGCAACTTGCCCAAGGCTATAGAGCTAATAAGGGTAGAGCTAGGATTCCAACCCAGCCAGTCTGCCTCAATTTTCATTTTTTTATATTTTCTATACTTTGCAAATTTCCTACAATGAGCATGTATTACCTTTATTTTTTAATCCTGTAGCATTCATCGTGTATAGAAATAATTTTGTCATTACATCATTAAGTATAGTTAATTACTATTTCTATTCATCATTTGTATGTCACCTCAATTAGACTGTTAAGAGCCTGTGTCTAAGGGAGTGTCATGTTTTAATGCATATTATAGCTGCTCGATGAATACTTCTTAAATGAATGGACAATGGAGAGAAAAATGTGGGAGTATGAAGCAAAACAACCACCACAAAAAAAAAAAAAAAGGTTTAGGGAGGTGATGAAAGAGATAGATGAGGAATAGAAAAACAGGCACAGAAATATAATGATCAAGAACAAGAGATGTATGTGGGGCATAGGTAGAAAGACAAACACATAGCAATAAAGCAGGGCAAATAAGAAAGGACATAGAACCCTGTTTTGGTGAAATTGTAAACTAAAATTAAAGCTAAAATGCATTAACAAAGAGAAGCCAGTTATAGGCGAGAAAAGAGACTTTTAAGATATGGTACTTTAAAATTTTTAAATAGAAAAATTGTTTCAAAGTACCTTATGAGAGGGGAAGTACTAAAATTGCTTTTCTGGCAAAGCCTGTCCCTTCATCCAACAATTATCCTAAGATACTTGAGATCTCATCTCCATAAATTCAATAGGCAATTGGGGCCACTTTCTCTTTTGAGACCAGATGCAGAAACAGAAATTACAGTCATTTCCTATATTGCAGAAATTAGCTGGCCAGTTGAAAGCCACCTGCACGCATAATTCACATCATCAGAGGTTGGCATCTAGAAGGCTCAAGGCCCTGTCCTCTCTGCCACATACTTCACCCACGTAGAAGCTAAGCTCAGAAAACCAGTGGTGAAGTTTAGGTTTGCTGTTTGCCCATGTTATGAGGGGGCGATCTTTTGTCGTTCCTGACCTCTTGGGAATTAAAGAATAATCGTTTTTTCTCATAGTAATACATACACATAGTTAAAATAATAGTGAGGCATGGCTGATAGCAAATAACAGCAGTTTGCTGCTCCACCATTCCCCATCATCCTCATAAGAAGCAACACATTTTTATGTTTTTAACTGCTTTTTCTGGTTCATATATTATGTGATCTAAATAGTATGCCTAAACATCTATGTATTTAACAATTTTAGATGTCATCTATTAACTTTCTTTTACAATAATTAAGAATTTAGCGTTCTTAACTTCCCACACACAATGCCACATCCTTCACTTCCCTCAATCCATTTCTCACAATTCTTGGTTAAATGAGTAGCCAAGTTTATATGATTATGACTATGTAATTATTGGTTACTGCTAAGCAAAGTAGTATATTATTGTTAGTCTTAGCACATTATTGTTAGTCTTTTGATTTTCCCCCAAAGTTAATAAGTGCTTCAGTATTTCATTTTTTGAGATGTCTGAATTTCTTTTCTTTTTTTTAAGTAGGGTCCATGCCCAATATGGAGCCCAATGAGGGGCTTGAACTCATGACCCTGAGATCAAGATCTGAGCTGAGATCAAGAGTTGGACACTTAACCAACTGAGCCACCCCAGCACCCCAAGAGTTCTGATTTCTAATGCTATTTTTATCCAAGTGTTTTAACAGTTCTGTAAAATACCTATCCATAGTTTTTCCAAACACTTCAACCCATCTAAAATCTGCTGGTTCCATATTCCCTCTGAAGATTGCCCTCTCTCAGCTCTCTGTTCTCCAGCAATAAACTAGGCCAGTTATCTTATGGCCTGGAACATGACTGTACTCCTGGGGCTTCTCCTCACCATTCTCTGGAGTTGGATTCTTGGTTTCCTGGATCTTATACTGTGTCTTCCTTTTTCTTGGTTTACTCTCTTATTTCAGTAGAGTACAACCTCCAATAGCTTCCAGAGAAAGTGTTCATAAGAGGAATATTTTGAGACTTTGTATATTCTACTCTAGTATTTAACATGAGCATGATTGGACTGCTACGTAATTTTAAGATGAGAATCATATTCCATTAAAAAATTAGACATTTATGGTCAATTGATTTTCAACAAGGGTGCCAAGACCCTTCAATGTGAAAAGAGTTGTATTTTCAACAAGTGCTAGGACAACTGGATATGTATAAGCAGAATAATGAAGCTGGACCCTTAAATCTTCCCATACACATAAACTCAAAATGAATCAAAGACCTAAATGTAAGAGCTAAAACTATAAAACTCTTAGAAGATAAATAGGTATGAATCTTCATCACCTTGGATTAGGCAATGGTTTCATTTGCCCACACAACCAAAAAGCAAATGCATAAATGGGACTGCATGAAAATTAAAACTTTTGTGCTTTTAAGGACACTATCAACAAAGTGAAAGATAACACATAGAATGGGAGAAAATATTTACAAATGTATCAGATATGGGACTTGTAGCTAGAATACATAAAAAATGCTTATAATTCAATAATGGAAAGATAAATTATCCAATTAAAAATGGATATATGATTTGAATAGACATTTCTCCAAAGAAGATATACAAATGGTCAATAAGCAGATGAAGAGAAACTCAACATCAGTAGTTATCAGGGCAATGAAAATTAAAACCACAATGAGATAATTGCTTCACACCCACTAGGATGGCTATAACAATAACAACAACAACAACAACAAGTGCTAGCAAAGATGTATTAGAAAGTAGAGCCCTCATACACGGCTGGTGGGAAGGAAAAGTGGTACAGCTGCTGTGGAAAAACAGTTTGGCATTTCTTCAAAAAGTTAAAGACAGAATTACCGTGTGACCCAGCATTCCACTTCTAGGTATATACCTAAGAGAATTAAAAACATATGTCAACACAAAAACGTATACATTACTCTTCATAACAGCATTATTCATAATAGCCCAAAAATGGAAACAACCCAAATATCCACTAACTGATAAATGGACAAAATAGGGCATATCCATGCAATGGGATACTATTCAGCCATAAAAAGGAATGAGGTAGTAATACAGGCTACAATATGGATGAGCCTCAAAAACATCATGCTGAGAGAAAGAAGCCAGACAAAAAAGGTCACATGTCATATGATCCCATTTATAGGAAATGTTCAGAGTAGGCAAATTAATACAGACAGAAAGCAGGTTAGTGTTTGCCAGGGGCTGGAGAGAGGGGGGGATGGGGTAAATGGGAGTAACTGCAAATGGGTAGAGTTTCTTATGGGGATGATGAAAATGTTCTGGAATTAGACAGTGGTGGTGGTTGCACAACTCCATGAATGTGCTAAAAATCACTGACTTGTATAATTTTAAATGGGTAAATTTTATAGTATGTGAATTATAGTTCATTAAAACTGTCTTTAGAAAAGTAATACAATACAATATAGGAACATATGGTTAAATGTGATGATTCAACTGCATTTATCCTCTCCCCTTCCTCCCCCAAATCCCATAAACATGATACTAAAAAGATAAAAAGGACATTAACTATCCTCCCCTCAAAAAGAGATCAGAAAATCACTGGGACAGTTTTGAGTTTTCACTGAAAGGCAGAGAAAAGACTTTTTTTTTTTCTTTTTTGGAGAGAGGGAGAGGGGGATAGGGGTAGAGGGAGAGAGAGAATCTTAAGCAAGCTCCACGCCCAGCACAGAGCCCAACATGGGGCTCCATCTCACAACCCTGAGATCATGACCTGAGCTGAAATCAAGAGTCAGACGCTTAACCGACGGAGCCACCCAGGCGCCCCAGGCGAAAGGCTATCTAACCTGAACAGATTTGAAGGGATGAAATTCAAATTTTTTAAATAAAAAATAAAGCTGTTTTTTTTTTTTAAGGATTTTATTTATATTTTGACAGAGAGAGACACAGCGAGAGAGGGAACACAAGCAGGGGGAGTGGGAGAGGGAGAAGCAGGCTTCCCGCTGAGCAAGGAGCCTCACGCAGGGCTCAATCCTAGGACCCTGGGATCATGACCTGAGCAGAAGGCAGATGCTTAATGACCGAGCCACCCAGGCGCCCCAAGCTGTTTTTGTAATTACAAATATACACACGTATGCACATGGATAAATAGAACAGGAAAGGAAACAGCCAAGGAGAAGGTTTAACAAAAATTGTGAAGACAGATTGTGGCTGGAGGAGAGGTAATTGACTTGGTGGCATGGAGGGCACTATAGCTGGAGCATCTGCAGAAGTGGAGGGACAAAGCAGAAGGTAAACTGCTCACCCTGTAGGATGTGAGGAGGCTCAGAATATGAAAGCATGGGATACAGTGGAAAACAGGGATGAAGCACAGGGCTCAAACTAATAAAGGACACTTAAATGTCAGAATACAAATAGTGGAACCCTAAGGTCCCTTTCCCCAACTTCAGAGCCTGGCCACTATCCCTCACCAATCTCCACATCCAAGAAACTTGAAGTTGATTTTCTGGTGACAAACAAGAACAGCCACAGGCTTGAACAACAGCCCAAGAGAAGGCTGGTCTCAGGCTTCAAAATGGAGGAAGGTGGGTGGGTGGACTAATTAGGACCTTCAGTCTCCTTTTTCCCATCGTGCTCCCAGATTGTCAGCACCCAGATATTTCTCCCACCCCACCTTCTACCCCAGGTGAGAGCTTAGAAGTCTTCTCTGGAAAAAAAGGAATAGGTCCAGAGAAAAGATCCCAAGATACAACATTTGAAGCTTATATATAAGCTCATGGTCATTAGACATTTGAAGAAAATTCTCAATGCTAAAGAGAGAACAAAACAAACAACAGAATCAAAGGGGTTCTGAGGACACAAACAATGAGGGGTCAGAAGAAAACTTTAAAACATTATACTTGATATCCTCATTAGAGATAACAGAAGGTATTCTACTCATATCAAAAGTATAGAATACTATATAGAAAAGGAATATTTTAGGACAAGAAAATGTCTTAAAAGTTAAAAATATGATAGGGGTGCCTGGGTGGCTCAGTCAGCTAGACGTCTGCCTTTGGTTCATGTCATGATCCCGGAGTCCTGCTATCGAGCCCAGCATCAGGCTCTCTGCTCAGTGGGGAGTCTCCATCTCCCTCTGTCACTCCGCATGCTTGTGCTCTCTCTCTCTCCCCTGCCCTTTGTCAAATAAATAAATTAAATATTTTTTAAAAATTTAAAAACATGATAGCTGAAATAGAAGAGTTAGAAGATAAAGATAGAAAATTCTCCCAGAAGGTAAAAAGGAAAGAAAGGAAGAAAGGAAGAACATACCAAAGAGATGGAAAATTGGAGGAAAAAATTATAAAAAGCTTAGAGGATCTTTCCAGATTTAACATTGGACTAATAGAATAATAATAGCAAATGCTGTCCTGATTACTGCCATAGATGCTTTATATGGACTAACTCATTTAACCCTCTCAACAACCCTATGGGATAGATGCTATTATTATTATCCACGTTTTACTGACGTGGGGGGCGCACAGAAAGGCTAAGCAACTTGTACAAGGTGATATGGCTAGTAAGTGATAAATTCAGGATCTATAACCTAGGCAGTTTGGCTTCAAAAACATTGCACTTCAGGCGCCTGGGTGGCTCAGTTGGTTAAGCGTCTGCCTTCAGCTCAGGTCATGATCCCAGGGTCCTGGGACTGAGTCTTGCATTGAGCTCCCTGTTCAATGGGGAGTCTGCTTCTCCTTCTGCCCTTCACCCCGCTTGGGCTCTCTCTCTCTCTCAAATAAATAAATAAAATCTTAAACACACACACACACACACATTGCACTTAAACATTAATCATACCACCTCTCCTAGAAGTTCCCAAAAGAAAAGGTAGGGAAAATAAAATGGAGGAAATCATCAAAGAAATCATCAAGAGCATTGCCCATAATTGAAAGGTATCACTCTCCATATTAGAAGGACCAACTGAGTGCTGTCCGTCACAAAGAATGAATGAAACAATACATGAAGGCACATCACTGGAATTTCAGAACCTTGAGGATAAAGAGAAGATTCTAAAAAACTTCTGAAGAAAAAAAAGGTCACATTCAAAGGGATGGAAATTAGAATGCACTGAATAGCAACACTGGATTCTATTTTTTTTTTTTTTAAGATTTTGTTTATTTGACAGAGAGAGACACAGCGAGACAGGGAACACAAGCAGGGAGAGTGGGAGAGGGAGAAGCAGGCTTCCCACAGAGCAGGGAGCCCAATGCGGGGCTTGATCCCAGGGCCCTGGGACCATGACCTGAGCCGAAGACAGACGCTTAACGACTGAGCCACCCAGGTGCCCCAACACTGGATTCTAAAAGACAGTGAGCGATGACTAATTTTTATTATAATTTCATTGAACTATAATTCACATACCATAAAATTCACCTATTTAAAGTATACAATTCAATTATGTTTTCAGTATATTCACAGTGTTGTGCAATACTCACAAAAATCCATTTTAGAACATTGTCATAACCCTCAAAATAAATCTTGTACCTTCTAAGCCATTACTCTCCAATCCTATTCCCACCAGCCCATGGCAACCATCAATGTACTTTCTGTCTCTACTGATTTGCCAACTATGGATATTTCTTATAAATGGAGCTATTCAACATGTGTGGCCTTTTGTGAATGGCTTCTTTCACTTAGCATAATATTTTCAAGATTCATCCACATCATTCCCTTTTATGACTGAGTAATATTCCATTGTATAGATTTATCACATCTGCTTATCTGTTCTTTAGTTAGTAGATATTTGTGATATTTCCACTTTTTGGATATTATGAATAATAATGCTATGAACATTTTTGTGCCCTATACTACTTTTATGATCTAAAAAAAAAGTTTTTTAAAGGAAGAATTGTAGAGAGAAAATTACATTAGAAACATTACTTCAGGGTTGCCTGGGTGGCTCAGTTGGTTAAGCGTCTGCCTTTGGCTCAGGTCATGATCCCAGGGTCCTGGGATCAAGTCCTTGCTCAGCGGGGAGTCTACTTCTCCCTCTGCCTGCCCCTCCCCCTGCTTGTGAACTCTCTCTCTCTCTCTCTGAAAAATAAATAAAATCTTAAAAAAATTAAAAATAAGTGTAAAAAAAGAAACATTATTTCAGCATCCACTCATGATGAATAATGTAAAACATTACCATGATTCTAAAAACCAGAGCCACGGGCACCTGGCTGGCTCAGTCAGTAGAGCATGCAACTCTTAATCTCAGAGTTGTGAGTCCAAGCCCCACATTGGGCATGGAGCCTACCTCAAAAAAATAAAAATAAAAACCAGAGCCATATAAAAAGATATATTCTGATGTGTGTCACTCTCCTCCAACCTTACTACCCCATTTCCGTTCCTACATTCTTTCCACTCTGTTCCCACACTCCCCTATAGGTGACCAATCTCCCTAGTGTCTGGTTTATCCTTCTTGTTTTTCTTTTTCACAAATGAGCACAAACTTGTATTTTATTATATTCTCTTCTTTATTATATAAGGGTAGCATATTATAGATATTCTGTTGAACTTTCTTTTCACTTAATATCTTTCATCTCAATCCATAGCAGTTCACACAGAACTTCTTACAGCAGCATAGTATTCCATTTCGTGGAGATAACATAGTTTATTAACCACTCTTTCTTTGCATGAATATCCTTTCATATGTTTATTAGTTATCTGTATCACTTCTTTAGTAAAATATCTGTTCATGTCTTTTGTCCATTTTACAACTGGATTTTTTTTTTTTTTTTACTGTTGAGTTTTGAAAGTTCTTTATATATACTAGTATTAAGACCTTTGTTGAGGGGCGCCTGGGTGGCTCCGTCGGTTAAGCATCTGCCTTCAGCTCAGGTTGTGATCCCAGGGTTCTGGGATGGAGCCCTGCATCAGGCTTCCTGCTCAGCAGGGAGCCTGAATCTCCCTCTCCTGCTCCCCCTGCTTGTGCTCTCTCTCTCTGTCAAATAAATAAAATCTTAAAAAAAAAGACCTTTGTTGATATGTGTTTTGCAAATATTTTCTCAGAGTCTGTAACTTTCTTTTTATCCTCATAACAGAGTCTTTTGCAGTGTCAAAGTCTTTTCATTTTTTTTAGAAGATTTTATCTGGGGCACCTGGGTGGCTCAGTCAGTTAAATGTCTGCCTTCTTCTCAGGTCATGATTCTACGGCCCTGGGATCGAGGCCCACATTGGGCTCTCTGCTCAGTGGGGAGCCTGCTTCTCCCTCTGCCCCTCCCTATCTCCCACTCACACTCTTTCTCTCTCTAATAAGTACATAAAATCTTTTTAAAAAAGGTTTTATCCATCTATTTCAGAGAGAGAGAAAGAGTGCACATGAGTGGGGGAAGGAGCAAAAGGAGAGAATATCCAAGCAGACTCCTCCTGAGTGCAGAGTTCAACACAGGGCTCAATCCCATGACCCGTGAGATCAGGACCTGAGCCGAAACCAAGAGTCAGACACTCAACCAGTTGAGTCACCCAGGTGCCCCCACAGTCTTTTAATTTTAATGAAGTCCAACTTATTAATGTTTTATTTTATAGAATGTTCTTTTGGTGTTATGTCTAAGACTCTTCATGTAGCCATATTTTCCAAAGATGCTCTTCTATGTTTTCTGTAAAAATGTTTATAGTTTTATGTTTACATTTAAATATATGATCCATTTTGAATTAATTTTTGTATATGGTGTGAGCTTTACATGGAGGTTCATTTTTTTATTCCCTATGGTTGTCCAACTGTGCCAGCACCATTTGTTGAAATGAATATCCTTCCTAGAGCACAGATGTCCATCAACAGATGAATGGATAAAGAAGATGTGCTATATATATACAATGAGGTATTACTCAGCCATCAAAAAAAAATGAAATCTTGCTATTCGCAAAGACATAGATGGAACTAGAGGGTATTATGCTAAGTGAAACAAGTCAATAAGAGAAAGACAATTATCATATGATCTCACTGATATGTGGAATTTAAGAAACAAAACAGAGGATTCTAGGGGAAGAGAGGAAAAAGTAAAACAAAATGAAACCAGAAAGGGAGACAAACTATCAGAGACTCTTAATCATAGGAAACAAACTGAGGGTTGCTGGAGGGAAGGGGGGTAAAGGGATGGGGTAACTGGGTGATGGACATTAAGGAGGGCATGTGATGTAATGAGCTGGGTATTATATAATACTGATGAATCACAGACCTGTACCTATGAAACCAATAATACATTATATGTTAATAAAAAAAATTTTTTTTAAAAACGAAGTCAATATCCTTCCTTCATTGATTTTGATCCTTTATCAAAAATCAATTAGATTAGGCAATGATTTCTTTGCTATGGCACCAAAGTGCAAAAAACAAAGAAAAAAGATAAACTGGACTTCATCAAAATTAAAAATTTTGTGCTTGAAAGGACTCCACCAAGAAAGTGAAAAGAGGGCGCCTGGGTGGCTCAGATGGTTAAGCGTCTGCCTTTGGCTCAGGTCATGATCCCAGAGTCCTGGGACCGAGTCCCGCATTGGGCTCCCTGCTCCTTGGGAGCCTGCTTCTCCCTCTGCCTCTCTCTCTCTCTCTCTGTCTCTCATGAATAAATAAAATCTTTAAAAAAATTTAAAAAAAAAGAAAGTGAAAAGATAGTTCACAGAATGGAAGAAAATATTTGAAAATCATACATCTATACCCAGAATATATAAAGAACTCTTGCAACTCAATAATAAAAAGACAAATAACCCAACTGAAAAATGAGCAAAGGATCTGAGTAGACATTTCTCCAAAGAAGATATACAAATGACCAATAAGGACATTTTAAAAACTCAATATCAAAAATTAAAAAAAACAAAACCTCAATATCATTAGTCATTAGGGAAATGGAAATTAAAACCTCAATGAGATAACAGTTAATATCCCCTAGAATGCCTATAAAAACCAAAAAGATGTACAATAACAAGTGTTGGTAAGGATGTGGAGAAACTGAAACACTCATACTGCTGGTGGGAAGGTGAAATGCTATAGGTGCTTTGGAAAACAGTTTGACAGTTACTTAGAAAGTTAGAGTTCATACATGACCCAAGAATTCCACTCATACATATAACCATATATATATATATATATACACACACACACACCCCAAATAATTCAAAATACATACATATGTATACCCATATATATAACATATATAATATATATAATATATATACCCAAGAGAATTCAAAACATATTTCCACACAAAAACTTGCACACAAATGTTCATAGCAGCATTATTAATAATAGCCAAAAGTGGAAACAATGCAAATGTCCATCAACTGATAAGTAGATAAACAAAATGGAATACTATGGAATATTATTCAGCCATAAAAAGGAATGAAGTACTAATACATGCTACAACATGGGTGAGCCTTGAAAACATAATGCTAAGTGAAAGAAGCTAGACACAAAAGACACATAGTTTAGGATTCCATTTATATGAAATGCGCAGAATAAGCAAATCCCTACAGACAGAATATAAGTTCATCATTGCCAAAGTCCGGGGGATTGGGGAAGGAAGGTATGAAGAATGACTGCTAATGAGTACTTGATTTCTTTTTAGGATGATGAGACTGTTCTGGAATTAGATAATGGTAATTGTTGCATAACTGT